>NC_061112.1:22814359-23026992 GCF_002878395.1 Capsicum annuum | reverse complement strand
CAACAGAGTTAAACAACCTAACCCCCAATCTAGCCAAACGATGTACATCACGAGCCAACTCTTTCTTACCTTCTACCACATGAGAAACACTACCCATGGACACTCTACTTAGGGCATCCTCCACAACATTGACCTTTCCCGGATGGTACAGCACACTCATATCATAGTCTTTTAACAATTCTAACCATCGTCTCTGCCTAAGATTCAATTCTCTCTGGGTAAACACATACTGCAAACTCTTATGATTAGTGAAAACATCAACATGGACACCATACAAATACTGTCTCTAGATTTTTAAAGTAAACACAACAACAGCCAACTCAAGCTTATGGGTAGGGTAATTTTTCTCATAGGGTTTCAACTGTCTAGAAGCATAAGCTATCACCTTACCCTTTTGCATCAATACGCAACCCAACCCAACTCTCGAAGCATCACAGTACATAACAAAACCATCAACACCATCAGGCAAAGTCAAAACAGGGGCTGAAGTGAGTCGAGTCTTCAACTCCTAAAAACTCTTCTCACAAGATTTGGACCACAAGAACTTTACTTTCTTTTAGGTCAACCAAGTTATAGGAGACGCTATAGAGAAGAAACCCTCAACAAAATGGTAGTAATAGCCAGCTAAACCTAAGAAACTTCGGATATCAGTCGGAGAAATAGGTCTAGGCTAATTTCTAATAGCTTCGATCTTTTGGGGATCAAGTCTAACACCCTCGGAAGAAATGATATGATCCAGAAAAGCAACTGACCTTAGCCAAAACTCACACTTACTAAACTTGGCAAACAACTTGTGATCTCTAAGGGTTTGCAAGACAGTTCGGAGATGATCAGAATGTTCATCCTCACTACGGGAGTACACCAGTATATCATCGATGAACACTATGACAAACATATCCAGATATGGTCTGAACACTCGATTCATGAGGTCCATGAAAGATCCTGGGGCATTAGTTAACCCAAAAAACATAAAAAGAAACTCAAAATGACCATAACGAGTTTGGAAAGCAGTTTTGGGGATTTCATACTCCCTAACTTTGAGTTAATGATAGCCGGAACAAAGGTCTATCTTTGAGAAATAACTTGCACCTTGCAATTGGTCAAACAAATCATCTATTCTCAGAAGGGGGTACTTATTTTGTATGGTGACTTTATTTAGTTGGCGGTAATCAATGCACATATGCAAAGAGCCATCTTTCTTTCTCACAAACAACATAGGAGCACCTCAAGGAGAAACCCTTGGCCTTATGAAACCCTTATCTAGTAGATCTTTGAGTTGCTATTTCAACTCCTTAAGTTCTGCAGGGGCCTTACGGTAAGGAGGAATAGAAATGGGCTGAGTATCGAGAAGAAGATCAATCCCAAACTCTATCTGTCTATCAGGAGGTATCCCTAGGAGATCATCCAGAAAGACATCAAAAAACTCATAGACGACGTTAACAGGCTGGAGAGTTGGAGTCTCAGACTTAGTTTCTTTGACTCTAACCAAATGGTAAATACACCCCTTGGAAATAAGCTTTCTAGCTTTGAGGTAAGAGATAAAATAACTCTTGGGTGACACAGAATTCCCAAACCACTCAAACACGAATGCACCCAGAAACTGAAACTTGACCACTTGGGTCCAACAATCAATAGAGGCATAAGAAGAATACAGCTAGTCCATACACAGAATCACATCAAAATCTACCATGTCTAACTCAATCAGATCAGCCAACAATAATCTATGAAGAACTGTAACAGGACACTTTTTATACACTTTCTTGACAACAATTGAATCACCCACTGGGGTAGAAACTAGGATAGGCTCAGGAATAATCTCAGGACTCATTTTATAATTCAAAGCAATCAAAGGTGTAACATATGAGAAACTGGATCCAGGATCCAACAAAGCATACACATCAAATTGAAATATACGAAGCATACCAGTAACAACATCGAGAGAGTCCTCTTGTTCCTAGCGGAATGTTAAAGCATAGAATCTATTCTGGCGCTACCCGCCATCATTGCTAGAAGAGGTACCCTGAGCTGGGGCTGGGCGAGTCACTAGAACTGGAGCACTAACAGTCTGAGTCTGGGTCTGAGGGCGATAGTCACGATTCCCTTGTCCATCCTTTGGACAATCTCTAATTCTGTGACCCATGTCACCACACCGGAAACAACCCCTCTTCTCACCCCAACACTCACCTGAATGAGCCCTACCATACTTAGGACACAGGGGATGATTTGGCATACTGCCAGCACTGTACTGGGACCTGGATGTATATGACCTGCTACCTTGCTCCTACCTACCTCTAGGCACGGGAACACTAGCAGATGACAATGCTGGCATAGACGAACGATCCTAATACTGAGGGCGACTCCCTCCCTGCGATCTAGTCTGACCCTGTCCGTAATGCTCAAACCTAGCTATCTTATTCAGTCGCATTCTATCTCTATCCTCAATCTTATCTGCCTCAATCTATTGGCCATGAGTCATCAGCCTAGAAAGATTTATCTCACTATTCAGCATAGTAGACCTACACTCCTTAACCACATAACTAGACACTCCAGTCACAAACTTGCTCATACTAGCCCGATTATCAGCCACTAAGTCAGGAGCATACTTAGTCAACTGATTGAATTTTAGATAGTACTCCTAACAGTCATAGAGCCCTGTCGCAAGTTTATAAACTCTTCCACCTTCGCCCTCCTCATCTCCAAAGGCAAAAACTTATCCAGGAATGCATCCTAGAACTCTTGCCAAGTTGTAGGGATAGCTCCCTCACCTTTATCTTTCCTCCAAGAAACAACCCAGTCATAAGCAAGGTCTTTTAACCTATACGCAACCAACTCCACATTATGTTTCTCAGATACATGCATCGCCTGAGTAGTCATCCGCACCTCCTCTAAAAACAACCGTAGATCCTCATCAGACTTGAACCCATAGAATTTTGGCAGATTCATCCGCATGAAGTCACGGATCCTGGTAGCAGCTGAATCACCTTTCTGCTGCTGTGGAGCCGGGGCCGGGTTGGCCTAAACAGTTGCAGTAATAGCTTAGGCCAGCACCTGAAAGGCTGCCCAAAATTCAGCATGAGACACATTCTCATTCAATAGGTTAGCGGGTTGAGGTTGCTGACCATCATTATTTCTTCTCGCTCGATGTGGAGGCATATTTCTGAATGAAGAGAACACGAACCAATAGCAGAGAGAGACACTTTAAGCATGATAGACTTCTGAAAGAAAGAATCACACTTTTTCCTAAAACGTCTTGTAGGCTCTTGCTCATAGATGTGGCACGCTACACACCAATGATCAAGACTCTACTTAATGCGGCTTGTCAGACTCCCTAGGACACCTTAAAACCTTAGTCTCTGATACCAAGTTTGTAACGCCCCAAAAAATGAGTCCCAAAGCATCACACGGTTCTTGAGGCTACGAGTAGCCCCAAGCTAACCCTTTGAGCCATTTTTATTCAGTTCAACACAAATCAATGGGGTTTCCATAAATAACCCTAAAATATCAACAGAGTAATCATCATCCAAGAATAAATGAATTTCAGAAAAATAACAAAATATGAGTTATTAGTCAACTCCCAACATCTATACTAGTCTGACAAACCTCTAAGAAAATTAATAAAACCAGTGAGCCATTGAAACATGCCCCAACTGACTCATACTTAGTTATCAAATGTAAAAAATTCCGTGAAACCAACATCATACATCACGTCCTCAAAACATGAGGACTCACCACAACAGAGGATGTAGAACAGGGTGCTCAAAGAATCACTGTTGAACCTGGAACTGGGCACCTGAACCTACATTTCGAGAAAATACAGTCCACATCCAAAGATGTGGGTCAGTACTATGGAAAGAAACCGAGTATATGGGGGTGTATGCCGTTGTATAAATATCATCATCATAAATATTTATAAGAAATATGCAGGATGTATGAAAGACTCACATAGATCGAAGAAAATCATCATAATCATAAGAGGATGAAATAAGTACAATAACACATGTGAGTCATTATATAATTTGTCAATCACTTTCAGTTCATCAAGAATATCAATTCTCATAATATAAATATCATTTAAATCTTTCGAAAGAATAACTTTAACAATTCCACTTTCAAATCACTTCACCATTCACCATAGACATAAAGAAACACACACACACTGGGAGATCCTATAACCGACATAAACCATGTGAGCTACATGGAGTCCAACGTACAACACACGTTGGGGAGAGCCATCCAATCCTTGCAATCGGAGTAGGACTATCGATATCAAATCCATACAAACTAGTGATCACTATATAAATCAGCCTCAGGCTTACTCCTATGGGGGCACGTAGTTCTAGGGAAGTAAGGTCGCTTTATACCTCCCACTCGGTGCTAAATATTTCTCTCGAACTTAGCTCAGATCATTTCAAAGACAATCCACAACAAAATAATTTTAGTAATATATAAATATACATCAGGAGCCATCATGCTTCCCATCTATCAAAATCAACCATGTTGTGGATTTCTTTCACACTCGAGGTCAGAACAACTCCATTAAGACCAAAAGGTAAAATCATTCAAAATATCTCAAATATTCCACATCAACGTGCTTATAACACCCACTTTTTCAAAAAAAATACAATTTCCAATGGGGATTCATGACCCAAATATCAAAATCATGATAAATATCATTCAAGATTCATGCTTTATATCACCACACATGTAAATTCATCTTTCAAAATCATAAACATCAATATTTCATAATAATCATCATAAGATATGGGTTCATGCTTCAAATTCATAAAAATCAAATAAAAATCATGCCTTTGTAAAGAAAATTACTTTTGGGCACAAGAACGAAAGAGAGTTCTTATTGAAAAAACCCACATACCTTGAATTATGAACTTTAGATCGATACTCATTTTTGAGATGTTAATCATGCCTTTGAATGATGGTTCTTGGAGTTCTTGAACTAGGAACTTGGAATCTTGAATAAATTTGCAGAATTAATGGTGAACTTTGGAGGTTCTTGAAGATGGATGTAGGAGCTTAGGGTTTTCTTTTTGAAGAAATTTGATGAAATATAACATATAATGCTTCTAATAGGCTTTAATATAGGGGTTGGACAGATTTTGGGTGAGGGGGAATGACCAAAACGCCCCTAAAAATTAAAAAAAATTTCAAATTTATCCTTTGGTGGACTGTTTTGATAGTCTAAAGTAGATCAACCATAAAATTTTACTTCGATATCCAAATTGGATGAAACCAATTTCATTAGAAAGAGGACTCTCATATCTTTCCGTTGATATATAGTATCTCACCCAGATCATTATGTACAAGGATTTATAATCATTTAAAGTTGGAGCAAAAATACGTCAGGCCTCAGTACTTTTTCCTGCATGTTTTACTGTTCAGTACTATTCACTATTCGATCGGAATGTTCATAACTCATCGCTCGCGTGTCCTTTTTGGATGATCTATATATCGTTGGAAAGCTTATTCGATACTCTACGCAATGGTGGGTCATAATTAAGATATTCCGCATGGAAAATTTATAATTCATTCTAGAAGATAGAACCCAACACATTTACGCACAAAATTTCAATGAAATATTTCCGGGGGTATTACACATGTCCTCTCTTTCAAGAATAAAATTGGTTCTAGGGTGGTTGGATTTTGCAACCCCCAACTTTCAATTAATTCATGAAGTAAATGAAACACCCACCACAACTAACTAATTAGAAAAATAATTAGCTAAAATCCATGCACTACCGCTACCTAAGCAAGCATAACCCCAAGATTGGAAATTAGCTACTCATATATAAAAGGGATAAGAATATACCAAAGTTATCATTAACTTCATCTATGAGAAATAGAGACAATGTAGTTCCACACATGGGGTTTTAATAATTCTTCAATGGAAAATCACTAATATGTATTTTTTATTCAAGCTTAGTACAAAATTCTCAAAATATGAAAAGATAGATGCTTAAAAAGAAGAGAGAAGCTAAAAATCTAAAAGAGAGGCTATCTTCAAACGATGAAAACTAGGTCTTGAAAAAGGAGCTAAAACCCTCTTTTTAAACTCCACTCTACATTTGATGGAAATTACAAAACTACCACTTTATTCTTGATCTGCTTGAGCAGATCCAAAGCGGATGAAGAGAATACATAGAGAAGATGGCTAGCAGCTCTAAAGCAGATGTGAAAAAAATGCAAAACGTATGTAAAGTGGATGACTTATTTCCTTCACATTTGGCCTCTTGATGACTTGAATGACTTGCCCAATCTTATATTTTTACTTTTACCTACATAAATGGATATTAAGTAAGAGAGTACCATCAAATCAATGAAAAAGCATGATAATTTAGGCTTAAAAGGTGCTAGAAAGTCGTCAAATTGATGACTTATCAACCCGCAAACTTAAACTATTGCTTGTACTCAAGAAACCAAGAATAATTCAATGAGATAGGGTAATTGACCTAAATCCACCTATAAGAAAGCTATACTAAAGGAATAGGCTAACAAAACTCTACAAACACTTTTCACACATGTCATGGCAACAAGTAAACCAAAACTTTTCAATAAGCACATATTTATGAAGCAAGGATGCAAGTTTGTATTAAATGAATTTTCCAAATCATAAAACATGTTAAGGTAAGACACAAAATCATCAAAGATTGTCTCAATCTTCACAATGCAACTTACTTCACTCATTTACCCAAATCGATAGTAAAATATCACTCTCCACCCAAAAGTACCGATGCCGCTCACATGCAAGAGTTAGCTCCACACACCAAAGACATTTCAATTCTTAAGGGAGCTCAAATAAAGAAATAATTCACACTCACTCTCATAAAGAAATTCAAGTACATTGAATAGAACCATAGGCTTTCCCTTTGTATTTTATGCCACTAATGTAGGCTTACCTAGTTTGGAATCACCAAGGTCTTGCGGATCAAGATGAAGGTTTAAGGTGTGGGATGGAATATATATGGATCAAGTGACTAAAAGACTTCCTTCAATGCAATCGCTCAATCCTTTCTACCCCTAAAATTTTCAACCCACCCACCTTATTCTTTTTCTAATCATTTCCCGTATTTTCCTAATATTTTGTTCAACATTTTACCAAACCATTCAAAACTGCCATTTTCTTCCTTTCACTTCTTTGACTTTTTCAAGAGATTTTCCACCTATAAGCCTTTCTTAGCCCCTCACTCATTCAATTTTTTTTCTTTTTTTTTTGTTTTCTATCAAGTTCTATGGGCTAGGCTATTCAATTTTATCATCAAGCAAATCTCTTGTCTTTTAAGAACATGTGTTGACAACCTTACACCCACCTTTCTTATCTTTTCTTTGATCAATTTCTCCCAAACACACAACCCCCCAAACATAGGCTTTTGCCTATAATCCACTATTTAGAATCATGCAATGCATCAAAGGAGGTTAAGTGCCAAAATATAGATTTTCAAGAGGTTTTAGGTGTTTTAGCATGGTTATCATTATGATAAGAAAGAAAGAAGGGCACAAGGTTTAAATGGGTTAACTAGGAAACAACGTTAAGGTGAGAATTTGGCTATGTGATGGGTCAAAAAGGGCCTTGGGTCATTCTCCAAACCAAGCTTGCCTAGAATTTTGCTTTGAATACACTCGGGCAAGTTCTAGACTACACAAATGCACAAGAATTATTCAAAAATCTCACCACTCATAGCATCGTACTCATAGAGCAAAAAGTTAGTCTCCCAACCAATTTGAGCTTCATAAGTTACTCTAAGTCAACGACTCATCCTTGTAAAGAGAGAGCCAAAAATTGATTTTAATGGTCTCACTTAAAAGAAAACTCAAGACATCCTTGATCTTACAACTATATTTTTGGTTTTTCTCAAAAATATTTCATTCCTTGCCAATGACATTTTGGAAGTTTCTTTGAATTTTTTACTTCTTCCAAAGCAATGTCAATCATGATAATAAAATAAAATAATAATTAAAAAAATCAAAAAGCCATAAATATCAAAGTAATAACATAGAGTATGTCCGTGCAATTTTTCCACAAAATGCCATAAAGTGAAAACAGTGTGTACCAATCATCAAACAAATCATAAAACTGTCTCACCCCCCACTAAAGATATTGCATTGTCCCTAATGTGAAAATAAAAGAGAGTAGAGGAGGATTGAGACTTCATATGGTGCACTAGGCGCTCGGATCCCTATCGGTGAACGATCCCACTGTCTCAATAGAAGCCTCATCAGACTGGGCTCCTCTCATCAAGTATGCTATGAAGGGTGACTCATTATCATGTTGAGTGATAGAACTAGCCCCAACCATCTGTGTATGCTTTGCATCCCTGGATAACTTCATGGCAAGTTCAACCTATCGAGCTTCAGGTAGCCTCTCTATAAGATCAACCTCAGCCTCATCATCAATGTCCTCATGGCCCTCTTCGAAAAAATTATCAAATAGAAGCACTGGGCATGAAGTATCCGATGGAAAAGAAATATCCACCTCATCAAGACCAAATGAAGGTTGTCCAGAGTGAATCTCCGCCCGTAAACTATCAAGGTTTGCCCTCACAGATGCCAACCCCTCATAATCTCTCCTCGCCTCAAGCGTGGTCACCCTCTATGCTAACTTTGCTAAATGGGCACAAAGAGATGTTATAGAATCCTAAATAAAATGGGGAACGTCCGCCACCAATCGGGTAAGAGTATCATTTTTTGCCAATGTCATGGAAGTAACCTTGGCAAACATTACCATAGAAGGCCATGTTAACTTTTTGGAATGAGATGGTGGTACGATGCTCGATGATAGAGGAGTATCAGCAAAATACTGATGGGTCTCAGTATCAAGTGTCGAATCTGTAGGAATCTCCACCCCTCTGAGCTCGGCAATCTTTTCGCACCCCAGTCTACCAAAACCAAAGCTTTTCATTTTAATCTTGTAGGGTTATCCACATCCTTACACTGTGTGATATCAATGACGCCGATGTATATAACCCGATGATCAATCTTAGAGAGTAGCGGGATTTTAAACTTAAGGTAAAGCATGGGTATGAGTGTTGGAAAGGGCAATAAAGTACCCGGTTGCTTTGACCTCGACTTAATCATCTCTGCTATCAACTCTCCCAGATTGATAACAATTTTATCCATGATGCACCCAACAATGATGGCCTTAGCAACCACGATATCTTTGTCATTTCTTGAGGGAAGTAAATGGTTACCCATAATTCCAAGCCAATATTTGGCTTGAACCGAAAGATCTCTCCTCTTGATTTGGCCTACACAATTAGCCCATGGAGGGAGACTATTAGAAATCACCCTAGAAAGCCATGGATAACTCTGACGTCCGCCAAATATCAACCTCTTGCATTGGACCATGCGATCTAAGTCACAAGCAAAATAGATCTCATTGATCTTCGAAGCCGTGCAAGGGACTTCCACTCCTCAAACCAATACACTCTCGAGGAAAGGTTGGCGGCAATTGGCATTTTATATTTTTGTTCATTGTGCCTAACAACATCGAAAGCATAGAACTCCCGAACAATCATCGGGAAATAGCATAATGGGTGAGAAAAAGCCATCATATCTGTAAATATTCCCGAACCCGTTCTTTAATTTTGGCAATGATTTCAAGGATATGGGTTTCACCTTCTTTCACGTCAAAGATATTCTTGGGATTGAACCCCCGAGTCATTACCCACCCATCATATAACTCCTTCGCACCTTCTACACCAAACTAAATTTGATTTGTTTCCTTTCCTACCTCCCGTCTATGTTCAATGATAGCTTGGACATTCGTGACTTTCTGTCACGCCCCAAATTCCACTGGGGCAGATAGGCACCTAATTTGGGAGAACCAACTCGTAGCCCTGTAGTTTTCATGCAAGTAACTATGGCATTCAAAGATTCTGCTAGTATGGATATGATGCATTGATAAAACAAACAATGTAAGTAAGTCCAAACCTACATATACAAGACTTGGCCATTGGGGCCACAACATTAAAAGAATACAATACTACCACACTTAACTTCAAATTAGTCTGCAAGCCTTTAAAAGACATATGGACTTAGTTAAGGTAGGGGCAAACCCCCACCTTGCTCATAGCTACTATATAATACCAAAATACATATAACAGACTCGAAAAGCTCCGAACCAACTTGGATCTCACCGACAGCAGCTGGATGTCCTGTGCTCCTACGGGGGTAGTCTACTAGCTGGAGTACCTGTACCTGCAGCATGAAAGATAGTGTCCCCCAAGAGGGTGTCAATACGAAGAGTGTACTGATTATGTACGGCATGAAGTGACTATAAAACAAAATCATTTATCAATAATTAACAATAAAGATAAGGATAGAATACCAATTTTGCTTATACTTATGGGATCATGTACATTACATCCTTTACTTTTTTTTATTCTAATTTACTTTATAAGATTATAAGGCATAATACAAATAACCTGCTGATCAGTGGTAAAAGAGGACGACCCATGCTAGGCATTTTAACCCCTGGGATACATTTATCATAAGTACACAAATCGGGATCGACCCATGCTAGGCTTTCCTTTAGCCCCTGGGATACCACCCGTAATGTTGGGATCGACCCATGTTAGATGTTTCTGCCACCCCTGGGATACCACCCAAAAATATATATAGAATCACTTCAGATCATTTTTTTCACCTTTAAAGTTGTTGTTTTCGTGGCCATGTATTAGATTTGGAACTTTGGACCAGTAGCAAAAGGTATGCAAAAATGCACTAGATGTAGTAGAAATGAGATAGAATACAAAAATAATAGAAATATAACATATAGGAGCTTAACTAACACCATGGGTAATGTTAACTAAGAGAACAACTTGTAAGGATTATTTCTGAAAGCACCCATATCATACTAGTATTTAGAAAGAAAAATGGACAGATCTAGTAACAAACACATCTTTAGGTGCTTTAACAACCTAACAAGTTAGAATAAGGTTGTTAGATACCTTGGAGGTTGTACGTTGCAGTTATGTATAACTTGAAAGGAAGAACGCTTAGGAAGATTACTTTGTAACAAAGGAGTTAGATTCATGCCAAAGAGTATAGGATCGATGAACCATATATACCTTGCTGCACAACTGATCACACTTTTACTTAACGTCTTCCCTTTTGGATTACTAATATACAATAGCATAAGACTAGTATTAGTAGATAATTAACATATTCACATCATTTAAACTTACTAAAATAGTAACTGGGTAGTAATCCACGATTAACTAATCCAAGGGTGTTCTCTCAACCTCGTTCTTCTCCAATTACATTCACACGCAATGTAACTTCTTATAAGATCCCCTTAATAGTTTTATCTTTATTGTACTCTCAAAATAGTATATCAAGTGATGTGGGCAATAAACTTATGCGACATTAAATTCAGTGGTGTACCATTATACCCTTTTTCTACCTTTCAATGGAAATTATTCATACCTTTTTCCCAATGTCAACTATACATCCCCCAACATACATAAATAAAATTGATCCAAAACAACCCTAAATATCCCTCAATATGGCAACCAAAAATTGAACTCACCATCCATTGAGTTCTTCACAACATTATATACATAATCCTCAACCAACACACGTATATAGGAAAAGAGCAAAAATAGAAAGTAGCCATACCTTAATTTCGGTGGTAGTTTATTCCCTTAATGTATATCTCTTAAATAGCTTGATCCCTTTACTCACAAACCAAAAGTGAAGAGGAAAATCTCTTAATAATCAAGGATAAAGGGACTGCTAAACTAAAAAAAGGATATCTTATAGTTTAATCATGGAGAACATAATTCTTATAGTATTCTTAAGATGTTCTCATGATTTGCTAACTTACCTTTAGCTTGGAAGGAAGGTTTCCAAAGAACCCTAGTGGAATTTTAGGACTGCTGAATAGCTAAGAGAGGACAAGAGAGAAAATCTTGAAAGCTATTTTTTTTTGGCTAGTTAAAATGAGCTATAAGGGCTGGTTTTAATCCCTTTAAAAGAGCTGCTCTTGGCCGACTTTCTTGGTCATTTTTGGGCCATAATTTATCAAGTAGGTGATGCACCTACTTGCCCATTATATTGGGCCTTAGTGGATTAAAAACTATTGGGCCTTGGCTGCCCATTCTCCTCCTTTTCTCTTCTTTAATTTGCCAGAATTAACTTAAGTATGTGGTAGTGTATTTGGCCCAATAAGCTAGTCAAGGGAGCCTTAATAGGCAATGCACCTACTTAGTTCTTAGGTTGGTCAAAAGGTCAAAGTAGGTGATTCACCTACTAACTTAAATAAGTCAAGCAAGCACCTCAATATTTTATTCTATTTTAAGATCAAAATTCTTATAGTTAAACTTAAAACTTATGTACACTTGGTCACTTCATCCTTTAAATTCAAATACCTACTTAAGGGTCCAAGTTTAGATACTCTCATTGATGGTAACATAATCATACCATGTTTCAATATATGCGAGAATTCCTTTAAACCTATCTTACCACCCCTTATCACATAGGATACTTGAGCCCTTAACCTACCCTATAAGTCCATATCAAATGCCACATGAGTAGAACTAGTACATGTGGAATATAGGGTGTTATATCCTACCCCCCTTAGAAACATTCATCCTCGAATGCTAGCATAACTAGCTAGCCTAAATGAATATAAGACTAAGTTTAAAGTCGTTTATATACACATAATACTTATGTAGTTATACTTACTTGTTTATACCCTAAATCAGCATCTTTGGACCAAGTATTTAGATTCAAATAAATAAGGGTACTTTGACTTCAATGCTTCTTCGGTTTCCCATGTGATTTCTTCTACTTGCGGGATCCTCCAAAGCACTTTTACTGAAGCTACTTCTTTATTTCTTAACTTCTTAACTTTCCAATCTAGCATAGCAGTAGGCACTTCTTTATAGGTGAGTTCTTCCATAACCTACACATCTTTAGTAGGAGTAGTATATGATAGATCTCATATGCACTTGCGAAGCATTGAGACATGAAACACCGGATGAACCATTGAAAGTTGTTGGGGTAGGTCTAACTCATGCCACTTCGCCAAATCTTTGAATAATTTTATATGGCCCTATGTAACGGGGACTTAGTTTTCCCTTTTTACCAAACCTCATTGCCCCTTTTATTAGAGACACCTTCAAGAACACCCAATCTCCTATAGCATACTCTAACCCACTTCTTCTAGTATCCGCATATGATTTATGTCAACTTTGAGCTATTTATAACCATTGTTGTATCACCTTAACTTTTTCTATAACTTGATAAACAAGATCTGTCCCAAATAAGGTAGTTTCACCCACTTCAAACCACCCAATTGGTGATCTACACTTTCTTCCATATAAAGCTTCATAAGATGCCATTTTGATACTTAATTGACAACTATTAATATATGCAAACTCAATTAGTGGAAAATGATCTCCTGCCTTACTAATGTGTTGAATGTTGCTTTCCATGCCTTCATCTTCTTCTTCATCCCTTCTCTGCTCTATATGTTCATCATTTTCCTCTATTAATTCTGGTGCTTTTGTAGAAGGAGAATCTTGTTCTGTGATCTACTTTTCTTTTTAAGTTGTGGAATAACTCAAGCTTTCAAGAGCATGTTATTGTCAATCCTGTTGAAACCTGTTGCTGGATTGTTGAGGAGTATTCACTTCTTTTGAATTGTTTTCTCTTATTGACTTCTTTGTTCCTTCTGCTGATTTCCTAACCTTACTCAATCCTGATGAGCTACTGGCCTGATTTTTACTCTTTTCCTCATCATGAGATTCAGTAGCTTCCTCCAGTTTCTTTTTTTTTTTTTATCACTTTTGCTTTGTTTTATTCCCTTCCCTTTTCAAGTCCACGATTCCCTCACTTTTCCTGCTTCCTCATTTATTGGTTTCTCTAGATCCTTACCTTGTTCTGTTTTTCCTAGTGCATCAAATTGATTGCCCATGGCTACTCCAACTTTATTCCATCTTGTTTCTTGTCTCCATTTGCCTTGATTTCTATTTTTATTTCCACCTATTTTTTTTCTTTGCTCTTTAAATTTTCCCTAATTGTTATCCTTTTGTATCCTTTCTACTTTTTGTCGCTACTCATTCTTTCTTTTCTGTAAATCACACTCTGCCTTATTATTGTTTTTTGTATTCTTTTCTTTTTGCTGGTTGTCAGTTTCTTCCTTTTCTTCCCTTTTAGGATATAATTCTAGATATTCTACATAACATTGTTGCTCATTATGTTCCAGAATCATGCATGTTTTAAAATTTTTAGGGACATAATCATATTTTATCCTTATCCACTTCTTAGTAATTTCTCCATTTTTCTTTTTCACACCAATGTTAATGCTCTTAGGAAATTTTCCCAATAGATCAACCTTTACTTTTACTCACACAGTTGGGTCTAGTCTGATTTTTAGTTGCCATATCAACTTGTAACGGCTTTCCTACTATTGTTGCCAGTGAGAAAATAGTCTCTCTTCCAAAAAAGTTTGGAGGGAGTGATGGGAACAAGATCCATGCAATAGCTATTATTGTTTCCTCCTTCGAATTAAACATAGGATCCCACTTCAAAGTTCTCACGGTATATGACCAATTACGATGACTAATGTAGAAGGCTGGCTTTGAAAGTAAGTGGACATAATCTTCTAATTGTGTAGCCCTGATCAAAATAAGTCTATTGCTCAACAGTCTTATATTGCATTTACCTTTCAATTCACATTGTTTGGAAATTAATTTTCTCAGACCTTGAATATCCAATCATCCATACAAAAAACTTCCAATAACTGCATATTGCAGGTTTTCGTTGACTATCATTTGATCCACTTCTTTTTGTTCCCACAATATTCTAGGTTCTCCATGTAAGTATGATATTGGCTAAGGGTATAGGTTTTTGGTTCACTGGTGTTGGTTTTAGAAAAGTTGCATAAGTGATATTAGGGGGATCTGGATTGATTTGACCAACCCTCATAAGGGGTTGATCATTGGCCGGAACAACCATATTGTCATTGATTTACCGTGAAAAATTAAGGTTTTGGCGGCTATAGGTTTTTTCACTAGAGAAGGGGTTCTTAACTATTTAATATATGAATGAAAACATACGTAATTTTATTTTAATTTTTTGAAATTTACACTAAGGGTGTGTTTGGTATGAAGGAAAATATTTTCCTAGAAAACATTTTCCTGAAAAACAAGTTGATTTCTTACTTATTTTCTTATGTTTGGTTGGTAGATGGAAAATAATTTTCGAAAAATATTTTTTAGTATTTGATTGTTGAATGAAAAAATATTTTTAAAAAAATACATTTTAGTGTTTAGCTAAAGCATAAAAATATATTTTAGAATCCTTTTTTAAAATATAAATTAAAAAAATTAAATCCTTTTTTGGGAAGGGGGTTGGTAGGCAGGCGGGTGGGGATGACAGAATAGTTAGTAGGGGTAGGGTAAGAAAGAGTTTTGAATTTTGTTTGTCAAAAAAAATTAAAAAAAATTAGCGGAGCAGAGAGGTTAGTAGGAGGTGGGGGTCAGGGTAGGGGGGTGAGGGGGAAGGGGGAAGAAAAAAATTGAAATTTTTAAAAATAAATTTAAAAAGTTTAATTTTTTTTTAGGGTAGGGGATTTGGGGGTGAGGGAAGAGATGAGAGAGGGGGTTGGTAAGGGAAGTGGGGAGGGAGGGTAGGTAAGAGAAATTTAAATTTTTTTAAAAAATGTAGATATTATTTTTGAAAGGGGGCTGGTAGGGGTAGAGGTGGATAGGATAGGGGTAGGGGATGGACTAAGAAAAAATTTTGAAATATTTTTTAAAATAATTGAATTTTAGGGGTGGGGTGGGGGTGGGGGTAGGGGTAGGGGTAGGGTGGGGTAGGCATAGGGGTGGTGTCGGGGTGATGGGTATTGGGGGCGGGGATAGATGATTCTGAGAATTGAATGAACATTTCAACTTTAAAGTGAGGTTGAAAGAGAGTTTTGCAAAAATGTTTTTCTTAATTTTTGAAGGAAAGTTATTTTCCTTAGATTTAAAGAAAATAAGTTGGTTTGAAAAACATTTTCCAAAACATATAAGCCAACCAAACATAAGAAAACTGGAAAATCTTTTTCAGAAAATGTTTTCGTTCGTACCAAACACACCTAATAGCTCCACTGTCAATTAAATACCATGAAAACATTGGCTTAACATTCAATACAAGAATTTCTATCAGTCAACAGAGAACAAAAGAAAAGTCAAGAAGGAAAATTACTTGTGCAAGCTGAAACGAGAGTGATGCAAAGGAGGCCAAGGTACTTTTCCGATGACCCAAAGCTGAACTGATGGCTGACATAGGGGAACATTGCAAGAAAGACAAAGGCAGAAATTGGGAAAGAACACCTCAATTTGAAAACCCTACTGAGTGTATATTTTTTCCTCTTTATTTTTTTTTCTTTTTATTTTATTTTGAATTGGACCGGGTAATTTTCATGAATACTGGGGAAAAGACAGAAACGACACTTCAAATTAAATTATTTTTATGAAAATGATCATGAAATTTAAATTCCACTTTCTAGCCATTTCAATTTACTGTCTTGTTCTATACCGTTACTACACCTTCTATACAGTTTCTATACATATTTTATACATATAAATATTCTATACGAAAATTATATAATTTTGATACACAATTTATACAATAACTGTACTTTTTTTTTTACACGTTTTATACAATAATTATATAATTTTCTTACACTTTCTATATATTTTTTATATATATTTTATACATATACATATTTGATAAAACTATGAAATTTCTATACATATATCTTATATAGATACATATTCTATTTAACAACTATATCATTTTTTATATAATTTAATTATTATTTCTAAACAATAAAAAAAACAAAATAATTGATTAGTTTAAAAAATTTATAACAAACAAAAATTGAAATATTTTTAAAAGGACCGAATTATCCAAGTTGAATACTGTATCAATATTGTATATAGACTATCAGTATTGTATAGGAACTGTATATATCCTACGTAGGCCAAAATAACTCAAATTAAGAATGACTATAAAACAAAAATAGTATATATGACTGACGACTTTTTGAAAAGTTTTCAAACTTAGGCTATTTATTTTATAAAGTGCTATAGAATGTCTTTATTCCATAGATATTTGGTGTTTTTTTGTATTTGGGCTTTTAATTGGATGAGTTGGTCCATTCTTGTCCAAGACATTTTATGTGTTTGATTTGATTAATAAAATTCCCAAAAATTTAACCGAAAAAAAAAAAAGCTTAACATTTAATAAGAAATCAACTAAAATGCAGCAAGGGACACATTTCATTGCTCAATCAACTATAAAGGTACATGAAAAAGTATATAATATGCATACCTAAAATATTCACAGAGAGATAAATATCAAATATGTATGGCTATAAAGTCAATGGCAGAAAGCTATCATAACATCAATCCAAAAACCTTTAGTGCACACTCTTAGATGCATATGCCCAAGCAAAAACAAAAGCAGATGCCTGTATCCATCCGTTCAAGCACATACTACCGGCTGATTTGAAAACTCACTGCTGGTCAATAACTGCCATTTCATTTGCAGAAGCAAGACTGCCTTTTGATTCCCACAATGAGTTGATCCACACTTTCCATAGAAGATATGTTTTCCCTGAAAGGATTGTTAACAATTTTATCTAGATGAATAGCAAATGACAACATTGGGCATTCATACCAACAGTAACATTTACATAAATCTCTAAAGAGGAAAGACATATTTGCCCCCTGAATTTGTCCTCCAAACTCACTTTAGCACTTAAACTTAACTTTCATTTATTTACCTCCCTTGACAACTCTCAAGTGAATTAATTTCAACCTCAAAATTGCACTACACACGCGCCACGTCATTGTCAAATTAGTGCCATGTCATTGCCACGTAAGAAATTATATTTTAAAAAAAAAAAATCCCACACACTTACTTTTTATATATTTAAAATATATATATATATATATATATATATATATATATATATATACGTATATTTAAAAGAGTATATTTTTTTTATATATGTATTTTTTATAAAAATATATATTTTATATAAATAAAATAGACCCCACCCCCACCCCCACCCCCTTTGTTCTTCTTCACAGCCCCTCACCACCACGCCACCCCCTTCGTTCTTCTTCTTCATAGACCCCATCCTCTTCGTTCTTTTTTTTTTCCTCCTTTTTCTCCCTGGCAAAGCACATCGCACACACGTTGCACACACAAAATCAGAGAAAAGAGATTAAGCGAGAGAGGAGAATCGGAGGGAGAGAGAGAAGAAACAGTGAGATGAGAGAGACAAGAATCGAAGGGAGAGAAGAAACAGTGAGACGAGAGAGAGGAGAATCAGAGGGAGAGAGAGAAGAAACAGTGAGACGAGAGAGAGAAACGGGTTGCGTTGAATTTTTCGGTGAGCAAATCCTCGCCGAATTTCGTCACGCAGACTGGAAACTGATTACACCAGTCGGAGATAGGCAAAATCGATCGAAATCCATTAGCAGCGACTTATTTCGGTTCATTCTCCGACCAAGTTCGACGGAATTTTCAAAAGAAGCCCCACATCGACTAGAATTGACTGTTTATGATCTGATTCCGCTGATATTCGACGGGAGTGGGTGAAACAAGTTCGGGTTATGCGAGAATCGAATCTGTCCGTTTGCTATTTCTTAGTATCGAGTTGATTTTGTTCGTGGTTGAGGTTTTGTCGTTCAAAGTATTCCGGTCGAAGAAGATGAAAATGTTTGTGATGAAGAAGATGAAGTTCTTTCTTGATTTTTTTTAATTTTATATATATATGTATATATATATATATACATATATATATAAATATATATATATAGTAACAATAAAGTGGGTCCATTTTAAAAAAAAAATTCACTCATTTTTTTTTTTTGGCCACGTCAGCTGTAGAGGGTGAATTTAATTCACTTGAAAATTGTTAAGGGAATAAATAAACAAAAGTTAAATTTAAGTGCTAAAGTGAGTTTGGAGGACAAGTTCAGGGGGAAAACATGTCTTTTCTCATCTCTAAAACATAGCAGAGCATTATGCCAAAAGAAACAATTGTGTATATATATACAGTGACTCCTCCAAAAGGAATTTACAGTAATACTTTAGCAGATCAATTATAGTAATGACACAAACTATTTTAACAGCTAACGGTTATAACTGATCTTGCAACCAATCTAGATCACGAGATGCTACATTGAAGAACAAGAATCCGCAGTTTATGTAGGAAACTTTCAACCACCATGTTGCACCTTTTTAGACCTAGAGCTCACTACATTCTCAGCCATGAGAAATGCATCTACAAGGTGGTGCTTCCAAGGCGCAGGTCAGCAATAGGACAAGCGCATGAAGCCAATGAATTCTCACATACAAATAGCAAATCTCTTTAACCTGCCATGTGTTCTCTCTATTAACAAAAGAAGGATCCAACTCAAGGAGCTAGTAAAGAAAACTAGAGGCAGCATTTAGTTGGAAAAAAAAAAACCATACTAAATTTAGCCCGCCCAAAAAGACTTGGGAATTGATCAGGGTTTATCAGCAAAAATTTGGACAAACAAAGACCAACAAAAATCATCAGAAAATCTCTCCTCCCATTCCATATAGGTAGCCACAGACAAAGATATCAGATTCAGTCAAAAATACGATTTTGCATAATTAAGTTTTATCACTGCACTCACTTTCTAGGAAAATCCAGATACAAAGGTATGCAACTGAATCCTACAACACAGTGATATGACTAAATCAGGAGAGATCAAATGCAAGTCCACGAAGAAGACCCAGAGATTTTCTTACTTATAAAATTATTAATCAAACAGACTAAGAAATCCTTATCCCAATACATGACTTGCAAAAACACTAACTAAAAACTTAAGTCCAGAGGGCTGATATCAACAAAGTCAGGCAGATCCAACACTTAAAAGGATGTATAAATTGTAACAGAAAGATTTGATCGAGTAAGCTAAATCCACAGTTGAATCAACAACAGACATCATTACAGACAAAGATCAGCATATTACTATACCCCAACAACAACAGAAGCTCAATTACAAGCCAGTTTGGGACAGCTTTACAAATACTCACTATCCAAGATCATACAATTTGAACACACAACAATCAAAACAAAAAAAAGATTTGGACTCAATCCATTCAATACTAAATAGTACATAATCATGACTAAGTTTTTTCAACCAAATTCATAGCAAGCACGGTACAAAAATTTACCTCAGAAATGCCTGAATCTATGCAGCTACTTGAAATCCACATTCAGAATGAATTCATCTCCAGACAATAAGTCCTCCTCTTCAACAACATCCTCACAGCCGTCCCATAAGGCTCCTCAAATGCAGAAGCTACCCAATTCCCATCCTCTTTCTTAGGCTGTTCGCTGGGCCTAATGGCCACCAAAGTTGCCCCTTTGAGCACCGTTCCATCAGGTAACTCTAAATGTGGTGCATACCAAAGGCGCATATTCAGTGCGGGCACCAAAGTCCTCTTTGAAGCTGAAGAAGCCGATAAAGGCTTAACCCTGAATTCTTCCAGCTGGTCCTTATTCATACGTAATACTCCTTGTCCATCCCCATCTGTCAATACCAAACTGTCAAGTTTTTTGTGCTCCACTATAATAGGCTGCATTAGATAATGCCTTGCAGATGCAGCAATTAATGAACTAATCGTCCACACCACACGCAACTTCAAACCCCCATTCGTGTAAAACGACTCAGGTATGTTCCCATTATCCGTTTCTACATTGATTTCACCAAGATTGTTGTTATTCTCATTCTCTGACCCATTTCGATACTGTTCGTCGTCGTTTCTGACAGTATTACTACTATGAATGAAAGACGAAGCTCCAAGGATAACGCAATTATCAAGGGTGGAATCAAAATCAGCTCTCCATCTCAACAATACACCATCATCTATTCCCAACTCACCACTAGGCAATTCAATTTTGAGAAATTTGATTTCATTGAAATTCTTCAAAACCTGTGTAGGGGAATGATGGGTAACAAAGTTATTATGATCAACATCACCATCAACGTCATCAGAGGCGGAGGCAGGGGGGCGTCTAGAAGAAATAGAAATGAATTGAGAAATTGATTGGAAGGGTTTAAGAAGACCAGAGAAGACAAGGCGGAAAAGGGAGGAGATAGGGTGGCGAGACTTGTCAGAAGTAACACAGGTAGAAGAAGATGAATCATCGTCGGCGATGACACAGTCAACACGAACAATAACGCTATCAACAAGAGGAACAAGAGAATTGAAGCGCTTAGAAACCAAACAGCATCTACCTAAGACTTTTACATCGCAGATTTTGTTGAAGACTAAGAGAAGAACAGAGTCAGGTAGCCGGTCAAAATGATCAACCGGTTCAGAATATATCCTTCCCCGTAGATCTGAGTCCATCTTCTGAACCGAGAAACTGTGTGTGTAACAGGAGGAAGAGATGGGTCTGAGGAAATTGGGGAAAGGGTTTATAGATCTAATAGAGAAGACATTATTTTAGGAAAACAGAAAGGAAGAGAGGAATTAGAGGCATCTTGGAAGAGAAATACATAGTTGTTTATCGCAGAGGGGGAGAAAGGCGATAGAGATGAAAGAGTAGGAGGATATTGGGAAGTATGTTCTGGTTTGAGGTGTACCGGGTCGAGTGTTTGTGTTTTGTTAATTTTTTTACCTTTAATTTATTTTAGGATAAAATGCTCATGTATATCATCAATGTTTGTGTTTTGTTAATTTATTTTTAAAATAAAGTTCAAATATGTGATTCAATTATTAGAAAGATTACTTATGTCATCCTTTATAATTTTAATTCATCTATGTCATTGCATTTGAAAGTTTGATTCATTTATTCCAATATTCTTACTCAAAAGCTCATTCTTACCATTATTTTGTAATGATAGCTTTACAAAATTATTTTATCATGTGGCCTCTTATTAGAGGTTCATATTACCAAATCAAATTGGGTTTACTTAAAATCAAAAATTAAAAGTTGGGTCATTAAAATGAAATTTGATCCGTACTATTAAAATAAAAATTAGACTAATTAAATAGAAAAAATAAATTCATTAAAAATAAAAATCAAACATATTAATTATGTCGAATTTTATTTTAATGGATATGATTTTTTATCTTGATTTAATCAATATTCACTACAATATTTTTGGACTAAGGCCACACTAGATCTAGACAACACTTGTAAAGTATAGCCTAAAATATTTCTGGGCACGCTTTTAAAATGTAGCCTTAATTTTTAACTTTAAGCCACAATAATTTTGACAACATTTGTAAAGGGTGCTCTTTAAAGGTATAGACTACACTTTATAAATGTTGTCATATTATTATATAATTGGCAATGCCTTTTATAAATATGATTAGACTACACTTTATAAATATTGTCATATTATTATATAATTGACAACGCCTTTTATAAATATGATTACACTTAAAAGGTGCTATTTTATTCATTTAAAACAATAATTTACAAGTGTTACCTTCTAACTTCTTAAAAATTTACACCAAAATATGGTATGCCCTCCTAATATTTCAACACTAAATTATTATATTTCCTCCAATTTCTAATTACCCAAAAAAAGAAATTATAAAACATAAAAACTTCAATATAAAAAAATTAATTCTCTCAGCTCAAAAAATCTTCAACTCTTAGAATCATTCAGCTCAAAAATGAGAGACATACAATATAACAATAAGTAAATTTTTGAACAACTTTATCTAGGGTTTTAGGCAGGTACACAATCACAAATAAAGATAGGTTCTCACCTCTTGTTTTTCACTACCTCGACTCTTTAAGGTTGATACACTCCAAATCTATCTACTTCTTTATTGTATTTTTCTTGTCAAAGTGGGACTTTTATTGTATTTTTCTAGTCAAAATTGTTGCGCATTTACTTACTGGGCACAAAGTTGCCATCAAAATCCTTAACCATCGTAAAATGAAGACTCCAGACATAGAAGAAAAACGTATGAATCTCATAGCAACAAAATTTAGTTTCTCTTTCTTTTGCCCATGATATATTTTGGTGAAATTTCACACAAGTCTATTTGAAGTACATCTTGATTAGTTCCTTTGAGAATTTCGATGGTCATACATAGAATATTTAATTTACTTTTAAGAAATAAAAATATGTAGAATATTTGTGCATCCACATGCCATACTTTGTTGAAAGTTTGTATTTTTGTTAGAGATTTTTGAGTTTTTGATGTGTAACTCGAGGTGTTCTTCCAAGCAATTTAAGTTGATATGCAATTGAGATGCAATTTATTTGTTTGCTTGACTAGGATTTGGAGTGAGGTACACACATTATCACAATTTGAAGTGAGGGTTTTAGATCGCACAATTTGAGTCAGCGATTGCTCCGATTGCATACACTGTAACAACATTCAGCTCCTATTGCTCATATTATCTATTCGATCTCTATTGCTATTTTCATCCCAGATTGAAGCACACTATTTTAAAGAATTGAAAAATTGGTTTCCATAAAAAATTAGATTGAAATTTTTTCTCTATATCTGCAAAATTGACTTTTGATTCTGTGGAATTGGATTTTCTTCAGTTGACCTCCTAAGGTAAGTTTTGATTAACCTATCATTCTCGTAGTAGATTCATTTGTTTTACAGTTATACTAGTGTGATCAAACAAGAAAGATCCTAATATAATGTTATAGGAAGGTGACTAAATATATATTGTTAGACAGATTTCTTCCATTTTGGTCCATCTTTTAGACAATGACTTTCAATTTTTCAAATATAATGTCTGATGATTTCTATATATTGTTATAACAATTGATGAGAGAGAATTGTTTGGCTTGTACACGAGAGAAACTTTACAATTTTAGAAGTGGACTCTTATAGCAAACTATCCTTTAAGATTTCTGGTTACCAATGTTATGTGCAAGTTCTGTATTTCTCTGTGTTAATGTATCATGGAATGTAGACCGATGTTCATGTGACATACCATTATTGTATACCATTGATATATATGATTCAACTATATGTGGTGAATGACTCAAATATTTTTCTTCTTTTTTTAATATTGTGAAGTATTCCGTGACTGTTTTCCTTCCCCAGAATGCCCTTAATTGCTTCTGTTGATATTAACCTATATAGTTGTTATGCTGAATCTAAAAATTTTAAAAAATTTACTAGTTACGATACTCTGAGTTTCAAACACCTATTTATTGTTTGCAAATGCTTATCTACATGTTAATCTTTGCATAATATGAAGTTTCAATAGTTGTCAATGTAGGTTTATTGTTTATCCTACAACTAATATCTTAAATTATGATTTGATCTATGAGTATTACTTCATGTACTCTATGTTGTTTAGTGTATCGGGCTGTCTTTTTTCATGTTTTCTGTAAATGTCTCAAATAGATCTGTTGTACCTATAGTACTTGAGGTCAACTGAGTAAGTTATTGCTCATCTGGCAGCTCTGAATGACCCAAAAGTTAATAGGGAACCAATAGGGACTTCATACATGGACTTGATTGAGCTTCAAAAAGAGAATCTGGAGACGTTGCTTACATCTCAAAAATCACAATATGGTATTTCTTATCCTAAAAAATTCGATGGATTAAATCATGGTTACTATGGAAAATCAGAACATGGCCTTAATATGTCATATCCTAGAAGCCCTTTGGCTGGTGCAGGTCTTCCAATGCCCCATTTGGGCCGAGTAGTCCTGTAAAGTATGGGGAAAGGAACATGTGTTTTCATTCAGGGATGAGAAACTTAGCTGGCGGTGTCATAGGAGCTTGACATTCTGAGGTTGTTTCTAACTTGGGGGAAACCTTTCTTTTCTCGTTACTAGACGATTTTAAGAACAACAAGATAAGTGTTTTGTGCTTTCAGTTCAGTTATATATTTTCCGCTAGCAGCACTACCCTTCATGTCATACTGAACTTGAAAATCATACCATTACCTACAATTCTATATGAGAAATGTGGTCCAATATGGGACTTAATTTATTCAACAAAACTTAAGACTGCTACCACAATAGAGAAAAACATGATCTTCCAAGAAATTCTGTCGCAAGCCTTTTTCTTGATGACTGTTGTGTTTGGTAATTATGTGATCTAAAATATATGTTCCTCTAGATATTTTTTTTGGACGAGTATTTCATGTTATGTTTTCTCATGATAAAAAAATAATATGAATATGTGAATGAGTTGGTAGAATCTTTGCTTTTATTCATACGCTAAATTTTGATTGTTTGTCCCAAGTTTAATTAATTTCTTGACTGAAACTTCTTTGAGTTATATTTTCTGTAGCAAAAGAATGGGAAGACAGTCTTGTCTATTTATTTGATGTTATAGATATTATATCATCTTGATTATATTCCCTACGGCCAATGTATGATGCAAAATTAGTTACTTTCATCTCTTTATTTATGCAAAACGGGTACTTTTAGGATCATTCATTCTTCCTTTTACCATTAGAGTTAATATATGCAATATCCATTGTATTCCCATAAAATGAGATTTGAAAAGTTAATAAATTAATCTTTTCTAAAATAAATGATATCATTTCAAGAAAATACTCGATGAGTAGCAAAAGACTTGCAGTAATTGTAGTTTGAATTCATTAGACTATGTTGCTTCATTCTGAATATGTATCTATGAGTCTAATAGTTCTTCTAACTTTTTATACAGATGAAATTTACTTAGTGTTAGTATAATGTGTTTGTGTTCTTCTTTGTAAGAAACATTGTATAGTTCTTGAGCTTGATAAAATTTACCAAGTCTCTTTAATAGTCATTATATTGTTCTTGGGTTGGCTTAAATGTATTCAAAAAAATTTCTATTAGACTGACATAAATCCATAAATTTTAAAAGTTTGAAATGAGATCAACTTCACAGATTGTTAAGCATGCATATATACCACTTGCTACCTTCGCAAGGGATGAGGACAAAGCTTAAAAGCTTAGGGCCATAAGAGTAAGTGTTGAACAAAGAACTCCAATTAACAAAAGTATAGTAAAGCAACAATTTTTGTCAAAATGAGTGAGCATGGAATAGTCATCTTGTATCTTTTGAGTTTTAGTCACTATAATAAGATGTTCTCCTCCTCAAGAAGCTGAAGCAATTGAAGAGACCCAGAGAAGCAAATTAAGTATTTTAGTATCGTAAGTTATAATTTTTTGTTAGTGAACTGGAACATTTTATATTTTGACATTGTAAACTGAACTTTGGATGTCTTTGTGAATCTGTAAAGTCAAATAAAGTTGGAAAATAACAGGTGTAAAACTTTTACAGGAATTAAAGTTGAAAAAAAGTTGAGCATTCTTTTTAACCTTCTTTTTCTTTAAGTGATTGTTTACTTTCACATCTGAATTCTAAATCTATGAAGAAGCTCTGGGTTTAATTTTAATAGTTTTATTTGAAACCTTTTTTAGATTTTTGATGTTTCCCATTTGCCCTTATTTGAAGAATCTTTTTTTTTTATAAGCACCACGAAATGAAAAATACAAAGGACGCTAAACCAGATATATAATACTCTCTATTGTATTGCTGCTTCCAGAATATATAACTAAGGGGAAGGTAGTTTCTCTTCTACTAAATACAAGTAATAGCACATGTTCTTCTTGCCGATAGAACCTAAAACACATGTTATTCTTTGTTTTTCGTGTGCATCTTCTAAAATAAATATGATGTTATTTTACCTCAATTGTATCACAATTTTTTTGAATTACAATTTCTCTATAGTGAGCCTTATATATTTCTTCAAGGAATTCTCAAGAGCTATCACTATTGTTTCTATGAATAAGCCACTTACCGAAACAAAAGGTGAAATAAAAAAGTAGTGCAATCTTGCCAATAAGCTCCACTAAAGAATCTATTTTTGCTATGTGCTTGTACCCATTATCACTCTTCCACTTTGCTATGTTCTTCCATTCTAGTTACCAAAATACTTCCTACCAACCTACACTGGTCAGCATACGACTAACCATAACATTTGTACCTCATCACATAACTCGTTCCCATAAGCCGTATTGGGTCCAGAGACTAAAATTTCAGGAAATTTTCCAAGGTTCAAAACCCAGGGTGTTATAGTCTCCCCTACTAGGAACATTCATCCTTGAATGATAGAAAAGGTAGAGTAATCACACGCACGAGTAATTTGCATTATCTTATCAAATATATTCCCAATATATAACAAAGTTGAAAACAAAGAGGCAAAAATATTAATCTTTACTTTAAAAAACTTGAAGAATAGAGATGTGTTGAGGACACATACCTTCCGCATGAATCCCAAGAGCTGAAAATAAATGCGGATACTTAGACTTCATGTACTCCTCCTCTTCCATGTGGCTTCTTCCACCTTATGGTTCTACCACAAAACCTTAATCTAAGCCACATCCTGTATGCGCAATCGATAAATCTGCCTGTCAAAGATCTCTACCGGGATTTCCTCATAAGACAGAGAAACTGTTAATGTTTCCAAAGGAACAACCATAGAAGGATCACCAATGCACTTTCTCAACATGCAAATATTAAAGACCGAATAAACTAAGCTCAAGCTAGAAGGAAACTCCAGCTCGTGAGCAATATTACCAACTCTTTACAAAATTTTATAAGGACCAACATACCGGGGACTGAGCTTCCCCTTCTTTCCAAATTGCATTACTCCCTTCATGGGAGATACTTTGAGGAAAACCTTATCCCTAACCTTAATCTCAAAGTTTCTATCCCTAACATCCACATAGGACTTTTGGCGACTTTGGGTTGCCTTATGACTATCTCGAATCACCTTCACTTTCTCCATAGCTTGGTAAACCATGTCGGGACCTAACATGTCCACCTCACCAAGCTCTAACAACCCAATAGGAGATGTACTCCTCCTACCATGCAATGCCTCAAAAGGGGCCATACCAATACTCGAATGATAGCTATTATTGTAAGCGAACTCCACTAAGGTAGATACTCAACCAAATTGCCACCATAATAAATCACATAAGCCCGAAGCATATCCTCCACTATCTTACTAGTTCTCTCCTCTTTCCCATTTATCTACAGGTGGAAAGCAGTACTCAGACTAACCTTAGTTCCCAACCCTTTTTGAAAAGATCTCTAGAAATGAGTTGTAAACTGCGTACCATGATAAAAAATAATCAAAAAAGGCACCCCATACAGCTTCAGAATCTCCTGAAGATACAACTTCACATAATCCTCCACCGAGAAGGCAGTCAGCACTAGCAAAAAGTGGATAGACTTAGTCATCCTATCCACAATGACCCAAATCAAATCATATTGATTTTGATACCGATAAATACCGGTAACGAAGTCTATGTTGATCACTTCTATTTCCATTTAAGCAAATTAATTTCTCGATACAACATTCCTGGCCTTATGTTCGCAACCTTAACCTATTGACACACCATCCACTTGGCCACAAAGTCAGCCACATCCCTCTACATGCCACTGCAATAATAGATCTCCTTAAGATAATGATACATTTTAGTCGAGCCGGGCTGAACAACATAGCATGATTTATGTGCCAAAGCCAAAATAGTTTGTCGCAATTTGTTGACATCAGGACCACACAACCTTCCTTGGTATCGTAAAGTACCATCACCACTAATCTCAAACACCACTACCTATTGTCCGCTAACGTCACTATTGATCTTTATCAAGATAGGATCCAACACTTACTTCTCCTTAATTTCCACACCAAGATACCAGTGAGCTACTTCTTGCACCACTATACCACCATCCTTGAAGTCAAAGAGGCAAACTCCAAGATTAGCAAAGAGATGAATATCCTTTACCAATTCCCTCTTTTCTTCCACCACATGAGCTAAAATCCTTATAGATAACCTACTAAGAGCATCAGCAACCACGTTAGCTTTACCTAGGTTGTAGTGAAGACTTATATCATAGTCCTTGAGAAGCTCAAGCCATCTTCTCTATCTGAGATTAAGCTTCTTCTGAGTGAACATGTAGAATAGACTATTATGATCAGAAAAGATATCCACGTGAACACCATATAAATAATGCCATAATATTTTTAAAGCAAATACAACTGCCAATAGCTTTAAATCATGAGTAGGATAGTTCCTCTCATGCGCTTTCAATTGCCTGGAAGCATAGGTAATCACCTTCCCATGCTACATCAACACACAATTAATACCTAACCAAAATGTATCACAGTAAAACACGAACCCATTATTGCCTTTTGGAAAAGTCAGAATTAGAGCCGAAGTTAACTTATCCTTCAACTTCTCGAAACTCCTTTCAAAAGCATCTGACTAAGAAAACTTGACCTTCTTCTGAGTCAACTTAGTCAAAGGAGAAGCTATCGATTAAAAGCTTTCCATAAACTGCCTATAATACCCAGCAAACCCAAGAAGCAAACCTAAGAAGCTCCGAATGTTGAATGGATTCATAGGTCTAGGTCACCTCTTCACCATAGAAACTTTTTACAGATTCACCATGATCCCCTCGCTGGAAATAATATAACTCAAGAAAGTTGCAATGTTTAAGCAAAACTCATATTTAGAGAACTTGGCATACAACTATTGTTCCTTTAAGGTCTTCAAAACCACACGGAGGTGATTAGCATGATCCACTTCACTCTTCGAATAAACCAAAATGTCATTAGTAAACATGATAACGAAGAGATCCAAATACTGACAAAAAACCCTGTTCATCAGATTCATAAATGCCGTCGGAGCATTAGTCAATCCAAATGACATTACCAAAATCTCAAAGTGCCTAAACCGAGTATGAAAAGCCATCTTAGGGATATCCATCTCTCTAATCTTTAGCTGATATCGAAGATCTATCTTAAAAAACTTGACACCTTGCAACTGATCAAACAGATCATCTATCCTCGGACGAGGATACTTATTTTTTACCGTCACCTCTTTTAACTGCCTATAGTCAATGCAAAGCCGAAGGGAACCATCTTTCTTATGCACAAATAACACTGGTGTACCGCACAGAGATACACTAAGACGAATAAACCCCATATCCAAAAGATCCTTAAGTTTCTCCTTGAGTTTCCTTAACTCATCTGGAGCTATTCTATATGGAGGAATGGAAATTGGACGAGTGTACAAAACTAGATACAAAACTCTATTTCCTTATCCAAAGGAACACCAGGAAGATCATTTGGAAAAACATCTAGAAACTTACTAACCACTGGAACTGACTAAAAAGTAAGACCTTTCGAGTTAGAATCTTTAACTCAGGCCATGTGATAAAGTCAACCATTGGAGATTAACATTCAAGCTCTAAGATAAGAAATAAATCTCCCCTAGAAGCTAAAGAACCACCTTCCCATTCTATAACTGGTTCACTAGGGAACCTAAAGATAACCCTACGGGTCCGACAATCCAAGAAATGTAACAAGAGTGCAAATAATCCATACCCATAATGACATCAAAGTCCACTATACCCAACTCAAATAGATCAACCAAGGACTTTTTGTCGCTGACAGATACCACACTCCTGCATACTCTCTTAGCTATAACTGAGTCACCTACTGGGTTAAAAATAGAAAAAAGATACAAAATAACTTCCAGATTAAAGTAAAAATATACAACCACCTAAGGTGTCACATAGGAGAGAGTGGACCCCGAATCAAGCAAATAATATTCATCATGAGATAAAAGTTGTAACGTACCAGTAACAACATCAATTGATGCGTCAAACTCTTGTAAGGATGCTAAAGCATACAACTTATTTCAACCAATACTAGAACAAGGAGCAGTGACAGAAGTAGATACCACACCACCAGGTTTAGAAGTAGAAGATGAATCCACAGAAATCTTATTTTCCATCATAGCAACCTTATTAACCGGACATTCCCTGAGCTGATGGCCTGGATGGCCCCCTTGAAGCATTTGTTCCTTCTTTCATCACAATAACACTGATGAGGACAACCATAGAAATGACAAAGAGGGCTTAAACAAACTGACTGAACTTCGTTTGCTTGAGATTGGGCACCTTATGGCTGAAAATTATCACCACCTTGATCACGCCCGTTGGCCTAATGGTAAGGAGCACTAGCAGAAGAGAAAGAATAAGAACTCCCCCACTACTTTTTCTTCCATTTACCACCATCTCAACCACCCAAAGAATAAGCACCTCTCTGGTCAGAAAACTTGTTCCTTTTACTCTGTCTATCTCCAAAATCCACCTGTTTCCTCTTCTCATCCTCTACCTCCTGCATATGAATAGTAAATCTAGAGATATCCATATGTAAAATCAGTAAGGCAATCTTACTCTCAAAGATCATATCTTGATTAAACCCAGAAGAAAACTTTTTCATTATTGCCCGCATGTCAGCCACTAAAACATAAAAAAACCTTGAAAACTGGTGAAACTTCAAGGAATATTCCTTGACAGACATCCTCCCCTACTTGAGGTTCACAAACTCCTCTATTTTTGCTTCCCTCAACTCTAAGGGAAAGAAATGATCTAAGAAGGCCTTAGAAAGAGTGTCCTACAAGACTGATTCTTCTACATCACCCCTATCCTATCCCACTCTTCATACCACTAATATGCAACTTCTTTGAGCTGATAAGCTGGAAAGTTTACCCCTTCCACATTGGTAGCTTGCATTACCCAAATATCTATTCTATTTCATCCTAGAATCCCTAGGGATACTCCTCTACCTCCACTCCAAAAAAAGTAAAAGCACCCATATTCATAAATTGGCCAACAGATAAAGCACCAATCGCACCTTGCTCAGCCTGAGTAGCCACTATCTGAGAATACGTGAATAGACTAATAAAATTCTGCATTAGTTACCTCACCTTAAGGAGGACTAGTAGGAATTGGTAGAACTTCAAAACTATTAGGGATAGGATTGTGAGATTATGATGAACCCTAGAAGTAGGATGCACCCCTTCAGCATTTCCCCCCAGATGGGATAGAAGAATTTCCTTATATTCTAGATATATGAGGCATGATTTGAAAGATGAACAAACAAGGATTGGAGAAGATTCTAGAACTGAGACTCCAAGATTGAAAATAGAGTACCAAGAGAGTAAAACATTCTTAAATGCCTTGTAGCCTCTCCCCTATGAGTGTGGGCGCTACACAACCCTAAAAGAAACTCTACTCGATACAACTTTGTGGACTCCTAATTGACCATGAACCTAGTCTCTGATACCAACTTAACACAACCCAAATAAGGGCTTTCTCATAATGGTGTCTCTGGTCTGACTAGGATTAGATACCACCCCCATTACCCAACCTAACCTTATCTGCTTGCCCTAAGTTGGCTGAATTTTGAGTATATAATAGTATAGTGTAACAGCTAACATGAATACTCTAGGATAGGATCATAACTGCAACCGTCCTAATCAATTCCAACCATCCCACACAACCGCCTAACCATACCAAGGTATTCCAAGGGTTATAAACCAAGCCATAACTAAATAAGTTCCAAAACGTAATATAATTAATCCCAAAATAAAATATGATGGAACAGTGAGAAATTATGTCCAATGATATCAGCCCACCAACTTATTCCAATACTAAGGCTGACACCAATATCGATCCCGCCCATTCTAACCCATACCAGTACCACAAAGCCTCTAACCAAAAGAATACTAAAATCCAATTGGGACATGCTCCCAACCATGGCAAAAACCAATATCCAAAATAAAATCAAAGTGTCTTGAAATACTAATTACATGAAATAGAGCCTTTCGAAAGGATGGAAGCTTACTACTTCATTCCAAATATTGATCCCCATGTCAATAACTATGTAGAAGGTGTAGACTGGTCGGTTCATGCATAACATTAGTATATAGCCGCCAGCAGATGGGTTAGTGGGTGAACACTAGCATTATTTTAGGATAAGGACAAAATAATGCCATTTATAAAGCCAAGTAAAACAATCCTTATGCACACAACCATACATATATACATATAACCATGCCGGGAAAGGGGACCAAGTGTTGCATGCATTTAAAACCTTTACCTAGGCTATGTAGCTTTGCTGTCCTAATCCACCCATGGGCTATAACCTGCTGAAAGGGCCTAGTGCATGAAGCTGCACGACCAGGGAAGAAAACCTAGGATGACTAGTACATCCCTTAAAATATAGTGTAACATCATGCGCTTGGTCACTAAGACCAACCTCACATCGGCAAATATAAGTTTCCATTTTTGGTCCCCTCGGGACCTCTAGCTTCCAGGGCTTTGCTACAAAGCCCGCCATTATTGCCTAATTAAAGCCATTAGAAATCAACCAATAAATTTATTTACCATTTATAAAACAAGGCCATTTAGTGGTGGTATCGTCATACCGACCATACTTGCAAATACTATCCATAGCCAACCATATATAGGTTTAGGGGGACTTCCAAGTGCCCTTCTATTTACTATATTAAACCACTTGGGGGATTCTAAGTATCCTACAAGCATAACCATTTAAACATTTACCTTTCCAAGCTATTTAAACCATGCATAATTCCTTTACCAAGTTGTAAAACAAGCAAGAGTTCTATTTAAAATACTCAATGCAATGAAATCATTATTATAGGCATTATGTCAAATACATTGGGGGCATAATATAACCAAAACCAATTATAATTACCATTAAACCATTCCCATGTAATCTAATTATCTAAAACCACCATTAATGCATATAAAGCATAATTAAAACCATGTATAACCATAACCAACCATTTATTATCAAAACCCTGAATTAATATCTGAAAACCAAAATCATAAAATCAATGACGTCATGAAAACATTCATAAAAAACCATATTTTTTGTTAGAATTAACAATTAGGGAAAAGAACATGCCTTAAACCAAGATGACGATGGAAAGAGGTCACCAAGACAAGCCCCAAATTAATCGTCTAGTTGAAACCCTAGCTTCCCTTGCCCAAAAGCTTTTGAGTGAATTATAGACTATTTAGGAAGAGTTTCTAAGTATAATAGAATAATAGTGTAAATAACCTCCCAAGAAGGTGAGACATCATGGAACCTTATTAGGGTAAGTGGGGAAATGTCTAGAATACTTTCACTTAAGTTTCATAAAATCTCATCCTAGGGGTATGACTGACCCTCACGAGTTATACCCTCCGATACAATTGGGACCCTTCACTCGTATCCTAGCCTCAACCCTTGGATCCAATCCTTTCTAGAATATATCTCGTCAAACCAAGTTGTATTAGAAGCATATGATTCGTAACTTTCATCCATACCCATGGAAAATGAAACCCAAGGAAGGTGTAGACACTTTCTACCATATGGATCCATGGTATGACTCGTACCCTGACTTATAGCTCATAGTGAGCCACTCGTACTCAAGTCCATCCTATGTAACCAAGTCTAAGGTTATGTTAAGGAACGAAATAATCCAATACCACTAATATGACTCAACCCCCTAAGTCATATCCATTCCAGTAACCAAAATCCATCCCACTAACCAACACTTGTCAGTAAACAATAGGACCATACCATTTATACCCCATTGTACGACTCGTTCCCATAATTCATATTGGATCCAGAGACCAGAATTCTAGAAAATTTTCTAAGGGTCAAAATCCAAGGTATTATAATTCGATGCTTGCATTGCATTGGGATATAACATTCATAGATGGTTAGCGAGTTGAGCACTAGCATGCAACTCTGGGATAGGGGATGAAATAATACCAAGTAAAATCCAATTCAAAACTATGTGTATATCATCATATACATAAATAATTAGTATGCTGGAATAAGAAATAACATTTACCATAAAGTAAATTGTTAGCCCAGTCTATATAGCTTAACCATCATAAAAGGGTACCCATGGGCTATATGGGTTCAACTTTCCCTGCAGAAAGGGTCTTAGTGCATGTTACCCACATAAATCCAAGATAAAATAGATCAATAGTGTGAACTATGCACACAAGTCATCAACACCAGACCTCACATCGTCAAACATGAGTTTCTAGTATAAGTCATCCAAGACCCACACCTTCACAGATTCTCTAAATAACCCCTATTAAGAAGTTTCAAATAACCTATTTATCAACCAAAGAACCAACTGCTAAGGCACACCATGGGTATCATCATACCTTTACGCTTGCAAGCTTATCTCTATGCGTTAATAATCACATTAAATCTTGGGGAAACGCCTCACCCCCTCTGTTCATTAAATCAAACTATAGCAAACAAGGCTTTAAAATCCATGTTCATTGTTTAACCTTTTCTTCAATGCAATAGCATAGGTGAGTAAGACAAACCACGTGATAGTTTCATAATTCAAGGCCATTTACACAAATGGGTTTTGGGAACACAACTATTTTAGAGCCAATTCCAATTTCAAAGAATCAATTTAGGTAAAACCATGAACCCTTATCTTATTCACCGCACCCATTTATCCCACTAGTTCAAAACCATTAATAAAATATAAATAATACATAATAAATAATGGGAAAACAATTTAAGAACCAACCATTCTAAAACCCTCAACCATGTGTAAAACCCATATTCAAATCATCCAATTAAACCATGTAATACATATACTTTTAATAAATTACAAAATAAGGAAGAGTAACATGCCTGAAATACAAAGATTTATGACCTTAGGACTTATAGGGTCACCCTACGACTCATTTAGTGTAATCGTAGTCTTGATAGTACCTCTTTGGCACCCACATTGGCATTGTTAAGGGAAGGAGCACATGACTCATATCGAGACCCTATGACTCGTAGCGTCTAAGTTGTAGTCAAGATAAAATCACCAAGTCCCTACACTAGTTACCTTACGAAAAATACATTATGACTCGTAATGAGTCCATATGACTAGAAGAGTCCTCTTAATCACCAAGATAGCAATAGTAGGGACATACATTAGTTTTATTGCGATAGGGTCCTATGACCCGAAATAACTCATTATGACTCGTAAGGAGAGTCGTAGTCTGGTAGTTGGTTTAAAACTCAGAAATCTTTTAAGGACCAAAAAACTGAGGTGTTGCATACTCCCCAGTTAAGATCATTCATCCTAAAATGATGGGAAACGGGTTTTAGTTGCATGATTTGACTCCGAACACAACCACGCTTATCTTTAACAAAGACAGAAAACAAAGATATCAAGAAAATCACAATTTTCTTAAATAAAGATAGAAATCAAAGATATTAAGGGATACTCATACCCTATACACGAATTTAGAGTGAGAAATAAGAATGGATATTTTGATTTCATGTCCTCTTAAGCTTCCCAAGTAGCTTCTTCACATTTTAGGTTTCTCCATAGAACTTTTACCAAAGCCACATCCTTCATTTGTAATCGACTAACTTGCCAATCCAAGATATCAATCGAGACTTTCTCATAAGACAAGGAATCCAAGACACCAACACTTTCCAAAGGAACAACCAAGGAAGGATCACCCATGTACTTCTTCAACATTGATACATGTATGACTTGATGGATAGATCCCAAACTCGAAGGCAACTCTAACTTATAAGCCATATTTCTTACTCACATCAAGATATGATATGGACCCATATAACAGGGATTGAGCTTCCCCTCCTTTCCATACTACATCACTCCATTCATGGGAGACACCTTCAGGAATATCAAATCATCCACGTTAAAATCCAAATCCTTTCGCCTTAAATCCTCATAGGACTTTTGGTGACTTTTGGCGGTCTTAAGCCAATCCCAAATCACCTTCGCTTGGTGAACCAAGTTAGGACTATACAACCTATTTTCACCAATCTTAATCAATAAGAGACCTGCACCTACTATAATACAAGTCTTCAAATAGAGCCATCCAAACACTGGAGTCATAGCTATTGTCATATTCAAACTATATGAGAGGGAAATGGTCAACCCAACTACCAAAAAGAATAATCACACAATACCTTAGCATATCTTTCAAAGTCCATATCATCTATTCCACTTTCCCATCCATTTGAGGGTGGAAAGTGGTGCTAAGGTTCATCTTAGTCCCTAAAACTCTCTGAAAGGAACCCCAAAAGTGAGATGAGAACTGAGTACCTTGATCAGATATGATGGAAACTTGAGCACCATTCAACTTCACAATCTTCTCAATGAAAAGCTTAGCATAATACTCTATCGAATAATTAGTCTTCACTGGCAAAAGTGAGCAGACTTAGTCACCTATCTATAATGACCTAAATGGAATCAAACTGATGGCGAGACCATGGAGGACTAGTAAAGAAATCCACCTTAATCACTTCCTATTTCCACTCGAGCAACTCAATATCTTGAGACAATCCATCAGGCCTCAAGTGCTCCACATTCACTTGCTGACAAACCAAATACTTAGCCACAAAATTTGTCACATCCCACTTTGAGTTATTCCACTAATAAATTTCTCTTAAGCCATGATACATCTTTGTTTAACTAGGATGAAAAGTGTACCTCAACTCACGAGCTTCAACCAAAATCCTCTCTCGCAGCCCATCATTGTCTAGAGTACATAACCTACCTTGGTACCTCAAGATACCATTATCACTAATCACAAAAGACATCATCTTTTGATGACCCACACCATACTTGATCTGCATCATGATGAGGGTCAAAGACCTATTTTTTTCTTTACCTTAGCGCCACAAAATAACCTTTCCACTTTTTTCACAATCACACCACCATCCTCAGAGTCTAAGAAATGAACTTTGAGGTTAGCCAAATGGGCTATGTCCTTCACCAAACCTTGCTTTTCCTTATCAAGATGAGATAATCTTCTCACAGATAACCTATCAAGAGCATCAATAACCATGTCATCTTTACCTAGATGATAATGAAGACTTACATCGTATTCTTTGAGAAACTTAAGCTATCTCTTCTGCCTGAGGTTTAACTCCATCTTAGTGAACGCATATTGCAAACTTTTATGGTTTGAGAAGATGTCAGCATGAACCCCATAAAAATATTGATGCCAACTATTCAAAGCAAAGACCAACACTAACAAGTCAAAATCATAAGTTAGATAGTTCTTATCATGCACCTTCAACTACCTAGAAGCATAAGAAACCACCTTTCCATGCAGCATCAATATATAACCAGTCCCATGCAGGACATATCACAAATAACAACAAAACCATTAGTATCCTTGGTTAGAATCAAAACCAGAGCTAAATTTAACTTATCTATACATTTCTCAAAACTATCCTCATAAGCATTCGACTATAAGAGCTTTACCTTCTTTTAAGTCAAACATAGTCAATGGATCATATATAGAAGATTATCTTTCCACAAACCTCCTATAATATCCAGATAAAACTAAGAAGCTCTAAATATCAGTGGGAGTCGTGGGTCTAGGCCACTTCTTAACCATTAAAAATTTTTGTGGATCAACCATGATACTTCACTTGAAATAACATTACCTAGGTAGGTCACAACACTCAATAATAACGTACACATTGAGAACTTTGCATATAATTTTTGATCTTTAAAGGTTATCAACATAAGGCGGAGGTAATTGATATAATCTGTCTCTGATGAGTGTTGATTTTACCACTTATTTGTACTCAACATTTGTGCATATTACCATGTTTTGAATGAATAAATAAGACATAATTGTGATTGAATGATCTAATGTCCATATTTTGCATACATATGGTTAATGGGATAGAAATATGTGGATTGGAGCTTAAAGTTATCAAAAAGAGAAATGAAAGTACAACTGAAGACCTAGTGTAGAATTAGCCTCAGTTACCGCAATCACAGTCTGAGTACCGCAATTGATTAAGTCAAAAAGGTTAATTGACCACTATCACGTGAGTTAATTGTGATCATGATAACCATAATTGCAGTCAGGCCTGTGCGATCGAGGTATGGTAGAGAATTGCAGTCCAAGAGAAGAATTGTAAATGCATGTGGATAATCCCAACTTTGACAAAAGAGGAGTCAAACCCTAAGATCTCATTCATTCATTGAACATATTCCATCTTTCTTAATTTTTGAGAAATTTTTCTAGGGTTTGTAGCCTCCATACTTGGAGAAGAAAATATTCTATAAATTTTGGGTGAAGAAAACATTGGAGTAGCCTCTAAGTGAGGGAATAGCTCATTTCCATTGGAGATTTGTGGGATTCTAAAGTTTAAAGTGACATTTACTTAGTCTTCACTAGATTATTTCAATGGAGATTTAGGGTATATCTTTGCTTATTTATCTTATATGTAGCTAGATCTCCCTCTTAGGGTAATGTGTAAATAAGGATTAAAGTATGTATGGTTTGTTATTATTAGCTTCTATTTAGTTGTTCATGTTGATTGGTTTTGCCATTGCTTGACCAAGTTGGTTGAAAGCCCGAAATACCCATATGGGTTTGATTGGTGAAAGCTCCAAACACTAGATAGCTCTAAGCCATCTTCACTAGAAGGGTTTTGGGTGAACATTAGGAATCCATACCATTCTTGAAAGAGGGATATGGAGACAAAAGTAATGGTAGACAACTATATATGTAGTTTACTAATCTATCAATATCTTATACATAAGGGTGGTTGTGAAGTTAACTATTCCAAGGGTATTATCCTAGAAATAGGAATGCCTAAATTGTGGTTTGGTTTCCAATTTTCATACACACCCATTAGGTATTCGAAATAATCAATTTGTGAAAGTTTAATGATTTTTTGAAATACTAGCATCAAAACCTATAACCGAACCTACCCATACTTAATCTACAAAAATTATGTTGACTATTAGCTTCCTCATGTTACTCCTCTTTGTAATAGATAATCCCAGGATTCATGCCTAAATGATAAAATTCTTATTATTCATAGCCTCGAATTTATACTAGAAAAACCCAAAAAGAAACTTTAGTATTAATATGTATCTCCCCCATTTTATCTTTTTGTACTATTGGTTTGAATTTAACAAGTATTTATTATTTTGAATTAACTCGATCCCTATTCACATTGTTCCTTATGAATTTGAACCTGACTCCAAAGTTGGGTAAATATAGTGACGACGATCGCCGTGCACTTAAATTGACGTGTAAGTTGAGCGTTAACAAAAATAGCATCGTTGTCGGGAAATAATTTTTTGTATTAAGTTAGTTTGAAATTTAAGATTACTTATTTGAATTCAAGATTGTAAATAATTGTTTGTGATTTTGTTTTGTTTCTTGTGTTAGGTATATTTTTATTTTCATTTATTTTTCTCTATGGCATCTTCTGACATATATGATTTTTGTAGTTTGACGTCATATCTTAACGACCCATGTCCATACTGTGATAAACCCCACTTCAGGAGAGATTGCAAATATGCTCCCCGAGGAGAGATGAAATCACCATCTCAATCCTATTGGAAGTATAGTTGTTCTTTATTTAGTGGCTAAGATAGATATTAGAGTGATTTCTCAAATGCCCCTCCTCCTATTATACTAGCTGAGTTACTAGTTCATCTTATTAGTTTGACAGGTCTTATGATGAGGGGAAAGAAGAGCAACATACCACGTCCACTAGTCTTGATGCAATGCTTCAAACTATTTTGGACTCGAAAACAACAATGGGGGAGAATGTGGAAGACATACATCATTCCCATGAGGCATTAAAAAGGGAAATTGTAAAGATAGAGGAAATGGGCAAGGAAAAAGACCTTGAAAATATCATTACCATGCCTATTTCCCAAGAGAGGTTGATCAAGAAGAGAAACCAAGATATGATAATGAGCTTGGTAGGAAATAATTTTCATTGATTTCCCAATAAACCAAATAAAAGGATTAAAAAGATGACAAAATAAAAGAAATGGTACTAGAGTCAATAGAGGAATCATGGAAAATCTCTTATGACAACTCTAGTTCATTTTGCGGTGAATATGCTTTGGAGGAGGAAATTTTAGAATTAGGGCTGGACTTCATTCAACCCACTTTTCAACATTATTCCTAGAGGATCTGGTGAGAATCCACCCACATAGACAAATGATAGATTGTGGGGGAGGAGGAGGAGGGGCGGAGTACGATTCCTATATTTTGGAATTTGATATTCCAAGGGAGCATATAGAACCCCATCTATCAATTGCAAAGGAACTCAACACCCGATGTGCAACTAGTGGCCTATTAATGTGCTTATTTTTACCCAAGGAGACAAACTAAAAATTTAATATGGAGTTGGGTAAAAGATTCAAGTTTTTAAATTGGAGAGATCGAAGACTACTTGCCATTCCCTCACATCTTCTAAGTTTTAACTTGAAGATTTGAATCTTTTGTCCCTCTTCTGCTCATTACATATTCAACGAAAGATTGGATAGAGATTAAAATATTCTAATTGGAAACATAAAAGGAAGTAGTGTAGGTGTCAGGCTAAGACGTTAAACTAAGCTCTCAATAGGAGGCACCCCATCATGCCATGAAAAGTGGCTCATATCATTTTTACTTATACATGATAGAGTAGCTTTTATATTGTGCATTTTTTCATGAATAATCCATGAAATATTGGTACTTAGAGGAATGTTAAATGAAAGTGAACAATAAATATGTGAAAATGGCATATTGGATTAAACAGCGAAGTGCAGGGGACCTAAAATTTGGTCTCAGTTACCGCGATCGTGGTCCTTACCACCGCAATAATGGATACAACATTTCTATATTCTCGAAGCTAGGACTGCTATCGCGGTCAAATAAGTTTAAGTGACTATCCAAATGCCACTTCCCTACACACCTCTTTTTCATAAAATTTTCTCAAACTTTAGCAATGTGTACAGTATCCAATTTTGCATTTCAAGACTTTTGCATCATTTACCTGGTATAAATTCTTAAACTCCTTTACTTTAATTTTTATTATAGGATTAGATTTTTTAGTTTAGAGATAGGCATGGAATAATTTATAATGCAAAAACTATGCTTGTTTGTGATGATTATTATGGTTAGTTGTTGTAGTAAGTGTACACGTCATTTGGGGAAATCTTGAGTACCCATATTTTAGCCTGAAATTGTTGAAATTGACATTTATACCATAGGTTTGATTAAATGCCCCAAATGAGTTCAATATGAATTCCTTTGAGTTTGGAGCTATAATCACGCAATATAGTCTTAAGTTCTCTGATCATATGGTTTGTGTGCCTAGTTTGAACACAAAGTAGGGGTTAAAATTATGTATTTTTCCTGTTGTGAAGAACTGCCAACTATGATATCAAGTACCATAATCGCTCTCCACGATGATCACAATCGTAGCACCATGATCACCATACCTGAAGGTGGTTGTCCTAAGAATTCAAAATTTTTGCACATCTATTTCTCACCCCAAAACCATCTATAACACTACCATCTAAGCTTGATTGGTTAATTTAGCATATTTTTGGTGTGATAATGCTAATGGTCTGAATTGCAATGCTTATAGGTAGTAAACCATAAAAATAAGAGATTTTGATAATACCAGATTCATGGCTTCAGAATACCGTAGCCAGTATTACAATGATCCCCATAAGACCAAGCTTCTCCTAGAGAAGGGTCTCTCCATGGACAAGGTACCATAAAAGTTTCCAAAAATCTTTAACTGGCTTGCTGCTATCGAATGGGCATGTTTTATCCAAGACCCCTACCTTGCCAACAAGCAATGGGTGAGAGAGTTTTATATGAATCTTAGCGCAGTCTTCCTCTTAAACCCAGTTATCAAAATTCGGGTTAAGGATGTATATTTTGGAATGGACCAGGTGAATGAAGTGTATGTGCTTCCAGATTCAGATATAGATGACTTCCATGAGGGATCTCCATGAACGACTTCGCAGTAGAGGCTACAATCTGGTGAAACATCATATATAGCAGAGTTTCTCCTTGTACTCATATGACTTTAGTTACTAATCTAACAGCTCACATAGGGGCCTGCCTTATGTCTGGCATTATTTTGAATGTGGGCTAGGTTATGCTTGACGAATGAAGGTATTTCAAGATATAGGGTGGTGTACTTTTTCCCTATACTTCTTTAATTATCGAGCTGTGTAAAAGAGCATGGGTGGAAGAGTATCCCATAGAAACCTAGTTGAAATAAAGCCCACACATCGCTACACTCAAAATTAGGGGCAAAGGTGCACCCAGTTAGAGCAAGAAGATAAAGTTGACTCAGGTAATCCAATAGTTGAAGATCCTAATTCTTGTAGACCATCTACTACCGGGCCTTTAGAAGATAGGGTATTCTTATTAGGGCCATTAGGGAACTTGTTTCAGGGTTATCTCAGCGGCCAGAAGAGTCCTCTACTTCTTTCCACTCATGTGTATCCTGGTCAAATTATGAAATATATACTGGGAGGAGCAAAACAAATAGGGATCCATGGTTTCTTTATTGTAAAGATCCTATTCAACTTTGGAAACATCACAGAGGGACCTCAGAGACACATAAAAAGATAGTGAAGAGAGAAAAGAGGATAGATAAATTCTTCACCAAGATATGGAGAGGGGTAAAGAATATCTTCAAGGTGCTCAAACCCAAGGAAAAACTGCCTTCGCTGAGGGTTGAGAGTGATGATGAGTCCCCCACTGAGTGGTCTGATGTTGATGATGGTGGAGATGATACAGGTTCCATTGGAGAGAGCATATCTTAGGGCTAATTCAGAGACCACCCTTTTCTCTTATCTTGTTAATTAGGCCATGAGGACTCTGCTATATTTTCAGTTGGAGTACTTGTCCCTATATCTCTGCATTGTTTGGAAGTTCTTGGTATTATTTCGATGTCATTCTAGATGATGTTGTTCATTTTGTTTTTGGGGTGATACATTTGGGTAACTCGATGGTGCCCATATTTTCATGGATTATCATGTCATTTTAGTTTTAGTTTTTCTTTTTTACTTTATTTTTATTTTTATTCTAATGATGCATGAAGAACTTTTCCCTATGATAGATTGAGTGACGACATTCTTAAGGGTAAGCATCGTGTTTGGATTTTGAGACATATATGTAGGGGAAGTATGAGTACCTGTAGCATAAATTTCATAAGTACAAGGGAATTCACTGCTGGCATTGTAAATTTTAAATTTGGGATCACATTTTACACCATTGGCGAAGTCTGAGTAGCCATATGGTTGGTTTGCCCATATTGAGCCAAAAGGTGAGACTAAGGCTTGGGTTGTTATCATGTTTAGCAAATTGTACAGTTGCTAATGCAAAATGAACAACCCTCTTTGTCCAATTTTTTTAAAAAACCAAGGGCAAGGATGTGCGAAACTTTGTAACAAGACTTCTTCTCTTTTTGTGACTCCACAAATTTTTGACTTGTCAATAGTGATAGATACTTAAATTTTATCTTTAACGAGATGGGCAATTGAGACTCCTTGGTGAGTTTTTGTATGCCATGTATGGCGAGCTTTTTTCATTCATCTCATGTATACTTGTGTTATCTAAAACTTTCCCCGTTAGTTTATCAAGGCTAGTTTTAATTGTGTGTGGTTGGAGAAATAATCTTAGTCCATCATTGTGATTTTGGATGCGAATTTATCCTAAAAAATCCTACCCATGAATAATTGTAATCCCTATTTACCCACTTTGAGCCTTTGGGCTTTTCTTTGGAAAACTCATTACAAGACGTGAACCATTCTTTTTATCCCTCTTTTGAACCATACTCTTCTTGAACTTGAAAATACAACTTATGTCTTATAGCTTAAGTTGGGGATGGTGAAGATCGACGGAAATAAGTTTGGGTCCACAAAGTTTTAAGTGAAATGCCTAAGTACCTAAGTATTGAAAACAAATGAATAGAAAAAAAGGTCCAACAAAGGAAGGAATTGTATGAAAATTTCTGGTAAAAGCATTGAAGAAAATGGGTGAACAAAGAAAGCAAAAATGTAGGCATATGAAATGTGAGAAAACAAAGAAGAGTGGCCCATAGTAGAAAAGGTGAATTATATAGTGTGATGTAGATATTCAAGGAAAGGTGTAGCTATTTTGTTCCCTAATAATATCCTATCCTAACCCAAACCTACATTAAAATCTTAAAAAGTTGTTTGAGATCTCAGACCATTTACTTTTTCTTTTGTGGCGATTGAAAATAGGGGCAAGCCTATTGTAAGAAAAATGTTAAAATAGAGAGTTCTTTTGTGAGGGAGAGGGTTTTTTTCACTTAAATTCCTTATCGAACATTTGGTAGCTTGGTGTGTGGAATTTTCTTTCTTTTGAGGAGGCATGTGAGCAAGTTGAGGTGGATGATTTTTTCACCTTCCGAGCAATGAGGCAAATGGAGTATAGCTTAGTTGTGGTAAAAAAAGAGTAACTTCGAGAGTATTGGTTTTTGTTTCTTATTTTCTCTTTAAAGTCCTATGTATCCTTGGGTATTGCATCTTATGATGATGGGTATAGTGGGAAATAGCTTAACCCATATGCAATGAGCTTCTTGTGGTAGTGATTAAGTTTTTATGTCATTGTGATCTTTAAGGCATAAAGTTATGGCATAGATAATTGTGTCTCATGATATGAGGCAGTGTTCCTTGAGGACAAGCAAGAGCTTTAAGTTGGGGGTGTTGATGAGTGGTGATTTTACCACTCATTTGCACTCAATATTTGTCTACATTACCATATTTTGAATGAATAAATGAGACATAATTGTGACTAAATACACTAATATCCATATTTTGTAGGCACATAGTTAATGAGATAGAAAGATGTGGATTGGAGCTTAAAGTGATCAAAAAGAGGAAAGAAAGTGCAGTTGAAGACCTGGGGAAGAACTAGCCTTCGTTACCATGGTCGTGGTCAAAGGACCATGATCACGATTAATTAAAAAAGTTCTATTAACCGCGGTTGCGTGAGTTAACTACGACCATGATAGCTGCGGTCCCAGCCTGACCTGTACGATCACGTCATGGCATAGAATTGCATTCAAAAGGAAGAATTGTAAATACACATGGCTGATCCTAACTTTGACAAAAGAGGATTCAAACGCTAAGCATATAATTCATTCATTGAATATGTTCCATCTTCCCCAATTTTTGAGAAATTGTTCTAGGGTTTGTAGCCTCCATACTTGGAGAAGAAATTATTGAATAAATTTTGGGTGAAGAATACATTGGAGTAGCCTCTAAGTGGAGGAATAGCTCATATTCATTAGAGATTTGTGGGAGTCTAAAGTTTGAATTAACATTTACTTAGTCTTCAATAGATCAATTCAATGGAGATTATGGGTCTATCTTTTCTTATTTATATTATGTATAGCTAGATCTCCCTCTTGGGGTTATGTGTGAATAGAGATTAAAGTGTGTGTGGTTTGTTATTGTTAGCTTATATTTATTAGTTCATTTTGATGGGTTTTACCATTGCTTGACCAAGTTGGTTGGGAATTGTGGGTGAAAGCCACAAATACCCATTGGGTTAGATGGATGAATGCTCCAAACTCTACAAAGATCTAAGCAATATTTGAAAGACGGGTTTGGGGTAAGCTTTAGGAATCCATATCATCCTTTAAAGAGGGAGGTGGAGATCAAAGCAATGGTAGACAATTATGTGTAGTTTTGTAATCTATCCTACCTTTGACATAAGGGTTGTTTTGAAGTTAACTATACAATGGGTATTATCCTAGAAATAGGGATGCCTAAATTGAGGTTTGGTTACCAATTTTCAAACACACCCATTAGGTATTCGATAGAATCAATGGGTGAAAGCTTGATGTTTTGTTGAAAGACTAGCATCAAAACCTATAACCGAACCTACCCACACTTGATCTACTAAAATTTCGTTGACTATTAGCATCCACATGTTACTCCTTTTAGTATTACATAATCCCAAGATCCGTGCCAAATTGATAATACTCTAATTATTCGTAGCCTCGAATTTATACTAGAAACACCAAAAAGAAACATTAGTGTTAATACGTATCCGCCCCATTTTTATATTTTTGTACAATTGGTTTGAATTAAAAAGCATTCATTATTTTAAATTAACTTGACTGCAATTCACATTGTTCCTCGTGGATTGGACACCAACTCAAAAGTTGGGTCAATGTATTGATGACTACCGTCTTGCACTTAAAATGACGCGTAAGTTGAGCATTATTAATCTCACTCTTAGAGTACACTAAACTATCATAAATAAACATAATTATGAACAAATCTAAGAACTGATGAAAAACCAATTCATAAGATCCATAAATACCACTAGAGCATTAGTCAAACCAATGGGCATCACCAAAAACTCAAAATGACCATACCGGGTTTGAAAAGCAGTTTTAGCGATATCCAATTCCCTAATCTTCAACTAATAGTACCCAACCGAAGATCAACCTTGAAAAAATACTAAGTATCCTAAAGCTTATCAAAAGATCATCAATTCTAGGAAGCAAATGATTATTCTTCACAATCAGCTTATTCAATTGATGGTAATCTATACACATCCAAAGGGACTTATCCTTCCTACACACGAAGAGAACCAGAGCACCCCAGGGGAAACACTAGGGAGGATAAAACCCTTATCTAGAAGGTCTTTAACCTGCTCCTAAAGTTCTTTCAACTCTAACGAAGCCATTCTATTAAGAGGGATAGAAATAGGATGAGTGTCCAGTAGAATATCAATCCCAAAATCAATTTCCCTACCGGGAGAAACACTAGGAACATCATCAAGAAACACCTCGAGAAACTCACAGACCCCAAGGACCGATTGTTAAGAAGGACCTTCAAATCTAGAATCCTTAATATGATCTAAATGATAGAGGCACCCCTTAGAAATCAATTTTTGGTATCCAGGATATGAGATGAACCTTTCCTTAGGCACTAGGGAACTACCTTCCCACTTAATCGCCAACTCATTTAGGAATTAGAAACTGTCCCTCTGGGTCTAAGAATTAAAAGATGCATATCACAAATGCAACCAATCCATTCCTAAGATCATATTGAAATCTAACATGTCCAATTCTGTCAGAGCCCGTAATTTCTCCTTACCACAAATGGATACAACACAACCCTTATAGTCTCTTCTAGTTATAATAGAGTCACCCATTAGGGTGGACATAGAAAAAGGGACTAGAAAAATACTCAGGACCAAAACAAAAATGAATAGCCACATATGGTATCACATAAGAAAGAGTATACCCAGGATCAAGTTGATAATAGAAATCATGAGAGAAGTGTTTTAACATATCGGTAACAATATCAGAAGATGCCTCAAATTCCTGATGGTTGGCAAAATCATACAGTTAATTCTGACTAATGCTGGAGCCAGACGTATCACTCTTTGGTGTAGGAGAAGAAGAAGAAACAATTTGGACCTGATAGACTCCATTAGCAATCCTTAAAGGAAATTCCATCTGTACGTGACTAAGCCAACAACACCTATAACACCAATTCCTTCCTTTATTAAACTAACCACAATGCCACTGACCATAAAACCGATAAGGAGAATAGGGTGGGGATGACTAATATTCACTATCCTAAAATAGGGCTCCCTATTCCTTAAATCCTTGTTATCCTAAAAGCAACAATTACCAAGAGACGTAGGATAAGAAGAACAAGTAATCACATGAGAACTCCCATAATTTCTCTTCTTAGTCCATTGTTTCCTATGTCTACCATCATTTTTTGACCTTTACTCTAATCTGAATAACAAAAAATTTTATTTTGCCTCCCTCCCATCCTTGCCTGGTTTTTTCTGCCATTAGCAGGCCTAGACCAGCGTGATTGAAAGGCCACTATCTGGGTAAAAAGATAAATAGAGAGGAAGAACTCAACCTTAGAAATGTCCCCTTGGGGCGGTAGGGGCATGAACTTCATCAGCCCGAGAAGCTCGAGTAGGACTAGTGGGAATTGGTGAAACACCATGAGAGTAATCAAGAGTAGGGATCCAATACAGGGTCTGAACTTTATAAGTAGGATGAGTTCCATCCATATTGTCCTTAAATGGGATAGACGAGTTCCAATGAGCAACAGATATTTGACGAGGCATGATCTAAAATACAAACAAACGGACTTTAGAGGAGTTTTCAAGACCTTCAACTTCATAGATTTATTAGAGACCACAAGAAAGGGAAACATTCCTAAATGCCTCGTAGCCTTCCCCTTATAAGTGTGGCACACTACAAACCCATAGAAGAGACTCTACTTCACACAGATTTGTGAATACCCAATTACACCAAACCTAGTTTTGATACAAACTTTGTCACGAATGAACCAGGGTTTGGCCATATGAGTATCTCAAGTCCATTGAGGACTAAAGACCACCTCCTTTATGACTAGCCGAACGGATGATAACACCTAGAAGCGGCTGAAATTTGAACATATAACGAGATAAAGAATAACAACTTAGGACAACCAATAGTTGTCATACCCCGATTCGCTGAACCGGAATGCTATACGGTGCTCATGACCCCGAGGGACCACAACCTAACCCATGACTGATATCTGTACCTGTATACTGCAAATCATGATATGATAATCTAGAATTCATAGAATTGTAAGGCCATAAGGTTCAACTGAATAAAATCATATGGGTGAAAATACCCAAAACAACTCAATCTGAAAGCTAAGTCTGAACGTAAATCTGAACATAAATTCGAAAGCCTCTAAACTATATGAATAAGGAGTTGAAGGAACATGTCTCCAACTAACTTCGTAAAACTGAACTGAAGAAATAAATAAATGTATCAAATCATATTATCCTCGAATCAATGAGGACTCACTGTGTCTCTGCAACTTGAATGCTACCGCTACTGCTGGGCTGGAGCTAGTGTCTCGGAACCTATGGTGTAACATGAAAAGAAAGCACCATAGCACAAATGCGTCAGTACAACTGGAGTACTGAGCATACGAGGAAGGTAGGCTGAACATAAAGGGTTTCATGCATGAACAACACTGACTGACTAATATGAATGTGGGATGTGATAGCATGACCTGTAAGCTAATACATGGCTTACTGATAACTGTCATAACTGATACTGAAACTAATAACATGGGCGACTGTATCTGACAGTCCTGTATATACTGAAATCTGAAGAATGCCCTGAGTTCTTTTATTGAGACTGATACTGAAACTGTGGGAAGTAGTGTTTAACTGACATACCCTATGTACGCCGTTATGGATAAGCTGGGGTCCAATCTCTGCCCTTACTGGAGGGGTGTCAATACCATGCCATGGGTAAGGACAGCCTGTGAGTGACCCTTATATGGTAGGTACTCAATGAGAATGGTGGGAACCCTAAACTGATGGGTTAATCCATCTCATCAACCCTAATCTGACGGGTTAAGATGTCTCAACCTACACTGGCTACATAGTTCTGAAACACAAGGATGACTACTAAGAATCATACCCTAAACTGGCGGGTGAGTTCCTATCCTTGGGTTCACTCGGTGCTAACCTCTACTCCCATCTGGAGGGATTGGACATGAATAACTGACTGTGCCTGACTTAATCTTACTGAATTTAATTGACTGGAGACATGTTACTGATATCTGCCAACTGACTAAGATCATGAGGTTTTCCTGAGTCACATGACTGACTGAAGTCTATGAAATCATAGCTTGAGTTCAGATATCGTGAAACATGACATGGCTCTAGGCACACAACTATAGTTTTTGGGTACAAGTACCCCTAGGACTCGATAAGAGGAAACTGACATACATGACATGACTTGATCACAAGATTTGAGTCTACAATTCACAATATCATAAGTAAGGCTTTCATAATAAGAATGATTCTCAACAAACTATCACATGATCAGAAATGCACACAACATGTATATACTTGCATGGCTTCAATAACATGGTCATTCCATATCGCAACAATATTATGAGCATCTCGTACAACTTCTTCAATTCAAGACAATTGCATGGGGATCACATTGAACATAAACTTAGAACATGGAATAGTCATTTAGGAATTATTATGTCATAAACGCATGATTTCTATTCCCTTAGGTATTTTTACAAACACCTTACATGCACATCTTAGGCATAGGTCGATTCATCAAGATTACAAATATTCAACCACCAATTTCACATATTTATTTGTTAAATACCACCATATCCTCACAATAAACATACAAAGATCCCATCTTAGGCATTATCAAACTCCAACCACATGAACATCAACCACCAACAACATAAACATCATAATACAAAATTTAGAAGATGGTTCTTGAGCTTCATGGACAAAAGGAGTCCATAAATCAACTTACGCATACCTTAGAAGGAAGATTCTTGATGATTGATAGAGGAATTTCCTTGAAATCGGATCTTCAAGCTTAGTTATGCAACCCTAGTTGTTTTTCTCTTTTAGTGCTCTTGGATGATAAGTTTTGAGATGATAATAGGGTTGTAATATGTTTAGAAGCTATATCTTTCGTAGGGTTAAGTTTAGGGACGTCTAAGAACTGTTAAAAGACTTAATTACCCTTAAAATAACTCAAAACGGAGTGCTTTTGGCACCTGAAACTAACTTAGGTGGCGCCCAAGTGATTGCCTAAGCTAGGTTCGGCGGTGCCTAACCAATCGCCTATCCTTACTGTCTCTCACGAAAATGGGCATAACTTTTCGCTCGGGTATTGGATTAAGGAAAAATTGGTATCGTTGGAAAGCTAATTCGATTCTCTACAATTTAGTGGGTCTAAATCAGCCAAAATACCACATTAACATCGAGTTATACTCTTTCAAAGATGAACCTTGCAAAATCTAACACTAAAACTTGATGGATTTAAAAACTCTTAGCTTTTATTACATTAAGTGACTCATATGAACATGCCTAATGTATCATAAGATATCCTATCACTAGGATATTCATTGTAAGTCTTGTACTCAAGTATGAATCACAGGATAGGAGATTTCATACGTAGGAATACTTATTCACTTCCTTGCTTAGAAACATGCAGGGTATTACAATATCTCCCCCTTGGGAGCATTCTTCCTCGAATGAGAATTTACTGAGAAGGGATACAAGACAATATAACCTGAGCTGAACATGAAGAACTGAAACTTGATCTCATGACTGACATGCTAAATATACTGAACTCGTGCATATCTGATGCACGGACAACTGACACATGAATGCATGACTGAGTATGAAATGGTTAATAGGTACTAAGTTTATACTGGAAACATGAAGTGGAAACTGAATAAGATTAAGGAGAACTGTTACCTTGAGCTTGATCTGAATTGGCAGGAAAGAGGTGAGGATACTTGGTACGCATATCTGCTTCTTCTTCCCAAGTAGCTCCCTCATGAGACTGATTTTGCCTAAGAACCTTGACTAGAGAGACTTCTTTTTTCCTCAATCTACTAGTTTGATAATCTAAGATTTCGACTAGAATCTCTTCATAGGAGAGGCTGTTCTGAATGTCGATGCTCTGAATAGGGACAACAACTGCTGGGTAACCTATGCACTTCTTTAGTAAAGAGACATGGGAGACTGGATGGACTGAGGCTAGATCTGAAGGCAACTCAAGCTCATAAGCTACCTTGCTGAAGCGACAAAGAATTCTGAAGAGACCGACATATCGGGGACTGAGTTTCTCTTTCTTGCCGAACTTCTTCATTCCCTTCATGGGAGAGATCTTAAGATAGACATAGTCATTGACCTCAAACTTGAGATCCTTTGTACGAACATCTGCATAGGACTTCTGTCGGCTCTGAGCAGCCTGGAGTCTCTCTCTGATCAACTGAACTTTCTCTATGGCATCGAATACTACGTCAGGACCTATGATTGAGGCCTCACTAACTTCTAACCAACCAATCAGAGATCTACATCTCCTACCATAGAGAGCTTCGAATGGAGCCATCTGAATACTAAAATGATAGCTATTATTGTATGCAAACTCAATCAAAGGCAAGTGGTAATCCCAACTTCCCTTGAAGTCAATTGCACACGCCCTTAGCATATTTTTAAGAGTCTGAATAGTCCTCTCTGCTTGACCATCTGTCTGAGGATAAAATGCTGTGCTGAGATGCACTTGGGTACAGAGACCCTTTTGGAACGCTTTCTAAAAGTGAGAAGTGAACTGGGTGCCTCTGTCTGAGATGATAGATAGTAGAACACCGTGTAACCTGACTAACTCCCTGATATAGATTTTGGCATAATCCTCGGCAGAATAAGAAGTATGAACAGGAAGGAAATGAGCTGACTTGGTCATTCTATCTATAATGACCCAGACAGAATTATGCTGATGACGAGTTCTAGGCAAACCCGTCACGAAGTCCATGTTAACTTCTTCCCACTTCCAAGTAGGAATGGTGAACTCTTGTATGGAACCTCTAGGTTTCTGATGCTCTATCTTAACCTGCTGACATGTAGAGCACTTAGCCATAAACAATGCAATATCTCTCTTCATCCCACTCCACTAATAGATCTCCTGCATGTCACGGTACATCTTAGTGGCCTCTGGATGGATAGAGTATCGCGCACCATGCGGTTCTACAAGAATTCGTTGCCTCAATTCATCTACACCTGGAACACATAGATGACCCTGACAACAAAGAACACCATCTCCCCCTTGGGAGAAAACCTCGACTTTCTGTTTCTGAACTGAGTCTTTGAGCTTGACAAGGCTAGGATCCCTGTCTTGTTTCTCTTTCACCTTGGAAACTAGAGATGACTCTGAACTACTATGAACACATACACCACCCTCTGAAGAATTGACTAAGCAAACGCCTAGTCTAGCAAGTTGATGGATCTCCTGAGCCATCTTTTTCTTACTATCCTCAACATGAGAAATACTACCCATGGAGAGTCAACTGAGAGCGTCGGCCACAATATTGGCCTTGCCCGAATGATTAAGAACACTCATGTCGTAATCCTTTAAGAGCTCTAACCACCTTCTCTGGCGAAGATTGAGATCTTTCTGGGAAAAGACATACTGGAGGCTTTTATGGTCTGTGAAGACATCTACATGAACTCCATAGAGATAATGCCTCCAAATCTTCAAGGCAAAAACTACCGCTGCTAACTCAAGATCATTAGTAGGATAATTCATCTCATGTGGCTTTAACTGTCTGGAGGCGTAGGCTATGACCTTACCATGCTGCATGAGGACACAACCTAAACCCATTCTCGATGCATCATAATAGACTAAAAAAGCGTCTGAACCATCTGGAATAGCTAAAACTTGAGCTGAGGTGAGTCGAGTCTTCAACTCTTAAAAGCTCTTCTCGCATGAATATGACCACTGAAACTTAATCTTCTTCTAAGTCAATCTGGACATGGGAGATGCAATAGAAGAAAATCCCTTAACAAACCATCTGTAATAGCCAGCCAAACAAAAGAAACTCCTAATATCTTATGGAGATACAGGTCTGGGCCAGTTTCTTACTACCTCAATTTTTCGAGGATCTACTCTAATGCCATCACCGGAAACAATATAGACAAGGAATGCTACTGATCTTAGCCAAAATGCACTTGCTGAACTTAGCGAATAACTGGTGATCCCTGAGAGTCTGAAGAACAATCCTGAGATGGTCTGCATGATCACACTCTGTGCGAGAATAAACCAGAATATCATCTATAAAGACTATGACAAACATGTCCAAGTACTACTTGAACACACAGTTCATCAAATCCATAAAAGCTGCAGGGGCACTGGTAAGAGCAAATGACATGACTAAAAATTCGAAGTGACCATACCGAGTACGGAAAGCTATCTTCAGAATGTCACATTCTCTAACTCTAAGCTAATGATATCCTGATTTGAGGTCTATCTTAGAGAAGTAACTAGCACCCTAAATTTGGTCAAATAGATCATCAATCCTGGGAAGAGGATATCTATTCTTGACCGTGACCTTGTTGAGTTGACGGTAATCAATACACATCCTGAGAGAACCGTCTTTCTTGCGCATGAATAACACTGGCGCACCCCATGGGGAAATGCTAGGTTTGATGAATCCCTTATCTAAGAGATTCTTCAATTGATCTTTCAGTTCCTTGAGTTCTGCTGGTGCCATTCTGTATGGCGGAATAGAAATAGGTTGAGTATCCGGAAGAAGGTCTATGCCGACGTCTATTTCCCTTTCGGGAGGAATGCCTGGAAGATTTTCAGTAAAGACATCTAAGTAATCATTAACAACAGGGACTATTTCAAAGCTAGGAGATTTAGAACTGGAATCTTTAACATGCACGAGATGATACACACACCCCTTAGAAATCATTTTCCTTGATTGAAGGTAGGAAACAAGTTGACCCCTGAACGCTAAAATACTACCCTTCCACTCTAGGACGAGCTCATTCGAGAACTGAAACTGAACTACCCTATTTCTGCAATCTCCTGTGGCATAGCAGGAATGAAGACAATCCATGCCGAGAATGATATCAAAATCAGTCATCTCTAACTCCACTAAATCTGCTGATGTTGATTTCTGAGATATCATAACCGGCTCTGCAAATGCCCTTGTGGTTCTTACTATAAGTTTGACAAAGGGGATTCGTTCGGGCACTGCTAACACTACCCTAATATTTAGAGCCTAGTACTTTGTCTCTATTGCCGTCTCTAAGCTTTGGCACTGGAGCGCTGGCAGAGGAAGAAGCTGGAACGACTGACTTAGAGAGAAACTGTGAACGGTTTCCTCCATCTAACTTGGGGTGAGCAAATTTGAAGTTACCTGACCTAGCTCTCTTGTCCTGCCTCTCCCTTGTCTTAAACTTCTGCTCTTCTTCTTGCTGGGCATGGGTTATGAGTCTGGCTAAGGTCATATCACCAATTAGTATCACAGACATACACTCATTTACCACGCTATCATTGACCCCTGACACGAACTTGCTCATCTTAGCTCTATTGTCTGCAACTACATGAGAAGCATACCTGGCTAGCTAAGTAAATCTGAGAGAATACTCCCTAACCATCATATTCCCCTGCTTGAGGTTGATGAACTCAAGAACTTTAGCTTCCCTCAGCCCTTGGGGAAGAAATCTATCTAAGAAGGTTATGACAAATTCCTCCCACTCGATAGGGCCTGAATTATCTAACCTCTCAGACTTCCACTATTTGTACCAATCATGAGCAACATCCTGTAACTGGTAGGTGGCTAACTCAGCACTCTCAATAGAAGTAACATCCATGATGGCAATGACCTTCTAGACTTGGTCAATGAACTTCTGAGGGTCCTCATCAGACTTAGACCCATGGAAAGATAGAGGGTTCATCCGGTGAAGTCCCAAACCCTAGCTGCTTTGGGATTGGCCACTAGATTGGCCGAAATGACTGGTGGTCGTTCATTCTATACAGCCATAGACTGAACAAGTGTGGTAAATGCTGCTCTAAACTCCGCATGGGAAACATGTTCGCCCAAAGGATCTTCGGGCTGACGAGCTGGCTGGTGTCTTCTCTTTGGGGCCATGGTCTGGAATATGAGAAGAATGGATTAGACTGAGAGTTTAACTTGGGATTATGCTCACTAGCATGACATGAATAATGAAGAAAGGGGACTGTTCCTAAAACATCTTATAGCCTCCTGCACGTAAATGTGGCGCGCAATACACCTATGTACAAGACTCTACTAGATATGGCTTCCAGACTTCCTAGGACTCCATTGAACCTTAGGCTCTGATACCAAGTTTGTAACACCCCGATTCGCTTAACCGAAATGCTACACGGTGCTCATGACCCTGAGGGACCACAAGCTAACCCATGACTGATATTTGTACCTATATACTACAAATCATGATAAAATAATGCAGAATACATAGAACTGTATGGCCATAAGGTTCAACTGAATAAAATCATATGGGTGAAAATACACAAAATAACTCAATCTGAAAGCTAAGTCTGAACGTAAATCTGAAAACCTCTAAACTATCTGAATAAGGAGTTGAAGGAACATGTCTCCAACTAACTCCGTAAAGCTGAACTGAAGAAATAAATAAATTTATCAAATCATATTTTCCTCGAATCAATGAGGACTCACTGTGTCTCTACGACTGGAATGCTACCGCTACAGCTTGGCTGGAGCTCGTGTCTCAAAACCTATGGTGTAACATGAAAAGAAAGCACCATAGCGCAAATACATCAGTACAACTGGAGTACTGAGTATACGAGGAAGGTAGGCTGAACATAAAGGGTTTCATGCATGAACAACACTGATTGACTATATGAACGTGGGAGTGCAAACACACATATATAGAAACTGGGACCGTGAATACGTGATAGCATGACCTGTAAGCTAATACATGGCTTACTGATAACTGTCATGACTAATATTGAAACTGATAACATGGACGACTGTATCTGACAGTCCTATATATACTGAAATCTGAAGAACGCCCTGAGTTCTTTTATTGAGACTGATACTAAAACTGTAGGAAGTAGTGTTTAACCGACATGCCCTATGTATGCCGTTATGGCTAAGCTGGGGTCTAATCTCTGCCCTGACCGGAGGGGTGTCAATACCATGCCCTGGGTAAGGACAGGCTATGAGTGGCCCTTATCTGGCGGGTACTCAATGAGAACGGTGGGAACCCTAAACTGACGGGTTAATCCACCTCATCAACCCTAATCTGATGAGTTAAGATGTCTCAACCTACGCTAGCTACGTAGTCCTGGAACACAAAGATGACTACTAAGAATCACACCCTGAACTGGCGGGTGAGTTCCCATCCTTGGGTTCACTCGTTGCTAACCTTTACTCCCATCTGGAGGGATTGGACATGAATAAATGACTGTGCATGACTTAATCTTACTGAATTTCGTTGACTGGCGGAATGTTACTGATATCTGACAACTGACTAAGATCATGAGGTTTTCCTGAGTCACATGACTGACTAAATTCTATGGAATCATAGCTTAAGTTCAAATATCGAGAAACATGACATAGCTCTAGGCACACAACTATAGTTTTCTGGTACAAGTACCCCCAGGACTAGATAGGAGGAAACTGACACACATGACATGACTTGATCACAAAATTTGAGTCCACAATTCATAATATCATAAGTAAGGCTTTCATAATAAGAATAATTCTCAACAAACTATCACATGATCGGGAATGCACACAACATGTATATACTTGCATGGCTTCAATAACATGGTCATTCCATATCGAAATAATATCATGAGAATCTCGTACAACTTCATCAATTCAAGACAATAGCACGGGGATCACGTTGAACATGAACTTAGAACATAAAATAGTCATTTAGGACTTATTATGTCATAAAAGCATGATTTCTATTCCCTTAGGTATTTTCACAAACACCTTACATGCACATCTTAGGCATAGGTCGATTCATCAAGATTACAAATATTTAACCACTAATTTCACATATTTATCCGTTAAATACCACCATATCCTCACAATAAACATACAAAGATCCCATCTTAGGCATCATCAAACTCCAACCACATGAACATCAACCACTAACAACATAAACATCATAATACCAAATTTAAAAGATTGTTCTTGAGCTTCATGGACGAAAGGAGTTCATGAATCAACTCACGCATACCTTAGAAGGAAGATTCTTGATGATTGATGGAGGAATTTCCTTGAAATAGGATCTTCAAGCTTAGTTACACAACCCTAGTTGTTTTTCTCTTTTAGTCCTCTTGGATGATGAGCTTTGAGATAATAATAGGGTTGTAATATGTTTAGAAGCTATATATTTCGTAGGGTTAAGTTTAGGGACGTCTAAGGATTGTTAAAAGACATAATTACCCTTAAAATAACTCAAAAAGGAGTGTTTTTGGCACCTGGAACTGACTTAGGCGGCGCTCAAGTGATTGCGTAAGCTAGGTTGGGCGGCGCCTAACCAATCGCCTATCCTTACTGTCTCTCACGAAAATGGGCATAACTTTTCGCTCGGGTATTGGATTAAGGCGAAATTGGTATCGTTGGAAATCTAATTTGATTCTCTATAATTTGGTGGGTCAAAATCCTCCAAAATACCACATTAACATCGAGTTATACTGGTTCAAAGATGACCCTTGCAAAATCGAACACTAAAACTTGATGGATTCAAAAACTCTTAGCTTGTATTATCTTAAGTGACTCATATGAACATGCCTAATGCATCATAAGCTATCCTCTCACTAGTATATTCATTGTAATTCATGTACTAAAGTATGAATCACAGGATAGGAGATTTCATACGTAGGAATACTTATTCAATTCCTAGCTTAGAAACATGCAGGGTATTACAATAGTGTAGTGTCATTTATCACAGCCCAATCAACAGTAATATCCTTAAAGTCTCTAAGCAATACAATAAACCAGTCTAAGTCAAGACATGCCCCCGACCCTGACAATGATAATAATTGTGATAATTTTAATGGTAATGGGAACTCTTCAATTCTTGTCTATGAAAGTAAATTGATGAAATGACAAAGTATTTTAGAGAATGGAAGCTCACCACTTCACCACCCATGACTGACGAACCAAGCTGATCCACCTAACACTACGCAGGAAAACTTGAAGTATATTTTGTGCTAGTATTGCGTGGAGGTATAGTATCACAACTAGAAATCGGGCCTTGTTGTATGGGCTTCTCAATCCCTACAAAGACCAGAGATCGCCCCGTTAACCCCTTAACCATCACATCAATCCACAAGCTTTGGATAAACTCCAAAAATTAAATACTATAGCAAATACATAACTAACAATAATAACATAAGAAACCCTGGCCATTGATTCATTCATAATATAATCTACCCAAGCCCATAGTTATCCACAATCCTCTATTAATCGGAAATCCATAATATTTCGAGACAAGCCCACGATGATATCCAAAATTGAATCCAAAATAAGTCTATGACATAAGCTAAGAAGACCATGAAATGTGTTCCAAAATATGGAATCTCACCATTTCGATGCCAACACTCGAACCACCTAAACACCTGATCACTGCACAAGAAGAGAAAAAGATGCTCTGGCCCCTATGTAATATTGGGACACAGCGTCCAAAGACGGTTAGAGGTTGGAGCTCTTGCATGTAACTCAAGGGTAAGTATAAAATATTTTCATTATTCAATACCAAGTCAAACCATCATAGGCTACCATATTTATAAACATAGGCATGTAAATACACATGGATACATCAAGAGTCAAAAGATAACAAGACCTTAGCATGCATTTCAAAGAACTAGAGCACAAACCATGAAGTGGAGAACTCTAACCTTCCACCGCTTAGGTTATATTGAGAAAGAGGAGTCTAACCTCAAGCCATCTTATTAAGCAAGTGGACTCTAACCACAAGCCTTTTCATTAGTTAAGTGGACTCTAACAACAAGCCATCTCATTACGTATGCGGACTCTAACCACAAGCCATCTCTTTATACAAGTGGACTCTAACAACAAGCCATTGTGTCCACTACTAGTTGACATTGGGACTCTAACCTGTTGTCCATGCATTTACATCACACCATTCATATTTGGGAACTCTAACCCATTTAACCATTTCAAGCCATCAAAGACACAATTCAACATCATACATGACCTCAAGGACTTAATGAACCATATATCAATCAATCACTTTAACAGAACAATGAATTGGTTTCAAATATTATTTAAGACAAATAATGTCATCAAGACCTTTATCAAACCGTTTATTAGCACTCTTACACCAAGCTTTAGTTCATACACAATTTGATTTTATGTTAGGGACTCTAACCCCTTTTTATAAACAATGAAACCACCAAGCGCACCATTTAACTCATTAAATGGCCAACAAGGACTTTTCAAGATTATTTTCCAACCATTCTTACTTATCAAGCCATTTCCTTGGTTGAAATAACCATCAATATATGACTAGTTAATTCAAGTGGAATATTTCACAAACACCTTGAGGGCATACTCTTACCATGAACAAAACACAAATGGAACCTATAAATATTTGGGTTACTCATGGCCCATTTGTTAAACCACCATCAACAAACACCCACATGTACAAACCATCATGTAAAACATATATAGTCATAAGTTTAAATAAGAGAAAACATTATCCATCATTATACATCAAAACCTTCAAGACTTGTTTCAAAAACCATCATTAATTATTCATAAACATTGTTTAAATAACATGATATTTGAAAAATAACGATAGGTGAAGAGTCACGTGCCTCGTACAAGATGATTCACGGAAGTATTCTTGACCCCTTTAGCCTTTGATGAATACTCTTGAAACCCTAGCCTCCAATCTTGGTGAGGAAGTCTTGAGAGTGTTTTGGGATGTTTTTGATCTTTTATATGTGAATAATGACGGTCCAAATAAGGTTATAAGTCTTGGGTTGTAATGGTTTAGATGTGGAAAATGCTTGAAATATCCTCAACTATAAGTTGTAAAATGAACTCCTAACAGGGTACAACTCTATGTCTAAATCCGACCCTAGGGTATGAATGGTACCCTAACTCGTACTCTAGAACTCACCATGGACCCCAAAATTGTCCAAGGTATGACTACCTAAACCTGACTCTATACAAAGGTATGATTGGTACCAAGCAACCCGTACCCAAGTCAGTGTTTACTAGATGATTACTAATACTTCATATGACTAGGTAGAATGCGACCCATACCATATTATAAGACTAAGGATGGGATAAATCATATCTTGGATAGTGTGTTACTAACCTAGACTGATCTCTATACTAAAAGGTAGGGTACTAGTCATCCCCTAGCATACGATTGGTATGCTCAACCCATGTCCAACCTAGAACCTCAAATCTTAGGGAGTTTTTCTAAGGGTCCAAAGCTTAGGTGCTTTAATTCTCCCCCACTTTGATCATTCATCCTCCAATGAAGGGTAAGGCAATCACAACCACGTGTTAACACATTATTACACATCAAACTATCTATAAACAAAGTTAGAACACAAAGACACATAAAAAGGATAAAAGGCATGCCATGATCATTATTAATCATCAATTCATTCAATTGACTTTGGGACTCTATCCCATTGTTTATCAGAACACTTGTTCATTCACAATTTAGGGACTTGAACCCACTGCCTTACAAAGACATAATTCAAGTTAAGGAGATTAGCAGATATCTCAAACATGAGTTTATGAAATGGAAAAAAATATGGATACTTGGATTTCATATGTTCTTCTGCCTCCCATATAGCTTCCTCAAACTTTCGGTTCCTCCATAGAACCTTCACAGAAGCCACCTCTTTCATTTGAAACTGGCAAACTTTTCAATCCAAGATTAGCATCGAGACCTTTTTATGGGAAAAAGAATCCGAAAACCAACATCCTACAAGGGAACAACCAATAAAAGGTCACCTATACATTTTCGCAGCATGGACACGTGGAATACTCGATGGATGGATATCAAACTAGAGGGCAATTCCAATTCATAATAAACATTACCAACCCTCTTCAAAATCAAATAGGGACCAACATACCATTGATTCAACTTTCCCTTCTTACTAATTCACATTACTTCTTTCTTGGGAGATATCTTATAGAATACTCAATCGCTAATAATGAACTCCAAATCCCTATGCCTTACATCTGCATAGGACTTTTGGAAACTTTGAATGGCTTTCAACCTACCACGCATCACCTTCACCTTTTCCAAGGCTTGGTGAATCAAATCGGGGCAAAAGAACTTTCCTTCGCCAACCTCATACCACCATATAGGAAATTAACATCTCCTATAATACAACGCCTAAAAAAGAGCCATACTAATACTAGAGTGGTAACCATTGTTATAAGAAAACTCAATCAAAGAAAAATGGTTGTACCAACTACTAAAGTAATCAATCACTCAGGAACACAACATATCTTCCAATGTTTGGATAGTTCTCTATGTTTGTCCATCTGATTGTGGATGAAAGGAAGTACTAAGGCATACCTTAGTTCCCAAACCTTTCTAAAATGACTTCCAAAAATTAGATGAAAATGAAGTACCATGATCTGAGATGAAAGAAACTGAAGCACCATGCAACTTTACAATCTCTGAAAGATACAACAACATAATTCTCTACCAAATAACTAGTCCTTACCGGTAAGAAATGAGCGGACTTGGTCATTCTATCCATAATAACCCAAATAGAATCACATTGATTCAGAGATCCGAGAGGGATGAAATCTATATTAATCACTTCCCACATCTATTTGGGTGACTCTATCTCTTGATACAAACCACCAAGTCTCAAGTGCTCAACTTTCACTTGTTGGCGCACCATACTCTTAGCCACATGGCTAGCCACATCTCACTTCATATTATTCAACCAATAAAACTCCCTAAGATCATAATACATCTTCATAGAACCAGGCATACTAAGACCCATGAGCCTCGACCATAATCCTTTCCCTTAATCCAGCGACATCAAAAATACATAGCCTACCTTGGTACCTAAGATACCATAACCACCAATGATAAAGTCAACAACCTTTTGTTGACCCATATTACTCTTAATATTAATCAAGTTAGGATCCAACATTTGTTTTTCCTTTATCTCAACCACAAGGGATGACTATGACACCAGATGCACGAACACACCACTATCCCCCGAGTCTGTAAGATGAACTCCAAGACTAGTAAATTGGTGGATGTCATTTACTAACTCCTGTTTATCCTCATCAACATGAGCCAAAATCTCCATGGATAACCCACTAAGAGCATTGGCATTAACATTAGGTTTACTGGAAGGTAGTGGAGACTCATGTCATAGTCCTTCAATAACTCAAGCCATCTACTTTGCCTGAGATTTAACTCCTTCTGAGTAAACACATATTGAAGGCTTTTATGATTAGAAAATGCATCAGCATGAGTGCCATAGAGATAGTGACACCAAAACTTCAATGAAAATACCACCACTAACAATTCTAAGTCATGAGTAGGGTAGTTCTTCTTATGAACCTTCAAATGCCTAGAAGCATAAGCTACGACCCTACCATGCTGCATTAATATACAACCAAGTACAGTATGAGAAGAATCACCATACACTACAAAACCATCATTACCCTTAGGCAAGGTCAAAACTAGAGCTAAAGTCAATTTATTTTTTAACCTTTCAAAACTACCTTCACACGCATTCGACCACAAGTTAACCTTTTTCTGGGTTAACTTAGTCAATGGGGAAGCTATAGTCGAAAAACATTCCACAAATTTCCTATAATAATTGGATAAACCCAAGAAGCTTTGAATATTGGTTTGAGTGGAAGGTTTAGGCCACTTTTTAACCACCGCAACCTTTTATGGATCCACCATGATCCCTTTAATAGAGATAACATGACCAAGAAAAGTCATAGACTTCATCCAAAACTCACACTTAGAGAACTTGGAACACAAATGATGATGCTTCAAGGTTTGTAATACAACACGAAGGTGATCGACATGATCTGACTCACCCTTAGAATATACAAAGATGTCATCAAAGAAGACAATGGAAATCAAATCCTAAAATAGATGAAAGACCCTATTCATCAAATCCATGATGCTACCGGGGGCATTGGTCAACATAAAAGACATAACTAGGAACTCATAGTAACCATACCGGGTTCTGAAGGTAGTGTTAGGGATATCTACTACCCTAATCTTAAGCTGATGATAACCTGACCTAAGATTAATCTTAGAGAAACACTTTGCACCTTAAAGCTAATCAAAGAAATCATCAATCCTAGGAAGAGGATATTTACTCTTTATAGTCACCTTATTAAACTGACGATAATCAATGCACAATCGGGAACCATCCTTCTTATGTACGAACAAAATAGGGGCACCCCAAGGAGACAAACTAGGACGGATAAAACCTTTATCTAAAAGGTCCGTCAATTAATCCTTAAGCATCTTTAACTCTGCAAGAGCCATTCTATAAGGAGGGATAGAAATAGGGTGAGTGTTCAGAACAAGATAATCCTAAAATCAATTTCCCTATCGGGAGGAATACCGGGAAGGTCATTGGGAAATTCATTAACCACAAGAACTGATTCTAGAGGACTTTCTGATTTAGAATATTTGACTCAGACCACTTGATACAAACACTCCTTAGAAATCAACAATCAAGATCTAAGATAAGAGATGAACCTCCCCTTAGGCACTAATGAACCCCTTCCCATGCAATGACTAGCTTATTTGGGAATTCAAAAGTAGACCCTACGGGTCCAACAATCTAAGAAAGCATAGCGCGAATACAAAATCCATCCCCAGAATAACTTTAAAATAGACTATGTATAACTTTATTATGTCTACCAGAGTTTTTTACTACCAATGCTACCACACACCCCCTATCAACACTTTGAACAACTACAAAGTGTCTTACTAGGGTAGAAACATCAAAAGGAACTGACAGACACTCAGGACCTAAACCAAAATATAAATCCATAAATGGGGTCACATAAGAAATGGTGGACCTTGAATCAATCAAACAATACACATCACGGGAGAAGAGTGTCAATATACCTATAATAACATTTGGATATACCTTAGAATCCTAGCAAGTAGGAATTTCATAAAAATAATTTCGCGTAGCATTGGTACAAAGAGCAAAAGTAGAAGCAGAAGCAAAACCCTTTAGTGTAGAATAAAATAAAGTAGCAATAGAGGCCCTATTGGCGTAAGAAGCCACCAGAGAGGGGCACTTTCATTGTATATGCCCAATCTAACCATATCTAAAACACATGTTCCTTCTCTTCTCGCACTAGACATGATGATACTGACCATAAAACTTATAAAGATGGTAGGATGGAACCAACTGAGCCCTATTAGTCTGAGATTGGACACCCTGAGCCCAAAAGCCACAACCAAATTGATACCAACGATCATTCGATGGCCTCAGGTAAAGAGCACTAGATGAGGAGAAACAACTAGAACTCTTCCACTTCTTTCTTGGCCACCTGCTACTTTCTCCACCACTTTACTTAAAAGGCCTGAATCTTTTTCCTATCTTTCACTAAACTCAACCTGTTTCTTTTTCTCTTTCCCTACTTGTTACATGTACACAACCAATATAGAGATATCCATATCTTTGATCAACAAATCCACCTTACTCTCAAGGAAAAATGCATGAGACAATCTCGAGGTAAAATTTCTCATCCGAGCTCTCATATCCGATAACATCTCTGAAGCATACCTAGACAATTGGAAAAACTTCATGGCATACTCCTTGATGGACATCCTTTCTTGCTTAAGATTAACAAACTTCTCTACCTTTGCTTTCCCTATTCTAGAGGAAAAAAGCAGTCCAGAAAAGCATTAGTGAAATCCTCCAACAAAGATGTCTGCTCTTACTTCTCATACCATTAGTATGCCACATCCTTCAAATGATAGGATGCAAACTCCATCCCCTCTAAATTAGTGGTGTACAAGTCTCTAAAATATTTTTTTTCTCATCCAAAAAACCTTGATGATTTTCCTCCACCTTAACACCAATAAATATCGGAGGACTCAACCTCATAAGTTGGCTAACCCTTGTGGCCTCAGAAGATAGAGTAGAAGATGCACCACACTCAGCCTGAGTAGCTACCAACTGAGTAATCATATGAATCGACTAATGAAACTCAGTATTTGACACTCCAGCCTGAGAAACCAGAGAAGGACTAGAGGGATTCGGTAGAACTCCTAAACTATCAGGTACCATACCTCTATACCGTGTATGGACAACATAAGTAGAGTGAGACCCATCAACATCATGCCTATAGGACGGAAGGGTTTGTAGGATCTTTAGATCTTCTTGGAGGAATTATCTTAATGACGAGCAAATGGAAATTAGAAGAATTCAAGACCTTAAAATCTATAGCTCGAGATAAGACAACAAGAAAGTAAAATATTCCTAAATGCCATATAGCCTCTCTCTTACAAGTGTGGTGTGCTACATACACAGAAAAGAGACTCTACTCAACATGGATTTATGGACACCCTACTGACCATGAACATAGGCTTTGATACCATCTTTACATGACCCAAAACTGAACCTTATCATTTGGGTGTCTCAAGTACAACAATGATTGGAGATCGCTTCATTAACCCAACCAAACCATCACATTAATCCATAAGAGTTGAATAAACTCCAACATATAATAAGATAGCAAAAAAATTAACAATTATAACCTAAGAAAGCCTAGCCATTCAATAATGTCAACATTCAATAACTAATCTACCCAAGTCCACAGTCATCCACATGCCTTTATAAATCCAAATTTGTTGGGACAAGCACCCACCAATAGTCAACACCAAAACCAAAATAAGTCTATGACATAAGCTAAAAAGACCAAGAAATGTGTGTCTTCCAAAAGATGGAGGCTTACCACTTCGATATCAATACTCGAACTGCTCGAACACCCGATTAATATGTAGGAAAATAAGAGGGTGCTCTAGTTCCTGCGTCTTGTGGGGACACTGCATGGAGAGACGGTTAGCAGTTGAAGCACTAGCATGTAACTTAAGGTTAAGGATAAAATAATGTCATTATTCAATTCAAAGTTGAACCATCATAATCCACCATATTTATACATACAGGCATGTAAATACACGTGGATACATCAAGAGTCAATTGATAATAAGGCCTTATCATGCATATCAAAGCACTCAAATACGAACCATGAAGTGGAAGACTCTTAACCTTCCATCGGTTAGGTTATATCAAGTAAGAGGACTCTATCCTCAAGCTATCTTATTAAGAATGTCGACTCTAAAAACAAGCCTTTTCATTAGTCAAGTGGACTCTGACCACGAGCTATCTCATTACGCTTGTGGAATCTAACCATAAGCCATTTCTCACGCAAGTGGACTCTAACCACAAGACATTTTTTTATACATGTGGGTTCTAACCATAAGCCATTGCGTCCATTACTAGTTGACATTAGAACTCTAACCCATTGTCCATGCATTTACATCACACTATTCATATTTGGGGACTCTAACCCATTTAACTATTTCGAGCCATCAACTCCACAATTCAACATCATACATGGCCACAAGGCCTTCATAAACCATATATCAGTCAATAACTTAAAAAATCTAATGCATTAGTTTTAAAAATTATTTAAGACTAATTATGGTCATCAAGGAGTTTATCAAACCATTCATTAGCACTCTTACACCAAGCTTCAGTTTACACATAATTTGATTTCATGTTATGGACTCTAACCCTTTTATTAAAAAGATCAAATCACCAAGGGCACCATTTAAATTATTACATTGACAAAAAGTCCTATACAAGATAATTTACCAACCATTATTACTCATCAAGCCATTGCCATAGTTTGAATCAGCAACAACATGTGACTAGTTAATTCTAGTGGACATTTTCACAAACACCTTGAGGTCATACTCTTACCATGACCAAAACCTAAATAAAAACTATCAATATTAGGTTTACTCATGACCCAATCGTTAAACAACCATTAACAAACACCCACATGGGAAAAACATCACAAAAAATATATATAGTCATAAGTTTAAATGAGAGAAAACATTACCCATCACTATACGTCAATTTTTTTTTTTACATTTGTTTAAAAAACCAACATTAATGATTCATAAACATTATTTAAATAACATGAAATTTGAGAATTAATAATAGGGGAAGAGTTACATGCCTTGTACAAGATGGTTCACAGAAGAATTCTTGACCCCCTTAGCCTTTGATGAACACTCTTAAAACCTTAGCCTTCAATCTTGGTGAGGAAGTTTTGAGAGTTTCTTGGGATGTTGTTGATCTTGTATATATGAATAATGAAGGACTAAATAAGGTTATTAGTCCATATTTATAAGGGTTTATGTGTTGGAAATGACTAAAATATCCTCAGCTAAAAGCTATAAAATGAACTCCTAAAAGGGTACGACTCTATGTCTAAACCATACCATAAGGTACGAGTGGTAGCCTAACTCCTATCATAGGCCTCATCATGGAACCCTAAACTATCTAAAGTACAACTACCTAAGAATGACTCATATACAAGGGTGCAATATTTACCAAGAAACTCGTACCCATGTCAGTGTTCACTAGATGATGACCAATACTTCATATGACTAGGTAAAATATGACCCGTACCCTAATATATGACTAAAGATGGGCTAAACCATATGTTGGATAATGTGTTACCAATCTATACTAGTCTCTATATGATAAGGGGGTACTATTCATACCCTAGAATACTACTAGTATGCTCAACCCGTATCTAACCTAGAACCTCAATATTGGGGAAATTTTCTAAGGTTCCAAAGTCTAGGTGTTTCCTAAAGTATTCAGAGATGGTTAGTGGGTTGAGCACCAGCATGCAACTCAGTGATAAGTGATAAAATAATGCCAAGTCAAATCCAATGCAAAACTATGTGAACATCGTCATTTACATACATAATTAATAAACCAAGATAGGGAACAAAGTTTAACAAGAAATAAATTATTAGCCTAGAATATGTAGCTCAATGATCATAAAAGGGAATCCATATGCTATATGGGTTCAGGTCTCCCTACTAAAAGGGACCTGGTACATGTTAGTTGTATGAACAGGAGGTATCAAGGAAGACCAAGGAATTCCCAAACCCCACGTCAATCTAAGATATGAATACATCAATAGTGTGAACTATGCACACATGTTATCAAGACAAAACCTCATGTTGGAAAACATGAGGTTCCAGGACAAGTCATCCAAGACCCATACTTTCATGTCTTTGCTACATAATCACCGTTAAGCCCAATTTAAAGTAGTTTTATGTAACCCACTTATTTACCAAAGAGCAATCCATTAGGGTACACCATGGTTATTGTCATACCCTTACACTTGTAAGCTTATCTCTATGCCCTAACAATCATATTAAATCAAAGGGGAATGCCTCGTACCCTTTGTTTATTAAACCAAACCATATTCAATGAGGCTTTAAAAATCCATGTTCTTTGTTTAACCTTTTATTCAAAGAAATAACATAGGTGAGTAAGTAAAACCAAGTGACAATTTCATAATTCAAGGCCATTTACATAAATCGATTGAGGGAACATAATTATTTCGAAACCAATTCTAGTTTCAAAGCATGAATTTGGGGAAACCATGACCCTTTGATTATTCACCATGCCCATTCACCCCAAAATTTCAAAACCATTAATAAAGAATAAAGAATGCAAAATAAATTATGGGAAAGCAATTTAAGAATACACCATTCCAAAACCCTCAACTATGTTGAAAACCCACATTCAAAACCATACAATTAAACCATGTAAAATAAATAATTTCATAAATTAATAGTTAAGGAAGAGTAACATTCCTGAAATACCAAGATTCATGGAGATAAATCAAACGTTGAACCCTTAGATGACCAACTTCCTGGACACCATAAGTATCTTGACCTTGGGGAATTTGGAGAGAAGAAAGATTGTTTTGATTTTGCTCAACAATGAAAAATAGAGTTCTCACTATGTTTTTTATACGTGTTTTTCAAATGTGTAAGAAGGGAAATGTCAAAATTGTCCTCAACTTAAAAGCCAAAAACTATTGCCCAGCTGCTACGAGTGACCTTACGACTTGTAGGGTCACCCTACGACTCATTTAGTCCAATCATAGTCTAGACAGTACCACTTGGGCAGCCATACTAGTATGTTTATGGGAAGGACAACATTACTCATATCGAGAATCTAAGACTCATACGGTTCAAGTCGTAGTCAAGATAGAATCACCAAGGCCCTACACTAGTTACCTTACTGAAAGAATATTATGACTCGTAATGAGTCAATGTGACTCATAGTGTCCTATTCCTCACTGGGTCAATAACACTAGGGACACACAACAGTTTGATTGCTATTGGAGTCCTATGACCCATACGGACTCGTTAGGACTCGTAAGGAGAGTCAGTCTAGGTAGTGGATTCAAAACTCAAAAATTTTAAAGGAATAAAAATTCGAGGTGTTGCATAGGTACTTTATAAAATGAGTTTCATATAAATTTTGACCTAGACAGTGCTAGAAGTCTTCGTGCTGGTCGAAAAAAATTTATTTCATCATTTCTTCTTCTTTATTATATATTTTTACATTTTTTAGGATAATTTATTGTAATTACTCTATATCTGTGTGGAGTCAAACTTCTCATTCTAGGATCATAGGAGCTAATCACATGATTGTTTAGAAATTTCATGATTTTATTTATTTGATTATCATTATTGTTGTTCTTATATTCCTGTGCTTACTATTTAATGCTTATCTACCATTAAAATAAATCTATATTCTTTTTGTGAAACTAAAAGGAGAATCAATGAGACAGAACATAGAATATAGGGAGTAAGGTCTTTACTTTATTAAAATAATGAACTGATTTATGGCTAGGATAGGTATACACCTACATTGCCTTACTTAGTTACAAAATGGAAAAATATATAAATGCATTCAAATTAGGTTATCACATCCTCGCTCAATAATGTAGTTTTGAGGTTAATTTGGATAGACGATTAAAGTCTCAAAAAACCATGATCATATAATCAACCTTGTAAAACGACAACTAGATAATAAAATAAGTTGATGAAATTAATAGTCTACATGATTGCTGGCAAATCCATAATCGTAGATTGATTCATTAATTGATTGCATAAAATTTGTTCTTCTCTTGGTTAATTGTTCATCCGTTATTTTCTTTTATTATTACTATTTTTAATTTAGTTAACTCATAAATGCAACTTTTGGATTTTACTTCTTGAATAAATAATAAGAAATAGTTTAATTTAAAAAAACAGTTAACTGACAAGTCCTCGTGGGTACGATAAGTGGACTCTTAATCCTATATTACTTGTTTGACCACGTACACTGGTGTGTTCATTTGGATACAACATGTTTTTGGAACCATCATCAAGGACTTATATGTTGGCAAATGTTTTTGTTTTAGTTTTCCTTTTTGATTTCATAAGCGCCAATTACTTGATCTTAGATTCTGAATTTACAGGGACGGGTTAGGAAAGTTAATAAGCTGGAAAAAGATCGGGAGTTGGTTGATCCATATCCTGAACCATAGAACTACCCATACCTACCGAGGAGAAAAACAATCCTTCTCTATCGGATACTGCAAATTCAGTAAGAAGAAGAGGTTACTCTTACCCCCTTGGCTGAAGATCCACCAGCATGTAGGACTATACTTAAAGTGGCAATCCTAATCACAACCAATGTTAACTTCTCTAGTCGTAGACCAAAATATAAAGATAGATTTGAGATAAAGAAGAATATGGTACAACATTTGCACAATCATGGTCAGTTCAATGGGTTATCACATGAAGATCCACATATTCACTTGAAGAATTTCTTGGAGATTAGTGTCACATGCATCCTAACTTGACTGTCCACTGATTATGTGAGACTGACACTTTTCTACTTCTCAATTTTAGAGGAAGCAAAAAAGTGCTTGAATGCTAAGCCGGTATGTTCTATCACTGCAGGGATGAATTGGCCCAATAATTCCACATCTGGCGGCAAGACTAGTATGTTGTGCAGTGAGATTTTAAGCTTCAAGTGATAGACAAATGATAATCTATATCATGTTTGGGAGAGGTTCAAATATCTTTTTTGGGAATGTCCATATCACTAGTAGTCCAATGAGGTATTAGCTCACATTTTTTTTGAAGCTCTAGACCATAATAAATTTTTTTTCTAAATTCAGCTGCAAGTTGTTAGGCTCTAAAGAAAACCTATGATGAGTTGTATACCTTATTGAACTGTATTACAGAAGGAAATCCTAACTGACATGGTGACATATCTAGAGATCCAGTGAAAAAATCAGTCGGTATGCTTGAAGTAGATAGTATCATAGCCTTAGCCTCCCAATTATCAGCTAAAAAGAATAAAATGATGACTCATTTTAGAAAGTTGTGTATGCTCCAATCTCAGGGTCAGGTGAATGTGGTGCAGCATGATCCATCATGGTGTGAGATTTTTTAAAATAGTGCTCATCTTGTAGACCTGAAGATGGATTGCCAAGTGATGATGAATACTCAAAGCAGGTTATGGAAATCACCTTAAGGAGTGACAAAGATCTTATTGACAAGAATCCTAAGAAAAATAAGGAGGTTGATACAAAGTTAGTCCTACAATAAGGTGTAGAGAAGCAAAGTACAGGTAATGATGCTGACATCTCTGGAAAGTTTAAGTACCCAAAAAACTAAGGTTGCTGAGGATGTTTACGTGAGGCCGCCACTGGCATTCCCTCAGAGGCTCAAAAATACAAAGAAGGATGCTTCTTTAAAGATGTTCTTGACATGATAAGAGAACTTCATATTAATCCTTCTTTTTTAGATGTTTCGCTAGGAATGCCTAAGTACTCTAAGTACTTAAAGGATGTGGTGACAAACAAAACAAAGATGTAGAACATTGAGACGGTGGCTCTTACAGAGGAGTACAACTCTATGTTGATGAGAAAATGCCCAAAATGTTACAGGAACTAGGGAGTTTCACCCTCCCCATAAAAATTATTGCAATAATGTGGTCCATGCCTTGAGTGATTTTGAGGCAAGCATGAACTTGATGTCTCTTTCAGTATTAAATAGTCTAGGTTTAGGAAAGCCGATACCATGCTATATGTTACTCTAGATGGCAGACCAAACCAAAGTCCATCCCGAAGAAATCATTGAGGATATGCTTATCAAGGTTGGTAAGTTTATTATCCCTTATGATTTTATTATTCTTTACAATGATAAAGATGATAGGGTGTCGATTATATAGGGATGTGTATTCTTAAGAACAAGAGGAGCACTCTCAAAATGAGGTTTAATGATGAAGAGGTAGAATCTAAACTCTATAAATAACTTAATCCACAAGATGTGGATGAGTGTGGGGTGGAGTCCAAACAACCAATGACCTCTTTAGATTGTCTCATTGAATTTCCCAAGCCATTACCTAAGCTCAAAGTTATAATATTTGGGGAAGCTAAAAAGATTATTACTGAGAAAGATGTAGACCATGAGACTACATGCTTAAGAGGTCAAAAGTGAATGTGAAGATGGCTTTTTTACAGAATAAAGGGGATGAAGAAAAATGGTTGATATAGTGATATGGGTCATGCTGTGATACTAAATCAGGCATTGCTTGAGAGAAAACCCAAGTTTAGGTAGGTAATTTATTATAGTATTTTATTTTTTAGTTCACACAGTTGTTGTTTTGTTGTGTCAAAGGTTCATAGGAAGTTTGAGTACCAGTGACTTGAGCTAAGGAACATGGAAAAGACTGAATGTGGCTTCCTTAGACCTCTTGATGTTTAAAGATGTGGCTAGCTAGGCCTAGAGTCTTCAAGTAGTATTTCTATCCTTACTTTAAGTATACTTTGGGGACCAAGTATGTTTTTAAGTATGGAGTGGGAAAATTCTCATGGTTTTTTGTGACGTAATGCTATGGTTTCTATTTTTAATTTTTTAGTAGTTTTTGAATAAATTTGAAAAATTTACAAAAAGATTTTCTTTATAGTTTTTAGTCTTAGTTGGGTTAGTCTAGTAGGTGCATACTTCACCCACCCCGTGGTTATTCTTTTTAGTACTTTTCCATAGGGGAGCTCTTTGAACCCAATATCCTTTTTATTTTTTAGGAGTAAATTTTAAAATTTTTTTGTTAGGAAAAGTGGAATGCTCTTGGTTGTGCTATGTGAGAGTGCATGATGCAAGTATTTTTATATGTAAAGCATGTTGATTGTATTGAATAACTACTTTTAAGACTTTTAGGATCATGGTTATGACTTTGGTATGTTGTTGGCTTAATGTTGAATTCATGTGATTGCTTGGTTTAAAGTTTATGATGATCCTGCTTGAGTTCAGCATATACATGGTGTGTCTGCAAAGTCAAATAAAGATTGTTGGCTTAGGAGATGATATAGGCATTTCTTTGATATCCTGATTTCATACCCTCTCTTTTATCTGTCCTTGTGTATAATCTTATATAACCTCATTAAGCCTTTAGCCTATTCTTTGGGAGACTAATATGTAGCCTATTCCTTTCTTTGTTTGACCATAATTCGATCCAGAGCTCCTAAGCACTATAGTTGAAAAATTATTGAGTTAAGGAGTTTGAAAACAAGAAGGAGGAGATGAACGTAAAGCCCCAAAAAGTAGTAGTTATTAGTGTTGTAAAAGGGAAAAGTGTTATACAGTGGCTGGGAGTTGGGTAATTAAAAAAGAATTGTGTACAAATGTAATCTTAATAAAGAATACTCCCTCCCTAATACTAACTTAATGAGATAGCGGAAAAACAAAAGAGAATGGTAAGGTAGATGTGGTGAGAGTAGTCTAGTTTGAGATTGATCCTAATATATAATGTTATGTATTAAAGCGCTTAACGAAGATAGCCACTATTGCTGGAAAGAATACTTCCTACCTGTCCATTAGCCTACATTACAACACCGTAACTCCTATTTGTTCCTAAGCCTCAACATTATGATATTGGTGAAGTAGTACAATAAGGGAAAGTCTATGGTTCATGTTATGAAACTTGTGAATTCTTTGTGAGAGTGAGTGTAGTTTGATTCATATACCTATTCTTGTGATAAATTGCATTTATATATGAGCGATTATGGGTAACTCTCTTGTTGTGAGGGAACATATTTGATGATATTGAGGTAACTAATATTATCTCTTTGGGTGAAGGATCTGCATGAGTTTTCCAACTTGGTGAGTCATTTTGTGAGGTTACGGAGTTTTGAAGTATTGTTTATGAGCTTTCAATTGTATATAAGATGCTTAATGTAAAACTTGCTAATTGTGTAGACATTCTAGTAGTAGCTTGAGTGTCTTGCTTGTAGTAGTAGTGTGGAGTATTGTCATTATATGATGTGTGAAGTAGAGAGTTGTTAAAGGACGAACAAGGCTTTAAGTATAGGGTAATTATTGTAGGTAGACTTATGCACCTAAATGTTGTTATCTGGCCCTATATAGCTTGGTTTTAAGGACTATTCATGTACGTAATGGGTTAATCTTTATATAAATGAGAATCTAAGTGTAAGGTTATGTAATTATTATTTTTAAGGTGTATACAAACCAAATTTGGAAGAAAAATATGTAATCAATGTTCGAATAAGATAACTAGTACTTTTAGCTTGAGCTATGTGCTATTCTAGTTCGTCTTGTCTAATTCTATCTTGTTTAAAGCTCTAATTAGTGGTATGTATTTATATAGGATGCTTGGTGAGATTTTTAATTTGATATATGGATTATGTACAAGCAGCTTTCAAGTGTAAACACAACCACGAAGCAAGGAGAAAAGGACCAAACACATAAAGTATTCAACGACCAAATCTGGATTGTGGACTTACGGGTATGCCATGATATCTAAGCACCGCTATAAGGGTGTGAAACTCCCTTGGATTCACAAGGGATATAAAATTCCATTATCTTAAAGCTTTAAGGCCATGCCATTTTGCCTATATGGTGTGATATTGGTGAGTGTTACTGCTATAGCAAGATCGGCCAACTTTGGCCAAGTATAAACAAGACATTTCTACACTTTTGTAAACACCTTGGACCACCTTGGGGCATTAATATACACCGGAAGAGGATTCACCTAGGGTTTTATCCTATTACTTTATATTATTCTTATATTAGATTCGATTATTATGATTCTTTGTACATCCATGAGTGGGCAAGCACCTTTTTTCCTGGGTTAAGGCCAAGAACATGATTTCTTAAACTTTTTAATTGAGTTGGTTTTTGTTATTATCATTGTTGGTTCTTCTTGTACCCTTGTTTTAAATATTTTATGGATTCTCTAACTATTGAATACATGCATATTTCTATCATGATCCTGGAAGAGGGAATAATAGAATAGAATGTGGGATATAAGGGATAGGATTATAATCTTTCAATCGATTGGAGTCATGATTTGCGTTTAGGATAGGAATATACACAATTCATCCTATTTTTTTTATAAATGGGAAGAGTACAAAGACTTTTATCTTAGTTGGCACATCTCCGCTCAATGATGTAGTTGTGAGGCTAAGTTAGATAATTGCTTAAAGGTTCGAACAACTATAATCATGCTATGAACCCTGTGAACCGACAACAAAGATAATTAACTACACCAACGAAGTTACAAAGATAAGTATGATTGTTCATAGTGTCTTAGCCCTGGTTTTTCCCCATTATTGTACAAGAACATTCACAATACCTCATTGTTTAGTTTACCTTTATTTTTAATCTCTCTAATACTTTTGGATATGTTTGTACTTGTTTAATCTCAATAGTGAAACTAGAATTAGACCATTGTTTAACACAAGTCCCAATGGGATTGATACTTTATTTTTATTATGGTCACTATATTACTTGGGTGGACCACGTATACTTGTGTGTGTGCAATAAGTTTTTGGAAGCACACACAAGTGTACACGACCATACAAGTAATGTAGGATTGAGATTCCAGATATCGTACCCATAGGGACTTCTTGATTAACTATTTTTCTAAATTAAACTAACTCTTATTATTTATTCAAGCAGTAAAACCTAAAAGACATATTTATGAATTAACTAAATTAAAATAACTAATGAACAATTAACAAAGTTAAGTGAATATTTTACGTAACCAATGAATGAATCGATCTAGGATTATGAATTTGCTAACAATCATGTGAGTATGAATTTCATCAACTTAAGTGATTACGTAGTTGATTTACAGGATTGATTATATGACCATGGTTTTTTGAGCCTCTAATCATCTATCCAAATTGACCTCACAATTACATCATTTAGCAGGGATATAATAACCCAATATGAATGCATTTATATCGTCTCATTTTGTAACTAAGGAAATCTAGGTATATTCCTATCCGAGCCACCAAATAATTCTTTATTTTACTAAAGTAAAGATTTTACGCCCTATATTCTTCATTCTGCCTCATTGATTCTCCTTCAGAATTTGCAATAAGAATATAGTTTTATTTTAATTGTAGATAAAGCATTAAAATAGTCAGCACAAGAATATAAGAACTATAATTATAATCAAATAAGTAAAATCATGAAATCTCTAAACAATCATGTAATTAGATCGCATAATCCTAGAACAAGAAGTTTAAGTCCACATAGACATGGAGAAATTACAACAAATTATACAAAGAAACACATAAAAGTAAATAATAAAGGAGAAGAAAAAATGAAATCAATTTTCTCCGACCTCCACGATGGCTTCTAGAACTCTCTAGGTCAAAAGTTAGGTAAAACTGATTTTATGGAGTATTTATAACTGTAGGGAAAAAACTCAAATAAAATAACTGAATCAAAAATGAATTAGGATAAATAAAAATTATCTGTAGGGAATCCACGTGTCACGCTGCAAACAGACATCCCCCAGCAACCAAATGCAATTGAAATTGAAAAGTAGCCTTTTGATTATTTTATTATCTTTATTCCTTTAAGTTGCATGTTTGATTTTCTTCTACAATGTTCCGTCTTTAATTTGTTTTAGCAGCAAATTTTTTATCTTCATGCCATTTTAGTATTCACATTAAAATATAATACTAGGCACAATCCAAAAAATTAATGCTCAAAAAGGACAAATATAAATACAAAATATGAGAGAAATAATGACTAAAAATATATAAGTTTTTCCTAACATCACCATCCCATACTTAGAATCTTGCTCATCCTCGAGAAACAACAAATCTCCTCACAACAAATCAACCAAAGCACACAACCACTTTGGTTGATACAAATAACTAGACCATATCACAATTCAAAACAAGCTCACTTCCCAATCATTATGCAAGAAATACAAACAAACAACGAGCCACCAATCTCCTAACCTCAAAGACAGACTCTAACTCATCAAATTTACGTTGGCTCACCTACTAATATTAAAGAAAGCTAATAACATGAGCTATCTATCATAAAAAAAGTGCCCTCACAAGAAAAAAAATAGTCCACACACTCGATTCAAAAAATTAAATATAATTTAAGGACATAGCATCAACGAATAACTCTCACATTCAAAAAGAATTCACATGAAATCACAAAGAACCATAAATTTTTCCATTATGTACATCTCCGCTAATTAAGCATGCTCGAATAGAATCAGATAGGACTTTAAATAAATTGTAATGTTGGCTAGGGGGCGGGTAGAAAAATTATATAATAGTAACTAACACTTGCCTAAGCCCTTCTTACTCTTAGACTTGATCATCTATTATTTTCTTCACTATTATTCAGCCCTCTCTTCAACTAGTTTTTTACTAGTACTCTCATCTTATCAACAATGCTTCAAATATTTTTTTCTCAAATAGTTTTTCTTTTTTATCTCATGTCACATTCTCCAAATATGGATTTTTCATCACTTTGCAACTATCATTGGTTAAGTTTTTAACACTCAACCACTTTTTTCTCCAAATTTATTACATTTATTATGGTCTAAGATACAGTGCTCAAAGAAGCAGGGTGCAAGAACTAGGGACTCAACAAAAGGGTCAAGGTAAAAATATGGCTACCAACGAAAGGCTACAGGCTCAAAGGGGCTAGCTGGTGGGATAATATTTGAAAAGGCTAAATTTCAACAACACAAATAGAAGAAATCCTATTGTCATCTTCTAAACAAAATACCTTTATTTCGCTTTAATAACATGCAGGGTGAGTTCTAGATAGATATGCAAAATATGTAATATGCAAATCCTCACCACATGACACATGTATTAATCAATATGGATCAATTCCACTTCTAAGACAAATAGGGTCATGGCGAACTATAAAATTAAAGAAGTTATATACCACAACTATGATCCTAAGTGTCAAAAATTTGCTATTTTATTTACATTCAATCACTCACAAGAAATATTAAATAACTTGTATCACATAAATAAACAAATGTAGTTTTTTATTTTCTCTCCAAAAAATAAAATAAATTAATAAAAATTTATTTCTTAAAAATAAAAGATACTTGGTTCAAAGGAACTCCCCTCGAAATAGAATAAAAAAATCAAGGGGTGGACAAAGTATGCTCTAATAAAGATTAAAAATCTAAAAACCAACAAATATTATATAATCTAAAGAATAAAATAAAAATCTTTTTGTGTTTTTAAACTATTTCAATTTGCATTTTTAAACCTAAAACAAACAAATAAAAAAAATCCTATAGCATACTTCGTCCTAAACAAATATAAAAAGATATTCCACCCCACAGTTAAAATAATGCTTTGCCTCCAAATCAATAATAACGTAAAACAAGGGTTAAAGATACTCCCTGAGTCCCTCTGGGGTTAACTAGAAGCATGTTTCCTTGATTTTCATAATGGGTCATGTGCACCCCACACTTAAGCTCAAATATGCTCCTTATCTTCACATTGCGGGTACTCAAACTTCTCTAAGATCTGTAAAAATAAAAAAAACATAAACAAGTGACACAATAAAAATAAAAAATAAAAATAAAACCTACCTACATATTGGGTTGCCTCCCAACAAGTGCCTAGTTTAACGTCGCGGCATGACCCCTCAATTTTTTCCTCCAACTTGAGAATATGAATTTTACCCCCAACATCAAATCCAATTTTTTGCAAGGTTCATAGGGTGGTAGTACAATGATTAAAGAACCAAGTAATGAATGGTGCATGTTAAACTGCTTGAACCTGAAATGAGACATGCTTTTGTGTTTATTGTCTAGTGGAAATTTAAGAATATAGGAATCTTGTTCCTCATCTTCACACTACTACACTATTTCAGATAACTCCAAAGACATGTCATTATCTAAACATAATGTAGAAAAGTAAGTTGAATGTGACCCAACAAATAATTTACACCATCCACAACATGCTCACTCTTATTCACCATCTCAATGTCAGCCTCAAGATAAAGATGATAGTTGAATGGCTGATCTTATTTTGTCTGCTCCATCAGTTGGATAGTTTACATAACAATTATTCATGGTTCAAAACACTCGCTTCCCAAGCAATTTTGACAAATACTTTTTTGGTGTGCTCCTCCACAAAAACAATAAGAATCATCATTATTCGAACACCATTTATCTCAGGTTGACATATCAAGAAGAGTGATAAAAAAGTAATAGAAAATAAAATGAGAACTTTGTACCAAAATAAACTATGTTAAACTCAAAAAAATAACTAAAAAAGTCTAATCTAGATAAACTATTAATTTAAAAGTCCTCAGCAATGACGAAAGAATATTGTTGTGTCCAAGCGCACACACAAGTGTACGTGGTCCACCCAAGTAATATGGTAGCCTTAATAAAATCGGAATATCAATCCCATAAGAACTTGTGTTAAACAATGATCTAATTCTAGTTTCACTATTGAGATTAAACAAGTGCAAACATAACCAAAAGTATTAAAGAGATTAATACTAAAAGTAAACTAAACAATGTGGTATTGTAAAGTTTCTTGGACAATGATGGGGAAAACCCAAGGCTAAGACACTATGAACATTAATACTTAGCTTTTGAAATTTGTTGTATTAGTTAATAAACTTGGTTGCTGGTTCATGGGATTCATAGCATGATTATAGTCTTCCAAACCTCTAACTAATTATCTAACTTATCCTCATAACTACATCGTTTAGTGAGGAAGCACAGACTAAGATAAAAGCCTTTGTACTCATTCCATTTATGAACCAAATAGATTGTATTATATATATTCCTACCCAAAATACAAATCATAACTCTAATCAATTGAAATATTATAATGCTATCCCTTAAATCCCACATTCTATTCTGTCGTTCTCCTCTTCGGGGGTCATGATAGAAATATACATGTATCCTAAGGGTCACAAATATGTTGAATATTTAAACCAAGGATATAAGAATAATTGACAATGTTAATAACAAAAAACAACTCAATTAAAAATCTTAAGCAATCATGGTGATGGCCTTAACCTTGGAAAATGGTGTTTAGCCACTCATGGACGTACAAAGAATCACATTGATAGAATCCATGTAATAATCCAAGAATAAACAAAAGTATGAGGGAAAAACTCTAGTTGAATCCTTTTCCAACGTATGTTAATGACCTAAGGTCGTCCAAGGTGTTTACAAAAGAGTAGAAGTGTCCTATTTATACTTGGCCAAAGTTGGCCAATTATTTCGTAGCAACATGCCACACCAATATCGTGCCATCTAGGTAGTGTATCATGTACTTAAAGTGCTGAGCTACTAGAATTCACAATCATGAGTTAAAACAAGGGCTTTTCACAACCTTATAGTGGTGCATAGGCAGCATGACATGCCCCTAAGTTCACAATTTCCAAATTTGGTCTTTGACTACTCCTTGCTTTTGGTCCTTTGATCCTTTCTTAATGGTGTGTTTCCACTTCAAAAATAGCTTGTAAATCATCCATATATGAACTTAAACATCACACCAAGGATCCTATACTAATGTACACCACGAATTAGGGCTTTAAATAAAATAGAATCATACAAGATGAGCTAGTGTAGCACACAACTCAAGCTAAGAGTACTAGTTATCTTTTTCGAACATTGATTGCATATTTTGCGTCCAGCACTGGTTTGTATATGACTCAAGCATCATAACATAAATAAAGAATTATATGCTCATTTATATAGTTATTAACTCATTACGTACACGATAAGTCCTCAAAAACAAGCTAAATTAGTCTAGATAACAACACTTAGCTTCATATGTCCACCTTAGATCAATTTTATAGTAATTGCATGTTCAACTAAGTGTATTCATCAAAAATAGAGTGATAAATTGACTAATATGTGAATTGCTTCATTAAATTATGATCAGTAATAAATAAAGTTATTTTACTATAGTTAACTTTCAATTACTAAGTTCAACTACAAGCTTAATGAATTTGATAGTAATTATATGTCCAACTAAGTGTATTCATCCTAAATACAGTGATTAATTGACTAATTTTAGTTGAATTGCTCCGCCGAACCATGATTAGTAATAACAAAATTATTTAACTATAATTACCTTTCAATTAATAAGTTCAATTACAATCTCGATAAATTTTATAGTAATTATATGTTCAGCTAATTTTATTTTGTCCTAAATAGAGTGATCAATTGACTAATTTTATGTGAATTGCTTCATTAAATGATGATAAGTAATAAATAAAGCTATTTAACTATAAATAACTTTAAATTAATAAGTTTAGTTACAATCTTAATGAATTTCATAGTAATTACATATTTAATTAAATATATTCGTCTTAAATAAATTGATCTATTGACTTATTTGATGTGAATTGCTTCATTATATTATGATTAGCAATAAACAAAATTATTTAACTATAATTAACTTTCAATTAATAAGTTCAATAACAACCATAATAAATTTCATAGTTATTAAATGTTACTAAGTGTATTTGTCCTAAATATGGTGATCATTTGACTAATTTGATGTGAATTACTTCATTAAACCACGGTCAATAATAAACAAAATTATTTAACTATAATTAACTTTCAATTAATTATTTTAGTTACAATCTTATTAAATTATATAGTAATTAAACATTCAACTAAGTGTATAATCTATTGCAATAAATGTCTATATCTGTTTTATTATTTCTAAGAAATTATACATCTGTTGTAACAGGTTAGTCATCTATTGCAAGAAATGCATAATATATTGGAAATAATCAAACATATTAAACATCTGCTACTACAAATGTTCATATTGGTTGCAACAGATGTCTGTATCTTTTTAATTATTTTCAACAGATTATACATTTGTTGAAACATATGTAGCGTATGTTAGAAATAATAAAACATATCTTTCATCTACTACAATAGATGTGCATATTTATTGCAACGGATATCTATGTCTTTTTGATTAATTCTAATAGATTAAATATCTATTGCAATAGATTATTCATCTATTGTAATATAAGTAGATTTAGTCGTAAATAATCAAACATATCATTCACCTATGTAACAGATGTGTTTATCTATTGGAACAACTGTTAATATTTGTTTTATTCATTCTAATACAACAGATTTATCATCTGGTGAAGCATATATAGCTTATGTTGGAAATATTCAAACATATTAGTAATCTAATGTAACAAATGTCTATATCTATTTTTGTTATTTCCAATAAATTATTCATTTATATCTATAGATTAATCATCTATTTTAACATATGTAAGTATGTTGGAAATAGTCAAACATATTATTCATCTATTACAACAAATGTGTACATTTGCTTGATCATTTCTAATACATATACATCTGGTGCAACAAGTAAAATAGAGACGTTGGAAATAATTCATAACAAAAAATAAATTCAAGCCACCACTAATTACATAAAATAATTTAACAAAAGCATGAAAATATAAAATTTGTTATGTTGTCAGAACCAACTATTACAAAGAAATCAAAGCCATCAGAAATTGCAAATTGTATGAAACTATACCTTGTTATCCTCCGACAGATCAAGAAAGTGACCAAAATAGTTGGACTCAAGGAAATCCTCAAATTTTTCATCCCTCAATATCTTCCTAATACCATCAAAATTTTTATCCATGAGTGATTTAACTACAAAATCACATGTCAAATGAATAGTATTATCTATAGGCATCTCCATTAGGAACTTGTAAATACAAAAATTTTTGACAACACCATATTGGGCTTTTGATATACGTTCACAAAGCGATCATCGATTTCTCAACATCATTATTCGCATTATCATAGATCTTCTGTCACGACTCAAAAATTAAGGGTCATAATGACACTAGTCGTGATAAGCCTTGACAAGTAATCCTATCACTCAAACTGATATAAGATGAAAAAAAACACCAAATCCCAAGGTATGGATTCTAGAACAAAGTCAAACCATATAATTACATTAATAGTGGAAAAAACATAATAATAATACCCTAAATCACCCTAAAATTAGGTGTCACAGGGTAAGAACCAACTAAATAAATATGGAAGTCAAAATATACAATTGATAGTCTAAAGAAACATACTCATCTCTGAATACAAAAGCTAGACCTAAAACTAAAAAAGAGGAGGTAGTATCTCAACTCTTGAAGCATAGACCAACAGCTACCTTGAAAATACTCCAGACATCGCACAAATCATCTACCGTGCAACACACTTGACACGACCCAAACCAGGACCTTATCGTAATGGAAAATCCCAAGCCCAACCAGGACCTAGAACTGGCCCCATTACCTAATCCAACCACCAAATGCATACCTTGATTTTGATAAATTCTAAACATATAACAAGGTAGTATATCCAACCATGTGGTGACTCTGGGATAATTTTATGTCCGAGACCAACCCAACCAAGTCAAACAACCCAATGACCAACCAAACCAATGCCAAAACCCATAAACCAAAAGAAATTATAATAATTTGATGCATGTATATATCTATGGATGAAACATAACTAGTCCATACCATACCAAAGTTCATAATTGTCCATACATAGCTTTTAGACTAACCAAAGAGTGCCTAGTCGGGACATACCCCTGACCATAGACAAAAACGAAAGTCTGTGAAAGACAAGAAAATATGTGAAGTAACCTATGACATGAAATAGATGTCTTTCAAACTATGGAAGGTCACCACTTCAATCCAACATCGACTGTCCCCAAATTCGATCACTAAGGAGAAGTAGAATGGCCGGTCCCTGCATAGCGTGGGTATAAAACCGCCCGAAGATAGGTTAGTGGGTGAACACTAGCATGCACTCATGATAAGGGTAAAATAATTCCATTTACAATTCCAAGTAGAGCTATCGATAATGCATACAAACATACATATATATATAACGATGTCGGGAAAGGGAACCGGGTTTAGCATGACTTTAAAACCTTTACCGAGGACGTGTAGCTTTGTTGTAGTAAGCCACCCAGGGGCTATATAGGTTCAGATCCCCCTGCTGAAAGGGCCCCAGTGCATGGAGCCGTACAACCAAGGAAGAAAACCTGAGGGACTAGTATATCCCCTAAATATAAAGTATGGCATAATGCATACGGTTACTAAGACCAAACCTCACATCGGCCATTATGAGTAACTAGTTTTGGTCCCCCGGGGACCTCCACCTTCCATGGATTTGCTACACACCCTGCCATTATTTCGCAATTAAAACCATTTCCAAGAAACAAACCAATCCATTAACCATTTATTAACCAAGGCCATTAGTCGTGGTATCGTCATACAACATTAACCATATTAAACCATCCGTAGCCAACAATGTATCAAACATGTTGAGGGCTTACCATTACTAAGACCAAAGCCAATGCATAAACAACCATGATTAGTGTTTCTCTAGATCCATTTGTTGAAACGTAACAAAAAAAGTACAACATATGCAAACCATTACAAAAAACATATTGTGGGCTTACCATTACTAAGACCAAAACCAATGCATAAACAACCATAATTAGTGTTGCTCAAGACCCATTTGTTAAAACATAACAAAAAAGTAAAACATATGAAAACCATTACAAAAAACATGTAAAAACAAGTTTAAACTAATACAAAACCATATGCATCAACACCGTCAACATATATTTCGAAAACCACTAATCATGATTTATAAATCAATGCTTAAACCACAATACACATGCATTTATTAGAAAATAACAATGACGGAAGGAGTACATGACTTATTCAAGAAGATTCCGAAGAGAAATATGACTCTAGAGCCCTTTGAAAAACACATGAAGAAACCCTAGCCTCCAATCTTCAAGAGTAAGTTTAAGAGAGTATTTGGAGTGTTTCCATCCTATAATAAGTGTTTTGAGATGCCAACAAGGGTTATATAACATGAAAAAATAAGGTCTTTGAAGTAGGAAATATCCATACTACCATTAACTTAAAATTAAAATAAGGCACATCTAGGGGTACAACTCACCTATACTATCCGTATACTAGGGTACGAGTGGTACCCCAACTCTTGCCCATGACCCTTCTAATACCCTACCTACTAGTTTCTATATGACCCACACCTCTCTAAATCATACCTAAGGGTATGAGTGGTACACTCAATCATACCTACCAATCGTACCTTGGGCTGATTCCAAAAGATAATCCAAATAAGCACCATACGACTTGCCTTGCCCCACTCGTATGTTCCTATATAACTCGTACCAAGATGAGTCATATCATGGATAGTATCAACACTAAACATACTACCTAGTGTATGAGTGAATCACCAAGCCATCCAACAAGTTGTATTCAAGGGAATGATTTTTACCCTTGAGTCGTACCAAGTCCAGTAAGTCCAAATCCAAGAAATTTTTGCACGGGTCCAAGACTTAGGGTGTTTCAGCCTCCCTACTAGGATATTTCATCCTTGAATGAAGAGAAAGGGTTAGAACAAGCACGAGGTAACACATTAACACCCAACAAACTTTCCTTAAACCCAAAATAGAAGAGAAGGAAACAAACCAAGATGAGAAGATCACCATAGACCCCAAGAACATTTACACCCCAACACCTCCATTTTGACACTTAACTAAGTTATAAAAAAGAAAGTGAAAAGAAATATTCCTCACTTTTAACCAAGTTATAAACTAAGATGTGATAAAGAACATATACCCTACACACGAGTTTCTAGAATAACCAATGCAGATACTTGGATTCCATGTCCACTTCCAAATCCCAATTGGCTTTTTTATACTTTTGGTTCCACCATGGAACATTTACCTAAGCCACACCATTTGTTCGCAATCGACAAACTTTCCAATCCAAGATCCTCATCGGTACCTACCCAAAGAACATGGAATCTGAGATGCCAATACCAATAAACAAAGAACCATCCACTCCTTACCCCTACAAAAACTCAAAGAATATTGGCAGAATAGACTGATGCAAAGGCAAGTCCAATTCAACTTAAAATTTACCAAGACACACCACTATGAGAGATGGAGTCTAGCTATCTACTACCTCCATGTTCAAACCTATCCAAAGCTAAAAGGAGTTAACTTAGGCCACTGGGTTCTACTCTTTTTATCTATCCCGCAACAGCACTCCGCTTCTATCACTATTATGATATGGAAACCATGAGTAAAAGACATGGACAAACCATATCCAACCACTATAACTGAAACCCCAAACTATAATAGAACATCTAAAACCATACACTACTATTCCATGAAAACAATTCATAAAACTATGCCCTATAACATATCTCAAGCACCAAATACAACTATTGGTATATCTCCCAATAACAACATTCAAGCCTACGACTTATATACCCAGGGTTTGATTTATCCATCAAAAAATATTAAACCCTTTATAACCTTCACAAGGTTTTCACCACCATTCCTTTCCTAACCATCTGCCATGACGACAACCTAACCTTACCTTCCAAAAAGACAACAACCTAACCTTACCTTCCAAAACCTCGACTCTGGAAGTCACCCTAGACTCTCCCCCACTTAGAGACTTCTATATTTCTTATGTCAACACATCACCATACTTCCCCAACCACTACAATCCTAACATAAGAAGATTCATTTAAGAAACCAAATTACAAGAGTTATGCATGCCTCCCAAGGGAAGATCCCATATGCAAGAAACAACACTATAGGAATGAAGTACTTCACAACAACCACCTAGATCATATTAAAGAAACATCCCGATCAAACCATACCATAAGAGGAGTCCTTAAGACTGGACACCAAAAGAAATACAACCACACATGCCATGAACAATTTAATAGAAGGTTAAGGCTCATATCCAGAGAATATGGTGAATGTAATATGTGAACCTTAGTCATAAGTTCTATAAAAATGTATGCAACACTACTAGAGTAATCTCTTAACTGAGAAAAGAGTATCACTAGAATATGCAACTCTCTTTCCTCAAACTTCACCCCTAAAAGAAAATTTTAACAATCCACCAACCTTTACCTCATTGTACTTGCAGGCATAATACTCTACTCTAAAAAGTATCACTAAGGATGTACACAAAGGATGCTTGATCTCCTTTTCCCAAAACCTAATTCAACCAAATGCTACCTAGAGCCTAGCATAATCATGAAAAAAACCATAAGACCTAATTGACTCCAAGGCTTCCAATTAAACCAAAACCATTTTAAATCAAACTATGGGCACCAAAGCCTTTTCATAAGTCATTTGAATCCAACCAAAACCAATTCATGTTCCTTTAATAATTTATTCAAATAGTATGACAAAATTATATTCCACAACAATTTTATAAGTAGTTTGAGGGAATATAATTTCAAAAACAAAAACCAAGTAATTGGGGAATCCATAGTACCCCCAAAATCCATTTAACATTCCCATGCATCCCACAATTTTCATAAACGTAAATAAAGTAGGAATAATGGATCGTAATCTATGGAAAACCAATTAAATGAGTAATCATGTCAAAGCCCTCAATTGTGCCAAAACCTACATTTAAAATCATGAACTTAGTAATTAATGGCATACCAAAAATCAAGTACAAGTATAGGGAAAAAGACACGTGCAAGCTCCATGATCTAACCTATTGAATGACTATATCCTCAGTGCCCCTAATTTAACCTGAACTCCCAGACTATATTGAACAACTCTCCTACTATTATATTTCCCAAATCATCATCCTCATCCAACTTACCAATTAACATCCACAACTCCCACATTTCTATTCCCAAGCTTATCATGCTTCCTTTAACCAAAATCAAGCATTTAGGTTCAAGAGTAGGATCTACCAACCACAATTCAATACTATCAAAATACCTCATATGAAATGGAATATAGATATAAGGGCCACCCCACAAAGTAGGATCTACCAACCACAATTCAATACTATCAAAATACCTCATATGAAATGGAATATAGATATAAGGGCCACCCCACAAGGAGGATGCTCCAAATTCCAAAGTCATCCACCGATAACCTATCTATTTTTTGGGAAAACATTCCCCTTGCATACAAGAACAAAACACCCTATGGAGAAACACTAAGATGAAGAGAAGCTTTATCTAAGAGATCCCTAAATTTCTCCATTAAGCTCCTTTAACCCCTTTGAAACTATTCAATAAAGAAGGAATAAAAATTGGACAAGTGTCCAAAACAAGATCAATCCCAAACCAACCTCCAAATTAGAAAGACATGATGAGGGTTGTTAAGAAGACCTTAGGAAATTTATCCACCACAGAAATCGAATAAAAAAGGACCTTGTGAGTTAGGATCTTTAACCCAAACTGACTAACAAGGCCATCCCTTTGGAAACCAATCTCCAAGTTCCAAGATATAACCTTTCCCTTAAAAACTAGGGACCTGAATAAAACTATTCTCCCATTCCATAACCGACTTACTAGGGAGCCTAACGGCAACTTTTTTATGGATCCGACAATCTAATGAAGAACAAAATGAGTGCAACAAATACATTCCCCCGAATAACATCAAAATCCACCATATTCGAAACATACATAAATCCACTAAAACCCCTTTACTACTAAAGGATACCACACACCCCTTATAGACTCTTTTGGCAATCACAGAGTAACCTATCGTGGTAGAAATAAAAGAAGAAAAAGAGTGTGAAGTAATCTTAAGACTAAAATACACAACCACAGCTGAGGTCATAAAAGAGAGGGAATCCCAAATCAAGTAAACTATACAACACAAGGAAAGGAGTTTTCAACATAACAGCTTTGGCATCAAAAAATGCCTTAGACTCTTGAGGAATAGTAAGAATATTGACATAATCCCGACCACTGCCAAAGCCAGAGGTAATAGCTAATAGTTTATTTTCCCAAGCAGCAACCTTTATGGCACATCCTCATCACACGAGACCCAAATGAACACAAAAAAAATACTAATTCCTTCCTCCCTCATAACAACCACAGTTCGATCAACCATAAATTTTATAAAGAAAATAGGATGATGCAGAATAGGCCCCATTGGCCTAAGATTGGGCACCTCGTGCCCTAGAATAAGTTATCCATTTAAAAACACCTACCTCCTAATTGAACCCAAATAGGAACACAAGATATAGAATAAGAGTTAGGACTCACCCAACTCTTCCTTTTTGGATAATTTATCGCCATAGTATTGGCCTCCCTTTTTGTTCAGAAGACCGAGACCCCCTTACCTTTCCCATTTACCAAGCTTACCTTATTCCTTCCCATACCAATAGGAAAGGATTAGCGTGATAGAGTTATCACTATTTGAGTCAATTGACTATTGGGATGACAAAACACCACATTATTAACCTCTTCCCGAGGTAACCGTGGATGAGTATCACCATTCAAGATAGGGTTAGTGGAGACCGATGGAACTCCATAGGGAAAACTTGAAGCTGCGACCCTTGGCCGGGTTTGTGGCCTATATGTTAGACTAGATTAATCTATGTTGTCCTTGAGTGGGACATGTGAGTTTCCACTTATGTTAGATAATTAAGAATACATAATCTAAAGAGTGAACCAAGGAAGATTCAGAGAAAAGTTCAAGACCTTAGACTCCATAGCTTAAAAGTAGAATAACAAAGAAAGTGAAACATCCCAAAATGCCTTGTAGCCTCTTGATAATAAGTGTGGTGCACGACATATGCATAAGCAAGAATCTACTTGATACGACTTTCTGGACACCCATGACACCGAAACCTAAAGATCTGATACCAACTTGACATAACCCAAACCAGGGCCTTGTTGTAATGGGTAATCCTAAGCCCAACCAAGACTGGGAACCGCCTGCGTTAACCAACTCAACCACAAAACACATACCTTAAGTCGGCTGATGTTTAAAGATATAAAAAGGTAGTGTATCCAACTATGTAGTGACTCTAGAATAAGTCTATATCTGATGCCAACCCAACCAAGTCAAACAACTCAATGACCAACTAAACTAATGCCAAAACCCATAAACCAAAACCAGTTGTAGTATTGCGATGAATGTATATATATAGTTGAAACATAACTCGTCAATGACATCCCCATGTCCACAATTATACATAAAAAGCCTCTAGACCAACAAAAGAGTACCTAGTCGAGACATTCCCCCTACCATTGCCATAAACCAAATCTATGAAGGACAAAAAAATATGTAGAGCAACCCATGACATGAAATAGATTCCTTCTAAACTACGGAAGATCACAACTTCAATACAACATCGACCTTTCCCGAATCCGATCATTAAGCAGGAGAAGTAGAATGGCCGATCCCTGTATAACGTGGGTATACAGCTGCCCAAAGATGGGTTATTCGGAGAATCATAAGATGCACTTAGGATAAGGGGAAAATAATGTCATTTAAAAGTCCCAGTAAGACCATCCACAATGCATACAACCATACATATATGAATAACCATGCCGGGAATGGGAAACGGGTTTTCCATTCCTTTGAATGCATCACCAAGGCTGTGTAGTTTTGCCTTCCAAAACCACCAATGGGGTATATGGGTTCAGCTTCCCCTGCTGAAACGGCCCCAGTACGTGAAGACGTACGACAAGGGAAAAAAACCTAGGATGACTAGTACATCCCCCAAATATAAAGTATGACATGATGCACATGGTTACTAAGACAAAACCTCACATCAACAAATATGTGTTTCTAGTTTAGGTCCACTCAGGACCTCTATCTTCCATGACTATGCTACACACCCTACAATTATTGACCAATTAAAACTATTACCAAGCTACAACTCAATACATTAACCATTTTTTAACCAAGACCATTAGTAGTTGTATCGTCATACCGACAATACTTACAAGTACTATCCATAGCCAACCATGTATAGGTTTAATGGATTCCATCTACCCTTTCATTAACCATATAAAACCCCTTGGGGGATTTCCATGTACCCCACAAGCATAACTAATTTCATAGCCACCAAGGCTTTACCATTTAATCCTTAAAAACCATGTACACCATTTAAAATCATTCCAAACCATTTATGACCATGCCAAAAATTTAAAGCATTTATATCATTTAAACCATTTAAACCATGCAAAACCATCCAAATCCATTTCGGGTTCCATTAACAAACCAAACCATGCAAGATTTCCAACTACAGTTCAACAATAGAGTGGAAACAGTCTTTTAGGCATTTTGTCAAATATGTTGAAGACATGCCTTTATCAAGACCAAAACTAATGCATAAACCACCATAATTAGGGTTACTCAAGACCCATTTTTTAAACCATAAACAACAAGTACCAACATATGCAAACCATTACAAAAAATATGTAAAAACATAGTTTAAATCAATACTAAATTATATGCATCCAGACTCTCAACATATATTTCAAAAACCAACGTTCATGATTCGTAAATCAATGTTCAAAACACAATAAACATGCCTTTATTTGGAAATAACAATGAGGGAAGGAGTACATGCTTTCGAAAAGAAGATTCCAAATAAAAACATGACTCTTGATTTCTTTGAAGAACACTTGAATAAACCCTAGCCTCCAATCTTCAAGAGTAAGTTTGAGAGAGTATTTTGAGTGTTTCCATCCTTTAATAAGTGTTTTGAGAGGCCACCAAGGGTTATATAACGTGACAACATAAGGGCTTTGAAGTAGGAAATATCCGAACTACCCTTGAAATAAAATTGAAAACAAGCCACGTTCAGGGGTACGACTCACCTATACTATCCGTATCCTAGTGTAAGAGTGGTACCTCAACTCGTACACAAGACCTTGCAAAGACCCTACCTACTAGTTTCTTTTTAACCCACACCTCCCTAACTCATATCTAAGGGTATGAGTGGTACACTTTAACGTACCTACCAAACGTACCTTGGGCAGATTCCACAAAATAATCCAAACAAGCATTATACGACTTGCCTTGCCCCACTCGTATTTTCCTTTACGAGTCGTAGCATAAGAAGTCGTATCTTTTCTAGTAGCTACCCCAAAAACACTGCCTAGTTTATGAGTGAACAACTAAGACATCCCATAAGTCATATTCAAGGGTATAATTGTACCCTTAAGTCATACCAAGTCCAGTAGGTCCAAAACTAAGAACATTTTGCAAGGGTCAAAGAATTTGGGTGTTTCAATCTCCTCTACTAGGATCATTCTTCATCAAATGAAGAGGAAGGATTAGAAAAAGCATGATGTAATGCATTAACATACATCAAACTTTCCTTCAACCCAAAATAGAAGATAAGGACACAAACTAAGATGAGAAAATCATAATACACCCCAAGCATGATTTACACCCCAATACCTCTATTTTGACCCTTAACTAAGTTATAAAACAAAGATCCGAGAAGAGCCATTCCCCATCTTTAACCAAGTTAGAAACCAAGATGTGATAAAGAACATATACCCTATACATAAGTTTCCAAAAGAACCAACATGGAAACTTCGACTCCATGCCCACCTTCGCATCCTAAATAGATTTCTCATACTTTTGGTTCCACTTTGGAATATTTACCAAAGACACACCTTTTGTTCACAATCGGTGAACATTCCAATCCAAGATCCTTATTGGTACCTCCCTAAAGAACAAGGAATCTGAGATGCCAATACCATCCAAAGGAAATAACAAACCAAAGACCATCCATACCTTACCCCTATGCAAACTCATATGATACCGACTGAATGGATTCATGCAATGGAAAGTCCAACTCAACTTAGAATTTACCAAGACACGTCACTACGAGAGATTTAGTCTAGCTATACACTACCTCCATATTTAAGCCTATCAAAAGCTAAAAGGAGTTAATTATGCCACCGGGGTCTACTTCTTTCATTTATCCCGAAACACCACTTCACTTTTATCACTATTATGATATGAAAACCAGGAGTTAAGAACATAGAGAAATCATATCCAACCACTATAACCTAAACCCTTAACCTATAATTGATCATCTAAAACAATACACTACTATGACTTGAAAAAAATTCATAAAACCATGCCCTATAACATATCTCAAGTACCCAACAAAACTATTTGTATATCTGCTAATCACAATATTCAAGCCTATGACTTATATACCCGCGGTATGATCTATCCATCAAAAGATTTGGCACCTTTTATAACCTTCACAAGGTTTTCACCACCTATTCCTTTCCTAACCATTTCCCATTAAAACAACCTTACCTTACCTTCCAATATCTTAACTCTGGTAGTCACCCTTGTCTCTTCCCCACTTAGGGACTTCTATATTCCTTATTTAAATATATCACCATACTTCCCCAGCCACTACCATCCTAACATTAGAAGAGTCAACTAAGAAACCAAATCACAAAAGTTATCCATGAATCCCAAGGCAAAATCCCAGAGTTAAGACATGAAACTATAAGCATAAAGTACTTACGAAAACCACCTAGACCATAATGTAGATATATCTCGACCAAACAATACCATAAGAGGAGTCCTTAAGACTGTACACCAAAAGAAATACAAACACACATACCATGCGTAACTTAACACAACATCAAGGATCATATCAAGGGAACAAAGCAAAAGCAAAATGTGAACCTTAGTCATAAGTTTTATAAGACTGTACACAACACTAATAGAGTAATCTCTAAATCGAGATAGAAGAGTATCACTAGAATGTGCAACTCACCCTTTCCTTGAAGGTCACCCCAAAAAGAAAATTTTGACTGCCCATCAAACTTCATCCCATTATACCTACAAGCAAACCACTCTACTCTAAAAGATATCACCAAGGATGTACATCATGGAGACTTGGTTCTCCTTTTCCCAAAATCTAATTCAACGAAATTCTACCTAGAGCCTAGCAAAGAAATGTAAAAACCATATGACCAAATTGACTCCAAGATTTCCAATTAAACCAAAACCATTTAAAGTCAAACCATGGGCCAAAGTATTTTCATAAATTTTTTAAATCCAACAAAAAACAATTAATATTCCTTTAATCATTTATGCAAAGCATATGACAAAATTTTATTCAATGATAATTTTACATATAGTTTGAGGGCATATAATTTCGAAGACCAAAACCAAGTAATTAGGGAATCCATAGTACCCCAAAATCCATTTAATATTCATATGCATCCCACAATGTTCATAAACACAAATAGAGAATGAATAAGGCATCAAAATCTATGGAATTCAATTAAATGAATAATCATATCAAAGCCCTCAATTATGCCAAAGCCCACATTTAAGATCATGAATTTAATAATCAATTGCATAGCAACAACAAAGTACAAGTATAGGGATAAAGATACGTGCAAGCTCAATAATCTAGCCTGTCGAATAACTAGATCCTCAGTCCCCCCTCCCCCTATTCAACCTAAAATCCCAGCTAATATGGCACAACTCTCCTATAATTGTATTTCCCAAATCATCAGCCTCATCATACCTATAAGTTTACCTCCACAACTACCGCATTTCTATTCTAAAGCTTATCATGCTCCCTTTAATCAAAATCAAGCATCTAGGTTTAAGACTAGGATCTACCAACCAACATTCAATATTATCAAAATACCCTATATAGAATGGAATATGCATATAAGGTCTACCTTATAAGGAGGAAGCTCTAAATTCCTTAGTCACCTAACGACAACCTATCCATTTTTAGGGAAACTATTCCCCTTATTCATGCAAGAATAAAACAACCCTAGAGAAATATTAAGATGAAGAGAACCTTCATCTAAGATATCCCTAAATTGCTCCTTTAATCCCTCCAAAATCATTCTATAAAGAAAGAATAGAAATTGGACAAGTATCTAAAACAAGATAAATCCCAAACCAAACTCCCAATAAAAAAGACACGATGAGGGTCATCAAGAAGACCTCAGGAAATTTATCCACCATAGAAACAAAATTAAAGAAGAACCTTCTGAGTTAGGAACTATAACCCGAACTGACAAATAAAGCCATCACTTTGGAGAACAATCTCCAAGTTACAAGATATAACTATTCCCTTACAAACTAGGGGTTCAAATAAAAACATTCTCTCATTTCATAACTGACTTACTAGGGAGCCTAAAGCCAACCTTTTTACGGATCTGATAATATAATAAAGAATAGCAAGCATGAAACCAATCCATGAATGTTTCATGGTGGTATCAATGTTTCATGAATGTATAATAAAGAATCCATGTTTCTTAAACCAATCAGAAAAAATAGTATTTCTATGGTGGTATCAATATTTCATGAATGTATATGATATAAGGATGTAATGCTCACAACCAACTAAAATGAGAACTTTAAATTCCAACCAATATACCAAACACGTGAGCAAAAATCCACTCAATAAGACAACCTCACATGATACAACACAATCCATGTACCAATAGATTAAGATATACCATAAAATGCCATTGATACTGCATACCTTCTAACTCAGAAAATTTTGACCAAGTGAAAATAATCAAATATATAAATACCAGGTTAATAACATCATATAAGACCCACACAATCACACATAGCAAATCATGTCTTGAAACTACCATACAATAAAAACAAAGGCCCCCAAACGAGCAAAAAATAATATTAAAGTCATTTCCATGATTAGATTCCATACCCATAACATGCTTTCATATCCATATTAACTACCCAACTTGTCTAAAGAAAGTTAAGCCATAACCTATCTGAAATAAAGAAAACTCTATCCAATAACCTCTAACCATGTAACGCCCTGAGAGTACACCTTCGATGCCATATAGTGATTACAGCCCAAAGGACCACAACTAACCCATGAGCTGGTACCTGCTATGAGTACTGATTAAAATAACGAAGACATGTGCGGAAATTAGCTAAAAAAATTCCATAAGGTTTTTAACATAGTTTTGAAACGTCTAAACATATTGTCAATACTGATAAAACAACTGATAATAACAACTGAAAATTGAATTTCCGTCTATACTACTCTAAAAGCCTCTAAAATGACTGACTGTGGAGTTGATGGGATGAGTTCCCAACTAACTCTGACTGACTACAAAATTGAAATAAACATAAGCGGTCCTCGAAATATAAGGACACACCACTGCTACTGCCGCTGCTGCGCTGGGATATCTAGGTGCGGTCGGGAACTTAAGCATCCAAACCTATGATATGAGACATCATAATGCAAAAAATGAGTATGCAGTCAGTACTTTGAATATACTATTATGCTAAATGATGTTAGGCTGATATGCATGTCTCATCAGCATGAATAATAACTGACTAAATAAAAAGCATAAGATAACTTGTGTGTTGTTTGTGTGAAATCTGTAAAATCTGAGAATGCATGACTAAGCATATGACATAAGAATGGCATAGTTTGTAAACTAAATTACTGATACTGAGCAACAAATAACTAAATGTCATGGTCAAGAAAAACTTGAAAACTAAACTATGAACTGAATACTTGACTGAGACTGTGGGAGCTATCATCTAATCGACATGCCTCAAATGAGCTAATTGGGGTCCAACCTAGTACCCTGTTGGAAGGGTGTCAAAATTGTACCACGGCTACTAACACTGGCTTCGTGGATCCACTAAAGTGTTGTCCGAAAGAACTAAGGGTTACCCTTAACTAGTAGGTACCCTTATAAGATAGGTGTCAAACCTCAATTGGCAGGTTAACATCTCAACCTACGCTGGCTATGTAGTTATGAAACACAAAGATTGCTACTAAGGGTCACATCCCCTACTGGTAGGTGATCCCCCGTCCCTGGGTTTGCTCGATGCTAAATCCTACTCCCAACTGAATGAAACTATATACTGGACTGAACTATGTTTATTGTTTATGGTAACAAACTGAAATGATAGGGTTCGAAACTATTCTAAAATCATTCTGTAGCTATTGAAAACTAGGTACGAAACTAAATTTTGGGTATTCAAACCCCCACGAGTCGATAGCAATAATAGCAAGATCATACTAAAACTTTAAGGACATGATATATAAGAATTTATTCAAAAACTCATTCTTGTAGGCATTTCATCGCACACTTGCAATTCATGATTTAAGCTAAGCATGGGAATATTTTAACACTTGTAGTAATAGCATGATTTCACTACTAAAATCACCAATTAAGGTTTAACTGTGCAAGAAACACCATTAAAATATGTGGGGATTAATAACAACAACAATTACATGTAAACATGGTATAGAATCAAAATTCATGGGGATTCATGGTTAAAATAACAATAACCTTTAAAAATCATAACTTTGAATTTGAAATTGGATTCTTGGACTCCATGGGTGAAAAGAGCCCATAGATGAATATCTAACATACCTTAGTTTAAAATTCCTCAAAGATTGCTTGAACTTAGTTGCTTGGAACCTTGATTTCTCTAGAAAGAAACTTGAATTTGTTTTTAGGAAAAAGGGAGGATTTTTACTTGAGTTAATTTAAAGTAGATGGGCAAATAATGCCCCTTTTTGAGTTATAAATCATGTTTGAACGACTAGGGATGAGGGAAAAGGACTAAACTTCCCCTTGGCCTATTTTTCCCTTGTAAATAACCACTGTGGCACGACCCCCATTAATGAGGAATGGACCTCGCGTTGTGACTCCAAGAAATGAGGAATGGACCTCACATCGCGAGCCTATTGCCAGACCTTAATGTTTCTCATGAAAATAGTCATAACTTTTTTCTCATGAATCGTATTAAGACAAAATTGGTATAAGTGGAAAGCCAATTCAATTATCTTAAACTTGGTGGGTATTGAGCTAAAAATTCCACGTATATAAAAACTTATACATGTTCAAAGTCGACCCTTGTAGAATTAAATACAAAACTTGGACAAATCAAAGGCTCTTAGCTTAACTTTGTTCTAAATGATTCTTATGAACATTTTTTACCTCGAAATTACTTCATACACTAAAATAAAGATTGTCATATGTATTCAAAAAAATGCATGGGATTAGAGTCAACACATGTAAGAACGACGCCTCAAAGTCTAGCCCATAAAATATAGGGTGTTAAATTATCTCTCCCTTAGGAACATTATTCCTCGAACGAGATTGTTAAACTGAGTATACTAGTGACTGAGAATATGTACTAAACTTGCATGACTGAAAAAGTGACTGCATAACTAAACTTATCTATGAATGCATGAATTATCATGAAACTGATTATATAAAGATGGAACTGAGAATGGAAAAGAGGTAATCTGAGGAAACTTGTTACCTTAAATAAAGTCTAAACTTGTAGAGAAATGATCAGGGTACTTGGTTTGCATATCTATTTCTGCTTTCCAAGTGGCACCCTCAACAGACTAATTCCGCTAAAGAATTTTGACCAAGGAAACTTCTTTGTTCCTTAGTCTATGAATCCGACGATCAAAGATCTCGATTGGAATTTCTTCATAAGAAAGGCAATTCTAAACATCTATGCTTTCTAAAGGAATAAGAACAACTGGGTTACCAATACACTTCTTTAATAAAAAGATATGGAATAATGGGTGCAACTCAAGCTCGTAAGCTACCTTTCCAAAATTGCTCAAAATTTTGTAAGGGCTATCTTATCAGGGACTAAGCTTCCCCTTCTTATCAAACCTCTTTAATCCCTTTATGGAAGATATTTTAAAATATACAAAATCTCCAATCTAAAACTCAAGATCCCTTTTCGTCACATCAACATAGGTTTTTTGTCGGCTTTGGGCTGTCTTAAGCCTTTTCCTGATCAATTGAACTTTCTCCAATGCATCAAACACTAAATCATGCCCTACCAAAGTGGTCTCACCTACGTCAAACCAACTAATTGGAGAGCTACATCTCCTCCTATATAAATTCTCAAATGGAGCCATGTGAATACTGGAATGATAGCTCTTATTATAAGAGAACTCAATCAAAGATAAGTGATCATCCCAACTACTCTTAAAATCGATAATACAGGATCTTAACATGTCTTCTAGGGTCTGAATGGTCCTTTCTGCCTAACCATCTATCTGAGGGTGAAAGGTTGTATAGAGGTAGACTTGGGTACGAAGTCCATTCTGAAAGGATTTCCAAAAGTAAGAGGTAAAGTAAGTACCTCTATCAGAAATTATGGATAATGGGACTCTATGCAACCTAACAAGCTCTCTAAGGTAGAATATTAAACTATTTTATTCCATGATAAAATACAAGTTTAGGGAAGAGATATATGCCTTAAAATATAAAGAATTTGGAGAAGAAACCACAAATTGTGCCCTAGATAACCAATCCCTAGAAACCCTAGCCTTGCTCTTGATTGGGGAATTTGAGAGAGAAAAGTAGTTTATGATTTTTTAACTGGGGCAAAATAGGGTTAAGGGAAGGTTTTTAGTCATGGGAATAGTGTAAATGAAGGGGAAAGACCAATTTACCCTTAATGAAAAATGTGTTGGAAATTAACTCCCACTTGCTATGGGTTGGCTAAAGACTCATAGTCATTGGTCATGCGTCGTCAGCACAATTTGTAGTTTGGGAAATAACTTAAGGCCACATTATTGATTTTTTAGTTTTGTCATGAGTCTCACCCTACTACTTGTGACCACAGCTTGCGACCCATAGGGTCTTAGTCATACTCAAGAAAGTAATAATGGACCATCTCATTGGTTAGACTACAATTGGAACTATACAACTCATAATGATTCTTCATGATGCATAGGGTTTTAGTCGTAACTTGAGCAGTAAACACTCTCATTGAGAAAAATTAAGAGTTCAAAAAATAGGATATTACATTACCCCCCCCCCCCCCCCCCCCCCCATGATCATTCATCTTCAAATAAGGAATCAAGGCACCCATTAGCATAATATAAGAAAGAATACAACCACAAAACCATAAGCAAATATCCAAAAAGAGATAAGAGCAAAAAGGGAACACATACGTCAAATACTCTCATCCAACATAGGGAATAAAATGGAAATTTGGACTTCATGTCCTTTTTAACTTCTCACATAGTTTCTTCCACCTTATGATTCCTCTAAAGAACCTTTACCGAAGCTACATACTTATTTTGAAACCGGCGCACTTGCCTATCCAAAATCTAAATTGGGACTTCCACGCAGGACAAGTAATCTAAAATACCAACACCTTCAAAAGGGATAATCAAAGAATGATCATCCACACACTTGTATGCAACTCTAATTTATAGGTAACATTTCACACTTTTCTCAAAATCAAATACGAATTAGCATTATGCAGACTGAGCTTCCTATTATTCCCAAGGCTTATCACTTCCTTCATAGGGGAAACTTTCAAGAACAACAAGTCACCTACATCATTCTCCGACTCCCTTCATCTCACATTAGCATAGAATTTTTGGTGACTTTGGAAGTATTAAGCTTATCCCTAATTATCTTCACTTTCTCCATGGCTTGGCGAACTAAGTCAAAAATAAAAAAATTAAGTCTCAACTACCTTAAACCACCCAATAGGGGACCTATATCTCCTACTATAGTGATCATCAAAAGGAGTCATTCTGATGCTAGATTGTCAACTATTATTATATGCAAACTCAATGAGAGGTAGGTGATTCACTCAGCTTCCCTTAAAGTCTATCACACATGCCCTCAGCATATCTTTCAAGGTATAAATAGTATATTTCACTTTTCCATCCATTTGTGGGTGTAATACGGTGCTAAGGTTCACCTTAGTCCACAAACCATTCTAAAATGAGGGCCAAAAGTGAGAAGAAAATTATGTACATCAATCTGAAATAATGAACACAGGCAGTCCATTCAATCTAACTATCTCTTTAATGAATAAATTAGCATAATCCTTTCTAGAGTAGGTAGTCCTCACAGGCAAGAAGTGAGCAGACTTAGTCATCCTATCCATAAAAACCCAAATCAAATCATATTGAGTGAGAGATCATAGCATACCTATAATAAAATCTAAATTGATTATCTCTCACTTGCTTAAGGGTCATTCAATCACTTGAGTCATGTCACCAGGCCTCAAGTTCTCAACCTTCACATGCAGAAAAATAATGTACTTAGCCACTAAGTTTACCATTTTTCTCTTCAAATTGTTCCATCAATAAATCTCTTTCAAATAATGATACAACTTGGTTGAACCCGGGTGAAATATACACCTTGACTCATGAGCCACAGTTAAGATCCCCTCTTGCAGCCTATCAATGTAGAGAAGACATAACCTACCTTGGTACCTTAGGATACCATCACCACCAATCTCAAAGGCCATAACCGTTTGCTGACCCACCTCACCCATTATCTGTATGAGAATAGGATCCAAAGTCTGCTTCTCCTTCAACTTAGCACCGAGATATAATTTTACCACTTCTTGAACAAACATGCCTCTATCCTCAGAGTCCAAAAGGTGAACTCCCAAATTTACCAGTCGATGAATATACTTCACCAATCCTCACTTTTCCTTCTCCACATTAGATAAACTCTCCATGGATAACCTGCTAAGAGCATCAGCTGCCACATTAGCTTTACCTAGTTGATAGTGAAGGATCATATCATAGGACTTTAGTAATGCAAGCCACCATCTCTGCTTGAGATTCAATTTCTTCTGAGTAAACACATACTGTAGGGTTTTTTTTATCTGAATAGATGTCTACATACACCCCATATAAATAATGGTGCCAAATCCTTTTAGGAAGAACTACAACCATTAATTTTAAATGCTAAGTCAAATAATTCTTCTCATGAACCTTAAGATGCCTAGAAGCATAAGCCATAACCTTACCATGCTTTATAAAAACACAACCAGTCCCACAAGGGATGTATCATAATACACCAAAAATCTAGCAGTACCCTCACGCATGGTTAAAACTAGCGTATAAATAAACTTTTCTTTAAACTTCTCAAAGTTGAACTCACACGTATCATACCACAATAACATCAGCTTTTTCAGAGTCAATCTTGTCAACGGTGCTGTAATAGAAGAGAACTCTTCGCAAACCTCCTATAATACCTAGCTAAGCCTAAATATTCAGTGGATACACCTTTGACCCCTCATTAGAAACAACATGCCTAAGAAAAGTCAGAGAATTCAACCAAAACTCAAACTTAGAGAATTTAGCATAGAACATATGATCCTTAAGAGTATGAAACACAGTTTGTATATGATTGGCATGATCCTCCTGACTCTTAGAATACACTAAGATATCATCAAGGAATGTAATGATAAACAAGTTTAAACATTACCTGGAAAGCCGATTCATAATATCTATGAAAGAATCATTAACCTAAATGACATAACCAAGAACTCATAGTTAACATATCGGTTTGGAGAGCAGTCTTGGGAATATGAGTATCCCTAATATTCAACTGATGATACCTCAAACAATGATAAATCTTAGAGAGGCATCTAGCACCATAAAGTTGGGTAACAAGGTCACTAATCCTAGAAAGAGGATACTTATTCTTCACTGCCACCTTATTCAACTATCAATAATTTATACACATCAAAAGAGACCCATCTTAATTTCACACAAAAAGTAAATGATCATCCTACAAAGAAATATTAGAAAGGATAAAACCCTTATCCAATAGATCCTTTAACTACTCTTTTATCTCAATCAAATCAGTCGGAGCCTTTCTATGTGAAGGAATAGAGATCGGATGGGTACCGGTAAAAGATCAATCTCGAAACCTATTTCTCTATCAGTATGAGTACAAAGAAGATCATCATGAAACACATTGGGAAACTCATTAACAATAGGGATAGAATGCAAAGAGGGAACCTTAAAAATAAAAATCTTAACCCGAACCAAATAACAAAGAAACCCCTTGGAAATCAACTTTCGAGCCTTAGATAATAAATAAACCTCCCTTTAGGCACTAAGAAACTCCCCACCCATTATATTACCATCTTATTGGGAAATTAAAAGCTTACCTTATGGTTCCTATAATACATAGAAGCATAGCATGAGTGAATCCAATCCATCCTTACAATGACATCAAAATCCACCATGTCCAACTTTATTAAATCTACTAAAGTCTCCCTATGAATGATGAACACCACACAACCACTATATACCTTTATAATGACAATAGAATCACCCACCAAGGTAGACACAAACAAAGGCTCAGGAATAGTCTCGAGAACAAAACAAAAATATACAACCAAATAAGGGGTCACATAAGAAATGGTTGACCCTAGATCAAGTAAACAACACATCAAAGATTAGATTTGTAATGTACTAGTAACAATGTCAAGGGATTCCTTAGGAACACACTACAAGATTAGATTTGTAATGTACCAGTAACAATGTCAAGGGATTCCTCAGATTCCTAGTATGTATACAGAGCATAAAGACAATTTTGGTCATTGTCGATACCCAAAGTAGCACCCTTTGGAGTAGGAGCAGAAGAAGTAGAAATCTGAACCTAGTTATCTCCTGTGCAAACTTCTGTTATCGGATAATGTCGTTGTATATGTCTAGGATGACCACAATTATAGTATCGGTTTCTCTACTTATCACACTGACCACGGTAAAGCTATCTAAATTGAAAAGAAGGATATCATGGGGTTGACTGACCTCCATTGGTTAGATATTGGGAACCCTATAACTTAAAACCACTATCATCCTGAAAGAGACGATCATCGAACGATTTAGGATAACAACCACTAAGCGATAAACATAAACTAGAATTTCTTTAGTCTTCTACTTGCTCCACTACCTACCATCCTTTTCACTATTTTGCTAATTTGCATTATGTTCCAAATAACTAAACTTTTTACTCTACCTCTTCCCCATCTCTACATGCCTCTTCTTCTCTTCCTCAACTTCCTACATATAAACTACAAGTTTGGAATATCTATGTCATTGTTTAACATTGCAACCTTGTACTCCACTATTAAGTCACAAGAAAAACCTGAAGCAAACTTTCTTATTCTAGCCCTCATACTAGATACGAACATCGAAGCATAATGAGATAATTGATGGAACTTCAAGGCATACTCCTTCACACTCATCCTACCTTGCCTCAAGTTCCCAAACTCTTTGGCCTTAGCCTCCCTTAACTCCTAAGGAAAGCACCCAAAAATTCCTCCTACATAGACTGCTCAGCGTCTTCACACCTCCGACTTATACTATTGATATGCCAATCTTTAAACTAATATGTAGCACAGTCCATACCCTCTATATCAGTGGCATGCATAAGTTTGAAAATCTTTTCTATCTCATTAATAAATCCTTTAGGATCCTCCTTAACATTAGTGATAGTAAAGATTAGGGATTTAACCTCATATACATCCCAACTCAAGTAGACTTAGAAGAACTTACAACAGCACCAATAAAACTAGACTGATGAGATAGAGATGTCACCAACTAAGGAGATGAATAGAATGATGGAACTTTGCATTAGAGATGTCTCCTTAAGGTGACTAAGCATGAGTGTCACCAACTAGAGAAGGACTAGTGGGGATGAGTGGAACCCCAAATAGAGTGGCATGATAGGGAGTAGGGACCCTAGACTCTATAGCCCGAAATAGAACTCAGGAAAGGAAAACATTTCTAAATTCCTTGTTGCTTGCCTCATTTAAGTATGGCATGCCATACACCCATAAAAAGGTCTCTACTAGACATATCTTTGTGGACATCCAATGACCCTGAACCTAGGCTCTGATACCAAACTTGTCAAGACCTGACCTGGAGCCTAGTCGTGATGGGTGTCTCAAGTTCACCGAGGACTGGTGACCACCCCATAACCTATCTAATCCAAACATATTCCAAATACTAACAAAGTAGAAGGCAATAAGAGAATAAATCTAAATTAATTAATGCAAGTCAAAAATATGCTCTAAGAGTCAATAATACCATCTAATCAACAAATATGTCCTTAAAAGCCTCTAAACTAATTCATATACCTAATTTGGTTGGGATATGCCCCCGACCATGGCCAAAGAGAAAGCTAAAATATGAAAAGAAATCGATGGAATTTTGATACTCATAAGTAAAGTAACGAGATGTCCAGCCTTCTAGAAGATGGAGGCTTACTACTTCAACATAGGCCAACCGACGAACAAGAATCTATCTAACGCTGCAAGGGGTAAAGAGGTATCCTCCAACCCTACATTATGAAACAATATAGCGTCCTAGGATAGTTAGCGGGGAGAGCACTTGTACGTAACCCAGGATAGCAAAAAAGCAATGCCATTTCTCAATCAAGTCCAAACTTAGTGTATATGTTCACATCTATGCATACATACACTTATATAAGATGTTGAGATACGGAAAAATATTTAGCATGTAATTTTAAATTGTTATCCTGGACTGTGTAGCACTAGCCATCCTAAAAAAATCCATGGGCTATATGGTTTTAGCTCTCCCCACTAAAAGGGCCTCAGTACGTGTTAGCTGCAGGAACCAAAGAAGTCCAAAGAAAGGCCAAGGAATCTGCAACACCCATGCCAAATCAAGTTATTTATATAGTATGTGAACTATCCATATAATCATGAAGACCCCAAAGATGGCAAACATTATTTTCAGTATCAGTCCGTCGGGACCTTCACCTTTCACGGAGAGCTACACAACCCCCTTTAACCCCATTTAAAAGGTTTGCATATAGCCTACCCATTAACTATTAACCATTTATTAAGGCATTCACCATTGGCATTATCATACAAATATGCTTGCAAGCTTATAAATCATGCTATTCTGATTATCCACTAACTTGGGGGAATCCATGACCCCCAAGCTCCAATTTAAAACCAAATCATGACCACTAAGGCCTTTTAAATCCATTTACATTCCGTTAACCTTTTATTCAATGCAATAGTTTCAAAAGTGGTTAAATTATGCATATATCCATGTTCCAAAGCAAATTTCATAAGGTTGGTTGAAGTTATTAAAAATTCCAATACCAAAATTCCTATGTTTGGGGGAATCCATACCCCCATTACATTATCCATACCCATTCACCCCATGAGTTCTAAAATCCATCAATAAAGTATAAATAAATGCATATAAATAATAGGAATACAATTAAAATTATAACCATTCAAGACCCTCAACCCAAATTCCAAAACCAAACATTAAAAACATATGAATATAATATTATTACCTTGCATGATAAAATACAAGTTTAGGGAAGAGATGCATGCCTTAAAATACAAAGATTTTTGAGAAAAAACCACAAATTGAGCCCTAGGTGACCAATACATAGAAACACTAGCCTTGCTCTTGATTAGGGAATTTGAGAGAGAAGAGTAGTTTATGATTATGTTAATTAGGTAGAAATAAGGCTAGAAAAAGGTTTTAACTCATGAAAATAGTGTAAGGAAGGAAAAGACCAATTTACCCTTAAGGAAAAATATGTAGGAAATTAACTCCCAGTCCTATGTGCCGACTAATGACTCATAGTGACTGGTCGTGAGTCGTCACCATGACTCATAGACTAGGTTGTGACTCAGGGCCACCATACTAGTTTTTTCATGAGTCCCACCCTTTAATTCTTGACTAGAGCATATGACCCGTAAGGTCTTAGTCATACTTACGACCGAAATAATGAACCATCAAAATGGTTAGACCATGATTTGAATTGTACGACTCATAATAAGTCTTAACGACTTGTAGGGTCTTATCATGACCTGAGCAGTAAGAATAATTATTGTGAAAAATTCAGAGTTCAAAACCTGAGGTATTAAAAATCGTAGCCCAAAACTAAAAGTAATGGGCTAGTTACTGGAAAATAACATAAATGTCAAAATCACACAAGCAATTAGGTTACGAACCATGAAATATAAGAAAAACAATGTAACTGAAGATAAATAACAAAGAGTAACAATATCTCACAACCTGGTAATGTCGGTACAAGAGCCTCTAGAAAAAGAATAACAGTACTATAAGTGTTAAACATACAATAGTATTGAATTGAAAGACCATCAAAAATAGAATAATGAGGGAAAGTCAACTCCAGCTCCAAAAGCTCGCCCTATCTCCAAACTCCAACCCACATTAATACAAATTAATGACGGATGCTAGTACTCAATTTGTATCAGAAAAGGGTGTAAAGGTATAGTATGATTACCAAGGAACGGGTACTGAGTAGGCATCATTGATCGATTGAGATAAATAACAATATAAGTATAATAAAATATGAGATTATAAGCTAGTTAGGAGAAAGGGCAAACTTGGAATGATGCTCTAAATACTGAAAGTAAGAAATTGAGATAATAATATCATAATGAATATAACTATCTATAACATAATTGGGCCCCCATAGGCCCAGGAGACACAAATGAACGTAAATAATCCAATGTGAACCCCCATAATCCAAGTGTATGAAATAAAGAAGACGTAATGATAGTACTTATTTAAAATATCCAGATCTCAAAACCATCACTGTGGATCTCGTCTTTCCGTAAGTGCAACACCCAAACCATTTCCATAACTATCATAAGTAACATCCTAGTGTGAGACTCAAACCAAAAATATTATCTCACATGCTGGACATGAACAAACGATAATATCATGAATACTAGATTTGTATCTAAAGTAATATCATTATAAATGTTGGACTCAAATTGGTCTTAATATCATAATTTACCAAACTCTAACCAGTCTTAATAAGCCCCAAGTATAAGCCTATGGACATGTTAAAAGATGTCTAATCCTCCCCGAGCTCAAGAATGTAGATATGACATCGAGTAGGGATTCCTTGCTCAAAGATGTTCAGTTCTATGTGTATCATATATATCACAAGGCTTAAGAGAAAGCCATTTACGCTAAAATCCATTTAGAGAAAACCTATTGAGTCTACAAGGAACTAATATTAATCTTTGCTTAATTTTGGCGGGAGGAGCCCACTTCAAACCTAAAAGTCCCGTAAGGCAATTTCTACCCCAAACTAGACTAAGGTTCCATAATCCCTCTACAAGGTTCTTCATAAGTCTCATTTATTACTAAGATACCAATTCAATCTATGGAATGGGTAGTTAAGTGAAATTTACTTTTATGGTCCACTAATCGGCTAAATAATCCAAAAATGCTAAATTTATAGCCAAGTATTAATTCCTAACACAAAAATAGCATAATATCATACCAATACTATAATTAAGATCAATCTAATATGAGAGTACCACTAGCCTACCTAGAAGCTAAAGAAATCCTAGTAAAGTCTACTAAATTGGAGATTTCCACTTTTGAGAAGCCTCTTCACGATGCCATGCCATCAAAATAATAATCTAGGCATTAATATAAGAACAATGATACCCATATATAATTTTTATATATAAGCTCCTAAATTGAGACAAAATCCAATATGGGGCTTGCTTGCGGATTCCAAACTTTGAAACAATCAACATGTCCCTCTATGCTCAAGGATCATTTACCCGCAAGAATGAGTAAATTTTGACCACAAATGATACTCAATTCAACCCATAAAGGAACTATAGATTTATGACTAAATAGTGGTATTAAACTAAGAATTAGATAGAAACATAAAAGGATTACGATGAGGAAATAATTTTTCCATGCTCTCTAGGGATTTTATGCTCCTGGGACTTAGAGAAAATGGAAGAAAATTGAGTGACGGGCTGAAACAAATTCCCTTGAAGGTATTGCTTAAATCCATCACTTGATTGCTTAAGTAGTCACTACTAAATTGACCTCCACTAAAGTGGACAACTACGCAACATCCACTTTAGTATTTAGTCCCCTGCTAAAGCAACATAAGTGGGCCCAGCCTTGGATGCTAAAGAGAGCAATTGGATGTTAAAGTGACCACGACATAAGAGGCGAAAGGTTCAAACTCAATCATTCCATTAAAATTTCCATCTAGAGTCATTGTGATGAAATATGGTCCTCACACCCACGGGTCACATTTAAAAAATATCCATCCCATAGCTTGAGATAAGTTAAAAGCCTTGAGACCCAAACAAAAGGTCCCTCTAACATAAAATTGATGTTCCAAAGCTGATGGAAAGGTCAGAATTTGTATATACGGTTGTTAACCTAAATTTTGTATTTGATAGTAAATCCATACCACAAAATACTTTAAAATAGGGAATTGCTCTAAAAACCTAACAAACTGCCTATTGAATAAACTATCAGCTCCAACGTGTCACAAATGAGTTAGGGTAGCTACAGGAAAGATCAAAATGGCAAAACTGTGTAGAAATGCAAAAAATAACCTAGAGAGTTATTATATAAAAGGACTTTCATTCACAAAATTAAAGGGTTAGCATGTACCTGAGGGCTCGAACAGTTGAGGATACTGGGCTCGTATCTCACTTTGTATCTACCAAGTAGCCTCCTCTATTAGGCAGTGTCTCAACTGAACCTTAACTACTAGAATCTCCTTCATGTGCAATTATTTGACATCTCTAGCTAATATAAGAATTGGCTACTCCACAAAGTTCAATCTCTAATCCAACTAAATGAAATCTAATAAAAGCATATATGACTCAACTAGAATGTAATGTCATAGCATATAATCATGAAAAATTGGATGGACATTGGAAAAATCTAGGGGTAAGCATACCAAAATGTCCAATATATCTGGGGAAAAACTTACCCTTCCTCCCAAACCTCATTATGCTTTTTTAGGTGATACTCAAAGGAATACTCAGTCTCAAACTCAAAACCTCAAGCCACGGATTCTATGATCTGCATAAGCCTTCTTCATACTCTGAGCTACCCTCAACCTATCCTATATGACCCTGACTCTAACCAATGATTATTGAAGTAAGTTAGTACCTTGAGGCCTAACCTCGAAGGTATCAAACCACCCTATAAAATGGATAACACGTACCATATAGCTCTTCAAATGGTTCCATCTCAATACTAAAATGGTAGTTATTATTATATACAAACTTTTCCAGTGCTAAGTGCTACTCCTCATGAAATCCAAAGCTCATAACACAAACTCGAAGCATATCCTTAAGAATCTAAATAGTCTGCTCCAACTTCCCATCAATTTAAAGGTAAAACATGGTACTAAGATCAACCTGAGTATCCAATTCTTTATAAAAATCCTTTTAAAAGCTAGAATAAATATCGAGCGCCAACAAAATTATAAATATGGTTACCCCATGTAACAATACTATCTCACGAACATATATACGAGAGAGCCTCTCAGCATTGAAGGTAATCTAATTAGGAAAAAATATTTCAATCTCATCAACCAATATAGAATAACCCCAATTTCATTAAAACCATGGGAGGTAGGAGGCAAACCACTAAGGAAATCTATGGTCATTTCCTTCCACTTCAATTTGAGAATGGGAAATCTTTGAGTCAGGCCACTCAGCCTATGATGCTCGGCCTTCACCTACTGATAGCATAGGTAACGAGCTACAATGTTTTCTACATACCTCTTCATGACACTCCACCAATACTGCTACCTCAAACCCCTATAAATCATAGTTGTTGTAGGGTGAAAAAAAATATCCAACTATAAGCCTCACGTAATATCAACTTAATTATTTCCTCAACCTTCCATACAATAATGTAACCATTATATCTCAAATTACCCTCGGAATCCATGATATCCATCCTAGACTCATTCCTCATCACCTTATCACAGATGACACAATATACCATATCATCAAATTAATGACTCTAACTCTGCTCAATAATGTAGAATTTGCCTTAACACTAGCAAGGATCCTCTTGGAGTCTGAAATATCAAGACGCACTATCAAGTTGTATAAGTGATACATATCTAATGCCAATGGCCTCTCAAAAACCAAAATAGAATCCAAGATACCCATACTCACTGCCTTACATATCAAGGAATTTGTTACTACATTTGGCTTGCTCAGATGATATTGAATAGAGATGTCATAATACATCTATTATACCATATACCTAAACTATCTCAAATTAACCTCTCTCTAAGTCATAAGGTGCTGAAGACTATGATTACCCATGTAAATCTAAGAATTAATGCCATAAAAAATTCCTTCAAATCTTAAGCGCAAAAGCTATCACTGCCAACTCCAAATAATGAGTGGGGTAGCTAAGCTCATGCACCTTTAGGTTCCTCGATGCATAAGCAATAACAAAGCCCTACTGTATCAACACATAACTCAAACCAACAATGGTATACCCTAATCCCTCATCAGGAAGAGCCAATGAAGGAGCTAAAGTTAGAAAATCCTTGAGCTTCAAAAATTTAAACTCACCCTCTTTAGAACATTGGAAAGGAACCTTCTTTAAAGTCAATTTGGTCACCAGCATTGTAAGAGTAGAAAAATCATTAGAAAAATGCCTATAGTAACCTAACAAACCAATAAAGCTACAAAGTTTAGATGAATATATAGGTCTGGCACAATCTCAAATAGCCTGAATATTTGTTGGATCTACCATCATCCCTTCTTATAACACAACATGTCCTAGGAATGTAACATATTCAAGCAAAAACTTGCACTTTGAGAATTTGGCAAAAAGCCTATGATCCCTTAAATTCTTGAGAAAAATGTTCAAATACTGCATATGCTCCTCCCTACTCCTCAAATACACAAGAATGTCATAGATTGACACAATCATTAAGTAGTCCAAATAAGGTCTGAACACATGGTTCATCAAGTCCATGAATGTAGTTGGGGCATTGGTCAACCCAAAAGGCATCACCATGAACTCATAATGACCATAGTAAGTCCTAAAGGATTTATTTAGGATGTTCTTTCAAGTTAGTCTTAGAGAACATTATTGCTTCCTAAAATTGGTAAATTATCAATATGAGGCATAGGATACTTATTCTTCAATATCACCTTATTCAGATTCATGTAATTGATACATATATGCAAGGAACAGTACTTTTTCTTCACAAAAAAGACAAGAGCACCCAATGGCGACACACTTGTCCTAATGGAATCCTTACCTAAAGATCCCAAATCTAATAATTCAGCTCCTTAAGATGAATAGAAGCCATATAGAAAAGAAATAGGTTGGGTGCCCGACTCAATTTTAATAATAAACTCAATATAATTCTTAGGATAAAGACTAGGTAGATCTCTAGTAAATACATTAGGAAAATCAAGTACTATAGGAACAAAATCAAATAAAGGACTCTTTGCACCAACATCCCATATATATGAAAGATAAAACTTATAACCCCTTGTTATAAGTCTCCTATGATAAATATAAGAAATAATCCCTATAACACATGGCTAAGATATTCTTTCCACATAATAGGGTTATCCTTTGATTGGATAAGAGACATGGCAAAATAATCCAATACTGCATGATAGGAGGATAACTAGTCCATGCCTAGAATCACATCAAAGTACACCATATCTAATACAATAAGATCAACCTGAGTATTGTTATGGCTTATCACACAAGCAAGTATACGTGGTAAGACAAGTATAATAGTAGCTCTAAATAAGCCAAATATCAAACCCACAGGGACAACTGGTTTAACAATTTATTGTGATGCCCTCTATGTAATTTTCTATATTTCCTTTTATTTTGGCTATTTACAACTTTCCTATAGATGGCCCAAGTCATTTATGACTTGCTGGAACTGATAATTTAGTTACCATATAGTTCAATTACAATTTAGTTACTGGACTATTTGTTTAGATTTTAGAGCCAATTCCCTATTTTAAAGTCTTTGCTAGTTAAAATTGGCTATTAGGGAAAAACTTTACTCAAATGATGTTTTTATCCCAATCCTAACTGTTCCAACATATCTAAAATATTGATTTAGGCTAGGTTGGCCCTTGGTTTAGATCTCAAGGTTTCTAGACTCATTTTTGGCTATTAGCCAGAAGTTAAGAAAAATGACATGTGGGTATAGGATCACTTTTATTAAAATGATCTCAGATGGAAATTTTAACTGTGCCATTAAGTATGGAAGTCTAATTTGATAGGGTAGCATAATTTATTTGCATATATGAGATTCTGGATGAAACCTGAGGTATCAGCTGGTGTTGGTGCATCGTTTAAGCGACTTTTGGGTAACTTAAGAGATGGATTCTTAAGTGACCAGCCAATCATTTTAGTGGCCTAGCATTTTCTAGAAGGTATCTCTTAAGTGATGCCTTTGGCACTTAATAGATGGCTGAATAAGCGGCCAAAGGTCTCCTAAATAATAGAGTATAGACTTGGCTAGTGTCGCTAAAATGACATTAGTCGCTTAAGCAGCCCAATGTCCACTTAAGAGACACCTAGACACCTAGAAATATTATAAATTTCCAACTTAGCTTGATATCTCCCATTTTTCACCCATTTCCAAGTGTGAACAACTTAAAAAGTGCAAAAAATTAGGAGAATCATTAGTGGGTATTTTGAAGCTTTTGTGAATTTAAATTACGTCTTTCTTCTCTGGATTCTTGGTAAGGTTTTGTCAATTTCATGATTAAATCCTTCTTCCTTTTCCAAAATCCCTAAGATAATGGTGGTTTGATTGTAGTTCTACTTGAGGTTGGAATTCACCTATTCTTGATAAATGTTCCTTGATCATAGATGGAAGTTTTGTCGATTTAAAAAGTGTGATTCTCCAAATGGGCCCCACAAAGGATTTTTACGTAATTTTGGACCTGAAGCATAATAGAGAAATATGTGTATCATTTTATTTTTTTGATGAGTAGATTACAATTTTGATGGCATGGCATCTTGAAGAAGTTGTTGGTAAGGGATATCATCAATCTAGCAAATTTTTTGGGCTTATCTTCGGTGTCCAGGTAGGTAGGTTTACCTTCTTTATAGATTGACCTAATTTGTAGTATAAATATGATATTGTTCTTGATATGGGATAGGATTTATGTGTTGGAGGTATGATTTCTATTATTAGTATTATTTGGACCATTTAGCCTATTAAGGAATCATAATTTAAGCTGAATTAACTTGGTTTCTCATGATTTAGGTGGAATTTTGTAATACTCGTGCCTTTTTCCTAGCTAGAAATCATCTTAAGGATGCTAGGAATTACTTTGAAATGTAAACCTATCTTTGCACAAATGGTATTTTTTGAGATTTTCACTTTCTATCATGTGGGAAATTGAGTTAGCTTTCCAACGGTACCAATTTTGTCCAAATTTGACATCAGACGATGAAGATATAGAGGTTTTACTTAGAACTATCAGAATCACCCATGTATGACAACCAAGTTGATGGACCGCCACATAAGTGATGGAATGCCACTTTGACCACCACAGCCAAGGCAATTGAGCCACGTACTAGATAAGGACTGATGAATGAGTTGACAGACCATCAAACTTGTGATGGACCGTCATCCAGGCCGTCAACTCTTATCCTGTGAACCCTATTTATGGTCCACGTCTGACGAGCTAAGTGACAGACCATCAAGTGTCTAATGGACCTTCAGTTGGACCGTCACATGCCATGTTCAATTTATTTCCAGGTCATTTTAACAGGGTTATTTTGGTCACTTACCACTCGCCTATATACCCAGATAAGTCCGAATTCAGCTATTTTGCTCATTGTTATTCCACAAACAAAAACTAAGGTTTCTCTCTGAATTTAATCCCCAAGAACAAGACCCAATCCTCTTCAAGAATTGAAAGATTTCAAATCTTTCAAGTTTAAAAACGTCAAGAACCCTGAGTCAGGTATGCATAGTGTTCATCTATGGATCCAATCCGTTCATAGATCTCTAGAACTATGTTTTAAATATTATTTTGTGAACTTGTTGAGGTGATATGAGCATGTACATGTTGATGATTGTTTTTTAAGTTTCAAGATGATATCTAGAGGTGTTTTTATGGAATATATATGCTTGTTAGTTTAAAACTATGAACTTTTGGTGGTGTAAGATGGTGCAAGTTATGAAACACACCTATGCCTTAAAGAATGCATGAAAGGTGTTTGATAAAATTCTTAGGATGCCAGAAATTCATGTAATGAAAATTCCATGTTTGCTATATACTTTAATATGAATTTTATGTTTTTCATGTATTGCTATTATTATGGTATGAAGCATGTGTGATAATGGAGATATAAAATATACACATGAAATATAGCTATGCACTCCTTACCATGCTTAATATTTTGAGGAACTACATGATGTATAATATCCCCTATTTATGATAATATGAATTGTGGACTCCAATCTTATGATCAAGTCAGTCATGTTGTGTTAGTTTTCTTCCATCGAGTCCTGGGGGTATTCGTACTCAAAAACTGTAGTTGTGTGCCTAGAGCCATGTTATGTTTCACGATATACAAAATCAAGCCATGATTCAGTAGAATTTAGTCAGTCATGTGACTCAGGAAACCTCATGCTCTCAGTCAGTTATCAGATATCAGTAGTATTCCATCAATCAATGGAATTCAGTAAGTTCCACTCACGTACAGTTAGTTAAATCATGTTCAATCTCTTCAAATAGGAGTAGGAGTTAGCACTGAGTGAACCCAAGGAGGGGAACTCACCTGTATATAAGAGTGTGATTCTTAGCAGTCATCCTTGCATTCCAAAACTATGTAGCCAGCATAGGTTGAGACATCGCAGCCTATTATATGAGGGCAGGTGAGGTGGCTTAACCTATTATATAAGGGTTCCCACCATTCTCACTAGAGTTACCTGTTATATGAGGGTTGTTGACATGTTGTCCTTACCAGTGGTACGGTATTAACACCCTTCCAGTCAGGGCAGATATTGGACTCTAGCTTAGCCATAATGGCACATATGGGGCATGTCGGTTAAACAACTACCTCCCACAGTTTCAGACTCAGTCTCAGTAAAAGAACTCAGATAGTTCTCTATATATCAATATACCAGGATAGTCAAATACAGTCAAATTTAGTTATAGTGCGTAACTCTGATAGTTCCATCATATTTAAGACTATTAGATATAGTCGCCCATGTTATCAGAACTACAGTTTCAGCCATGTCAGATATCACTAAACCATGTATTAGTGTATACATTTAGCTATCACGTACTCACTTTCTCAGTTACTATGTATGTATGTTTACACACTCACGTTCATATCAGTCAGTCAGTCAGCATTCCCTTTTGTATTAGCCTACCTTACTTGTATACTCAGTATTCCAATTGTACTGACGCATTTGCGCTATAGTGCTTTCTTTTATGTTACACCATAGGTTTATAGACACAAGCTCCAGATCAGTAGTAGCATCCATCCACAGAGTTGCAATGAGTGATGATGATATTATTTTATTTTATTTATTATTTCATCTCAGTTTTGTTAGATGGAGTTAGTTGGAGATATGTTCATTCAACTCCTTATTCAGATAGTATTTAGAGGCTTTCAGATTTAGTATTAAGATTTAGTTCAGATTTGATTCAGTTTTTAGTTGTTTTGGGTATCTTTCACCCATATGGATATTATGTTTTGATATATTTTTATTCAGTTGAACCTTATGGCCTACATGTTTAATTTTCCATACTATTACATTGTGTATTGCAGTATACAAGTACAAATATTAGTCAAGGGATAGCTTATGGTCCCTCGAGGTCATAAGCATCCTGTAGCATTTTGGTTAAGATTATCAGGGCGTTACAAACTTGGTATCATAGCCAAAGGTTCAATAGAGTCCTAGGAAGTTTGAAAGCCGCATCTAGTATAGTCTTGTACATTCGGTGTGTTGCGCACCACATTTATGTACAGGAGGCTATAAAATATTTTAGGAATAGTTTCCCTTATTTCAGTTTCATGTTGTGCTAGTGAGCATAGTCTTAATTTAAACTCTCAGTCTAATCCGTTCTTCTCTTATTTTAGAATATGGCCTCAAAAAGAAGAAACCAACCAGCTCCTCAACCCGAAGATCCTTTGGGTGAGCATGTTTCTCATTTGGACTTTAGGGCAACATTCACCATACTTGCTCAGTCTGTGGATACCTAGAATAAATGGCCACCAGTTATTCCAGCTAATCCAGTGGCCAATTCTACAGCAGCTAGAATTTAGGACTTTACTCGAATGAACCCTCTATCTTTCTTCAGGTTTATGTCTGATGAAGACCCTCAGGAATTCATTGACCAAGTGCAGAAGGTCATTGGCATCATAGGAGTTACTTCTATTCAGAGTGCCAAGTTAACCGCATACCAGTTATAGGATATTTCTCACACTTGGTACAAACAGTAAAAGTCTAAGTGGTTAGAGGATACAGGTCCTAAGAGTGGGAGGAATTTATTATGGCTTTCTTAGAAAGATTCTTTCTCCAAGAGATGAGGGAAGCCAAAGGTCTTGAGTTCATCAACCTCATACAGGGAAATATGATGGTTAGAGAGTATTCTCTAAGATTCACTCAGCTAGCTAGATATGCCCCTCATATGGTTGTAGAGAATAGGGCTAAGATGAGCAAGTTTGGGTCAGGGGTGAATGATAGCATGGTAAATGAGTGTAGGTATGCGATGCTGAATAGTGATATAACTTTATCCAGGCTCATGAACTATGCCCAGTAGATAGAAAAGAAAAAGGTTAGAACTAGGGAAAGCCAGAATAAGAGAGCAAGATCAGGCAGTTTCAGTTTTGCTCAGCCCAAATTCGAAGAAGAAAACCGTTCGCAGTTTCATCCTAAGTCAGCAGCTCCAGCTTTTTTCTCCACTAGTGCCCCGTGCCAAAATTCAGAGACGGCAATAGAGATAGAGCACCAGGCTCTAAATCTCAGGGCAGTATTAGTAGTGCCTGTATTTATCCTTAATGTCAGACCTATGGTAAGCACCATCAGGGTATGTGTAGAGCGGGTCAAGGCATTTGTTTCGATTGTGGCAAACCAGGCCACAGAGTTAGGAACTGTCCTCAGCCAGGTCCTCAGGGTCAGCAGAATCATTCCACAGCTCAGTCCGATCGCCTGAACTAGCTGGGTATCACTTCCAGTGCTACTAGTGGGCAACACCCAAATAGACTTTATGCTCTTCAAACCCGACAGGATTAGGAAAATTCTCCTGATGTCATTACTGGTATGTTACAAATTTTCCATGTTCATGTTTATGCTTTGCTAGATCCAGCTGTATCCTTATCTTTTATCACTCCATACATAGAAGGCAATTTTGGAATCAATCCTAAAGTTTTAGAAAATCCCTTTTCAGTCTCTAGCCCAGTGGGAAAAAACATCATAGCTTGGTGGGTATACATGAACTACCTGGTTATGATATTTCAGAAATCCACATTAGCGAATTTAGTCAAATTAGAGTTGACTAATTTTGATGTCAGTCTCAGCGTGGATTGGCTTTATTCCTGCTATGCCACAGTCGACTGCAGGACTCAGATAGTTCAATTTTAGTTCCTGAATGAGCCCGTCCTAGAGTAGAAGGGAAGTACTTCATCTTTCAGGGGTCAGCTTATTTCCTACCTTCGGCAAAGGAGAATGATTTCTAAGTGGTGTGTGTATCATCTCATGTATTTTAATGATTCCAGTTCCAAATTTCCTAGCCTTGAATTAGTTCCAGTTTTTAATGAATATTTAGACATCTTTCCCAAAGATCTTCTAGGCATTTCTCTCGAAAGGGAAATAGAATTTGTCATATACCTTCTCCCAGACACTTAGCCTATCTCTATTCCGCCATATAGAATGGCACCTACAGAACTCAAAGAGCTGAAAGATCAGTTAAAGGATCTCTTAGAAAAGAGATTCATCAGGCCCAGTGTGTCCCCATGGGGTGTACCAGTCTTATTCATGCGCAACAAAGATGGTTCTCTTAGGATGTGTATTGATTACTGTCAGCTCAACAAAGTCACAGTCAAGAATAGGTATCTGCTTCCTAGAATAGATAACTTCTTTGATCAACTTTATGGTGCCAGTTATTTCTCCATGATAGAACTCAGATCGAGCTATCATCAGCTCAGAGTTAGAGAATATGACATCCCGAAGATAACTTTCTGTACTCGGTATGGTCACTTTGAATTTCTAGTCATATCCTTTGGTCTTACTAATGCCCCTGAAACTTTCATGGACTTGATGAACCGTGTGTTCAATCAGTACTTGGATATGTTCATCATACTCTTTATAGATGATATTCTTGTCTATTCTCGCACCGAACGTGATCATTTAGAACATCTCAGGATTGTTCTTCAGACTCTCAAGGATCATTAGTTATTCGGCAAGTTCAGTAAGTGGGAATTTTGGCTAAGATCAGTAGCATTCCTTGTCCATATTATTTTCGGTGATGGTATTAAAGTAGATCCTCAGAAGACCAAAGCGGTAAGAAACTAGCTTCGCGCCGTATCTCCATTAGATATCATGAGTTTCTTAGGTTTGGCTAGCTATTACAGATGGTTTGTTAAGGGATTTTCTTCTACTGTATCTCCCATGTCTAGATTAACTCAGAAGAAGGTCAAGTTTCAATGGTCAAATTCATGTGAGAAGAGTTTTCTGGAATTGAAGACACGACTCACTTCAGCTCCAATTCTAGAACTTCCAAATGGTTCAAATGGATTCGTAATATATTCTGATGCATCCAAAGTGGGTTTAGTTTGTATCCTCATATAGCATGGTAAGGTCATAGCCTACACCTCCAGACAGTTAAATCCCTATGAGAAGAATTATCCTACTCATGATCTTGAGTTAGCAGCCATAGTATTTGCCTTAAATATTTGGAGGTATTATTTATACGGAGTTTATGTAGATGTCTTCACAGATCATAAGAGTCTCTAGTATGTCTTTTCTCAGAAAGATCTCAATCTTTGTCAGAGAAGGTGGCTAGAGCTCTTGAAGGATTATGACATGAGTATCCTTGATCACCCGGGCAAGGCCAACATTGTGGCCAATGCTCTCGGTAGATTTCCATGGGTAGTGTTTCTCACGTTGAGGATAGCAAGAAAAAGATAGCCCAGGAAATCCATCAGCTTACCAAACTAGGCGTTTGCTTAGTCGACTCTTTAGAGGGTGGTGTATGTATTCAGAGTAGTTCAGAGTCATCTATAGTTTCCAAGGAGAAATAGGAGGAAGACAAGGATTCTATCCTTGTCAAGCTAAAAGAGTCAGTTCACGATCAGAAGTAGAGGTTTTCTCTTAAGAAGGAGATAGTGTTCTTCATTGTCAAGGTCTTCTGTGTGTTTCAGGTGTAGATGACTTGAGACAATAAATTTTTGTAGAAGCGCATGGTGTGAGATACTCTATTTATCCAGGGGCCACTAAGATGTACCGTGACTTGTGGGAGATCTATTAGTGGAGTAGGATGAAGAGAGATGTTGCAGAGTTTGTGGCTAAGTGCTTTACATGTCAGCAGGTTAAAATAGAGCATCAAAAACCTAGTGGTTCTATGCAGGAGTTCACTATTCCTACTTGGAAGTGGGAATAAGTAAATATAAACTTCGTGATGGGTTTACGTAGAACTCCTTATTAGCATGATTCAGTTTGGGTCATTGTAGACAGAATGAGCAAGTCAGCTCATTTCTTTCCAGTTCGTACCTCTTATTCAGCTGAGGATTATGCCAAACTCTATATCAAGGAGTTGGTTTGATTACACGCTGCTCCATTATCTATTATCTCAAACAGAGGTACACAATTCACCTCTCACTTTTGGAAAGCATTCCAAAATGGTCTTGGTACCTAAGTTCATCTCAGTACTACCTTTCATCCTCAGACAAATGGTCAAGCAGAGAGGACCATTAAGACTCTTAAAGATATGCTAAGGGTGTGTGCAATTGATTTCAAGGGAAGTTGGGATGACCACTTGCCTCTGATTGAGTTTCCATACAATAATAGCTATCATTCCAGTATTCAGATTGCTCCATTCAAAGCTCTCTATGGTAGGAGGTATAGATCTCTAGTCGGTTAGTTCGAAGTTAGTGAGGTCTCAGTCATCGATCCTGACTTGGTATTCAACACCTTAGAGAAAGTTCAGTTGATTAGAGAGAGACTTTGGGCTGCTCCAAGCCGACAGAAGTCTTATGTAGATGTTCCTACAAAGGATCTTAAGTTTGAGGTCAATGATTATGTCTATCTCAATATCTCTCCTATGAAGGGAGTGAAGCGGTTCAGCAAGAAAGGGAAACTTAGTCCCCGCTATATCGGTCACTTAAGGATTCTCAGTTGCTTCGACAAGGTAGCTTATGATCTCGAATTGCCTTCAGATCTAGCCTCAGTTCATCCGGTCTTGCACGTCTCCTTGCTCAAAAAGTAGATAGGTGACTTAGTAGTTGTAGTCCCTATTTAAAACATTGATGTTCAGGAAAGCCACTCTTATGAAGAGATTCCAGTCAAAATTTTAGACTATCAGATTAGTAGGCTGAGGAACAAAGAAGTCCCTCTAGTCAAAGTTCTTTGGCAAAATCAGTCTGTTGAGGGAGCTACTGGGAAGCAAAAGCATACATGCATACCAAGTACCCTCACCTTTTCTCCGCCAACCCAGATCAAGCTCAAGGTAACAGTCCTCCTTAAGCTTATTTAATTTCACGTTCAACATTCAATACAACTTAATATTTTTTTTTTGTGTTCATGTTCCATCACAAATTTTGTATCAATTACCATTAAATATTCCGTCATGCATACATGTATCAGTCCAGTAAATAATCATACATCAAATATGCATTCTCATTGCGAGAATCTCAGTCATGCATTCACGAATCAGTTACAGGTGCATTATATATGCATGTTCAGTATAACGCGTTCAGTTTGTCAGTCATAGGATCATGTTCCAGCTACTCATTTTTAGATTATTATTTCCCCCTTCAGTCAGTTCCATTCGAGGATGAATGTTCTCAAGGGGGAGATATTGTAATACCCATGCCTTTTTCCTAGCTATAAATTATCTCAAGGATGCTAGGACTTACTTTGAAATTTAAACCTATCTTTGTAAACATATTATTTTTGAGATTTTCACTTTCTATCACGAGAGAAATTGAGTTAGTTTTCAAACGGTACCAATTTTGTCAAAATCTAACATCAGATGAGGAAGATATGGACGTTTTACTTGGAACAGTCGAAAACGCCCAGGTATGACAGCCAAGTTGATGAACCACCACATAAGTGATGGACGCCACTATGACCATCACAGCCAAGGAAGTTGAGCCACGTACTGGATAAGGAATGACGGACGAGTTGATGGACCTCAAAGTTGTGACAGACCATCATCCAGGCGGTCAATTCTTATCCAGTGAACCCCATTTTTGGTCCATGTTTGACGGGTTAAGTGATGAACTATCAAGTGTCTGACGGATCGTCAGTCGGACCATCACACACCACATTTAGTTTATTTTTATGTCATTTTAACAGGGATATTTTGGTCACTTACCACTCGTCTATATATCCAGATGAGTCCAAATTTAGCCATTTTGCTAATTTTTATTCCATAAACAAAAACTAGGATTTCTCTCTGAATTTAATCACCAAGAACAAGACCCAATCCTATTCAAGAATCAAAGGAATTCAAACCTTTCAAGTTCGAAAACGTGAAGAACCCTGAGTCAGGTATGCGTAGTGTTCATCTATGGATCCAATTCGTTTATAGAGCTCAAGAACCATGTTTTAAATACTATTTTGTGAACTTTTTATGGTGATATGAGCATGCACATGTTGATGATTGTTGTTTAAGTTTCACGATGATATCTAGAGGTGTTATCATGGAATATATATGCTTGTTAGTTGAAAACTATGAACTTTAGGTGGTGTAAAATGGTGCAAGTTATGAAACACAGCTATGCCTTACAGAATTCATGCAAGGTGTTCGATAAAATGCTTAGGATACTAGAAATTCATGTTTATATGGTTCCATGATGTCTAAATGACAAGTCCATGTTAGCTATATACTTTAATATGAATCCATACTTTTCATGTGTTGCTATTATTGTGGTATATATGTGATAATGGAGATATACAATATGCACATGAAATATAGCTACGCACTCCCTACCATACTTAATATCATGTGGAACTACATGATGTATAATATCCCCTATTTATGATTATATGAATTGTGGACTCCAATCTTATGATCAAGTCATTCATGTTGTGTCAGTTTTCTTCTATAGAGTCCTGGGGGTATTTGCACCCAAAAACTATAGTTGTGTGCCTAGATCCATGTCATGTTTCACGATATACAAAATCAAGACAAGATTCAGTAAAATTCAGTCAGTCATGTGACTTAGGAAACCTCATGGGCTCAGTCAGTTATCAGATATTAGTAGTATTCCATCAGTCAATGGAATTCAGTAAGTTCTACTTATGTACAGTCAGTTAAATCATGTTCATTCTCTTCATATGGGAGTAGAAGTTATCACTGAGTGAACCCAAGGATGGGAACTCACCTGTATATGAGGGTGTGATTCTTAGCAGTCATCCTTCCATTCCAAAACTATGTAGCCAACGTAGGTTGAGACATTATATCCTATTATATAAGGGTAGATAAGGTGGATTAACCTTTTATATAAGGGTTTCCACCGTTCTCACTAGAGTTACCTATTATATGAGGGTTGCTCACATGTTGTCCTTACCAGTGGCACGGTATTGACACCCTTCCTGTCAGGGCAGAGATTGGACCCTAGCTTAGCCATAATGGCACATATGGTGTATGTCGGTTAAACAAATACCTCCCATAGTTTCAGACTCAGTCTCAGTAAAAGAACTCAAATAGTTCTCCAGATATCAGTATACCAGAATGTCAGATACAGTCAAATTCAGTTATAGTGCAAAACTCAGATAGTTCCATCAGGTTTAAGATTGTCAGATACAGTCACCTATGTTATTATAACTACAGTTTCAGCCATGTAAGCTATTAGTAAACCATGTATTAGCGTACAGATTTAGCTATCACGTACTCATGATCTCAAATACTATATATGTATGTTTACACTGTCACATTCATATCAGTCAGTCAGTTAGCATTGTTCATGCATGTAAACCTTTTTGCATTAGCCTACCTCACTCGTATACTCAGTACTCTAGTTGTACTGACGCATTTGCACTATGGTTCTTTCATTCATGGTACACCATAGGTTCAGAGACACGCATTCCAGATCAACAGTAGCATCCAACCGTAGAGTTTTAGTGAGTCCTCATCTATTCGAGAACGATATTATTTTATTTCATTTATTATGTCTACTCTATTTTATTAGATGGAGTTAGTTGGAGATATGTTCCTTCAACTCCTTATTCAAATAGTACTTAGAGGCTTTCAGATTCAGTATTCAGATTTAGTTTAGATTTGATTTTGTTTTCAGTTGTTTTGGGCATCTTTTACCCATATGGATATTATGTTTTGATAGATTTTTATTCAATTGAACCTTATGGCCTAAATGTTTATATTTTTCGCACTATTACATTGTATATTGTAGTGTACAGGTACAGATATCAGTCAAGGGTTAGCTTGTGGTCCCTCAGGGTTATAAGCACCATGTAGCATTCCTATTCAGATCATCAGGCCATTATAAACTTCTTAGGGACTATTGTGGGTTATTTAACATCTAGAAGTGAATTTACATTCTTTTGCCTAGCCCAAATAGAATTTTCTTTTGAATGGATTTTAGGGACTAAAAGTTGGCCCCTTCAGCTTATCATAGGCCAAGATTCGTGATAGATCTTGTGAACTTCTATATGTATATATATGTTATATCCTTTAAAATTCTTATTTTTGGAATTTGAGAATATCAAATACTTAATGATTATGATAGTTTGAGACATAGGGGTTGGTGTTAATTTTGGATAAAACCCAATATTTGTTGATATTGAGTTCTATTTCAAGTATTATAATCGATGATATTGATGACATAAGTTTTGATTCAAGTATTACAAATGATGATACTATTAAGTGTCGATTGAGTAAAATATTATGAGATTATTTATGATATGAAATTGTATGGATGGATTCATGGTCATGGCTTGATATTCGAATGAATTTATAGAAATTTAAGTTATTTACATTCTATTGATTGTACTCTTTGGACAGATGGAGACCTTCATTGGCTTATTTGCTTTTTTTCTCTTCCTGGCTTATGAGGTCCAATCTTGTAGTATGAATTAGGCCTTATTTTGTGTTATATATATTTCGGTTATTTATCTACAATGTTGGAGTTTATTTATCTCATATCTTTATTGTTTTTATATTATGATTTAGCTCAATCGGTAGATAATTCCTACTAAGTACTCGTTGTTTTGTTACTTATATTTTATTTATGCACCTTTTTTGGTGCAGATCTAAGTACTACTGGAAATTATTGATGTGATGATTGTGCTGAGTTGATTTTGTATATAGGGTGAGCTCTTAGAGTCGGAGTTGACCCTTTTTCCTTTTATTATCTATGTCTAGTATTTTATTATTCAAGATGAATTTGTATTTGACTATTTCAGTACATATGTTCCTTTTGTAGTAGCTCTTGTACATGCATTATTAGGTAATGGGATGGTTATTGATGTTTTACTAATCATTTAGACTTCCATTACTATCTTATTATTATTAAAAGTCTTAAACTATTGATTTCTAGCTTTTAGGCCATTTCTCCACTAAATTAGACCATTTTTTTATAGCTCTGGCCTAAGGTCTGGCTTACCTACTAGCAGGATTAAGTAGGTGCTATCATGACTTATAAATTAGGTTATGAAAAATTGGTATCAGAGTCAGGTCCACTAGTAATATTGGTAAAAGAGCAAGTGTCGAGTAGAGTCTCACAGATTTAAATAATGACATTTATTTTTTATCTTTGAGAGGCTATAGGACATTCTTAGGAGTTCTTCACTTCTTTCACTCATTTTGTGCTAATAATCTCAGTTGGTTTCTAAAGAATTCTTTTTTTTCACTTTTTCACATATAGCTAGTACATGTGCTACCGCTACATGAGATGAGGATCCTATGACCGATCCTAGGGATCTTGACATTGTTTATGGATTACCTGGTGTTCTTTGACATCCTAAATATGTATCCCTAGCTAGGGGCCAGAGTAGGGGGCCTTTACCAGACCCTATTCTTGCTCATGAGCCAGAGATTCTTTTACTTCATTTAATAGTGGGTTGGTACTAGCCTAGTCCCTATCAGGGTTCATTTGTTTTAGTGTTCAGGGATATATTATTTTAGATTTTGGAATTGGTTTATGGTGAACCATCTGATAGTGCATAGTCTATGGATCAAAGTGGTATCCATATAGGGGCGTAACCTGTAGCTATGCCTCCCAGAGTTTAGGTCCCTTCTGCGCTAGTGGATGCTTAACCAATAATTTCCTAACCTTTTATGTCTACTGAGGCATAGAAGATATTGGGTAGATTATTGAGATTGGCTTCACCTAGGTTTCAAGTTCGCCGAACAAGTATGTTTATAAGTTCTTGATTGCTTGTGAGGAAAGGCTCAATAATTTGGCCCTAGACAATACTCGTGGTGTGGATTACACTACTTTTGAGTTAGACTAGGAAACTCAACATTGGTGCAAAGGTTATCTTGTTTCTAGGCCAACTAGATCTCCCTCATTGACATGGACTCAATTCTCTAAAATCATCTTGGAGAAGTATTTGCATCATTGTCTTAGGTATCATCTAAGGGATTAGTTATAGAGGTTAGAAAAGGGATCCATGACTATTGTGGAGTATGAGACTCAATTTCGTGAGTTGGATAATAATTATACTTTAAATCAGACTACTAAGTTGGATATAGTTCATTTCTTTATTACATAATTGACACTTTCTCTTTGTATCTCTACAAAGAGTTCGGTTACTGTGGGTAGGTATTTCGTTGTGGTTTCTGATCTTACTAAGTTTTATGGAGGATATTTATCACAAAGCCTAAAGTGGATGTGATAAGAGGCCACAATATCAAGGTACTTTCAATAGGGGTTATAGTATCTCATAGTTCAGAGGTAGGTACTGATGTTGGGTGAATTTATACATTTTAGTGTTGCTATTCTAGCCTTTTAGCATTGTTTTGAGGTTGATTCATGTAATTAATGTAGTGATAATGATATAAATATTCATAAATGTGTCCATGTATGTTTTTACAATGTTTAATAATGCTTCCACACAAGTTTTGATTTAAATTGATCATTTAGAAGAGAACCGAGAAAACTAGTGTGACTAGCTTGAGCTAGGTGTTTTTCTAGTCTATTGTATTGGTTTCAAATGTGTCTAATGTTCTACTAAGGTTGTTATTGTGTATTTATATGTGAAAAAACTTGTTGTTAATGTTCAAGGGTCAATTGGATCAAGACAAGAGTAAAAACAACAAGTTAGAAATCAAAGTGAATGAAGCCTACGCTTAGCTTGTGTTTCTAGTTCTCCGTCTTGGATGTTGTGTTGTTTTAAGCTCTAAATTGTTGTGTTTAATGCAATATCATTCTTGATGAATGAATTGTGATGATATGTGAATGATTTACAAGCTTTAAATCAAGTGGAAACAACTCAAAAAGGCTTGGAATGGATCATGGAAGCACAATATGCAACTTGACACAAATTTGGACACCTGAAAAATCTTAGGTGAGGGCACATGGGAAAGTATCGTGGCGCATGATATATACCAAAATACTCAGAAGGTACCCAAAATAGTACGTGTGTGTGATGTGCATGCTTTGCATGCTCCATTTCTATGGAATACAACGTGCGTCATATGGTCCATTTCACCCCTGGAGTGCACGTTGATTCCTTGGCCAACACGGCTTGGGCTTACACTATTGCTATAAATACAACTTTTAAAACTTTTTTAATCACTTTCATACATATAGTACTAGTTGTGGGGCTTCTCAACATTTATTTTAGGGTTTATATCTCTTTACTTTAGTTTCTTTCGTGGTTTGTATCATCAATCCAAGGGATTGGATGATGAATAATTCCATTAAAGTCTAAAACTCTCTATCTGGGGTTGAAGCCATCACATGAGTATTATTGTTATAGATTAAGTTTGTTTTCTTTGCTTATCAATATTGGTTGTTTGTTTATTCTTGTTTTAACTATTTTAATGATTCACGACCCTTAGAATACATTTATTGTCAACCTTATGAACTTGAGAGAGCGAATAGGGAGATAGAACATAGGAATAAGAAGAGTATGGTTTGTATTTCTTTATGAAACAAGGAATACAAATTAGTATCTAAGATAGAGATTTACTTGGGTTCCTTACTTGATTCATATGTAGGATTATATTTGTAAAGAACTTAAGTGAACTATTACATCCCCGCTCAATGATGTAGTTGTAAAGTTTAACTGATGTAAATGACTAGAGGTTGGGAAACCATAATCATGCAATTAACCCTTCGAATCAACAACTAATATAAGTAATTTAACGAATGAAGTTCAATAATGTAGTATGATTGTTCGTAGGCCTTAACCCTGGGCTTCTATCCATTGATTATCCTAAGTCATTACTTTTCTGTTAAAGTTTAGTTTCTATTTAGTTTACAATTCTAAAACTCTATTATTTACTTTTTAACAATAGTTGAACTAAAATTGGATAGTCATTGAATGCAAGTCCCTAAGAGATCGATACTTGGGCTTTATTCAAGCCACTTTACTACTTGAAAAGACCTACTACACTTGCATGTGCACTTAGGCGCTGTCAGGTACCCCCTGCATCAACCTTATTCGTATCAAGGTTAGTTTAGTAGGCCCATTTAGGAAACACTTTAGATTATTGATAGAGATCAACCTAGTTATAGTAATCATTATGCTAGATTATTGGTTAGACTCTGAGGGGTTTGTCTTCTTGTTATTCTAGTCATGGTGGTTATTTAGGGTCATCAAAATCTTCTTATTTTAGTACAGAACCTGGGGTATGATATGGTTATAGGTATTTTGGCTATTTTTTGACATAGTGCCCCAGTCATTAACTGATGATTTTTTAAGCTCAGACTATAACACCAATTATGGCAGTTCTACATATAGCTATAGGTGGTGTACATTATTATTGGGATAGTCCCTAGGGTTCTCGTTGAGGCTCTCAAACAGGTAGGATAAGGGATTAGTTAGGAGCCCATCTAGGTGCATGTGTTGTAAATTATATACCATTCTGTGTATCAACTTCCTTGGGTTATAGTTTAGTAGTGGAACGGGTTTACAGATTATGTGTTTCGACCATTTGAGAGTTTAATACTCAAGATAATCTTATTGTGTTAGATTTGGTGGATTTTGATATGACTCTGGGCATGGACTGGTGATCCCACTATTATGCGGTCTTGGATTGTATTGCCAAGACTGTTACCTTAGCCATACACATGATACCCTCAATTGTGTGGCCGAGAGCTATTAGTCATGAGGTGATGAGGATTATTTCTTATATTCAAGGTAGAATACTTATTTTGAGGGGTTTCAAGTCTTATTTTGCTTATATTCATGATGTTAGTGTGGAGAGTTATTTGGTTGACTCTTCTCCTATATTTTATGAGTTTCCTGATGTTTTCCCAATTGATCTAAGTAGGCATGATATTAAATCTGGAGCATGATATTTAGTTTGTTCTTAATCTTAAGTCGGGCACCCAACATATTTCTATGTAACAGTTCTATATGGCTCCTACCAGGCATAAAGAGCTGAATTATTAATTTCTGGTCCTTCTTGGTAAAGGTTTCATTAGAATGAGTATACCACTTTGGGGATCTCCAATACTATTCATGTAGAAGACAGATAGTTCCATGCATATATGTATTCACTATAGACATCTTAATAATGTTACAACAAAGAAACGGTATACTATGCGTTGCATTGATGATTTGTTTTACCAGCTTCAGGGTGTAGCATTGTTTTCGAAGATTAATTTGAGCTTGGGTTACTATCAGTTAAGGATTTAGCTTGAGGATACCACAAACACAACCTTTAGGACCCGGTATGGTCATCATGAATTCCTAGCGATGTCTTTTGGGTTGACCAATGTCCTAACCATATTTATGGATTTGATAAATCATGTGCTTAGGCCTTAATTATATTCCTTATTGATAATAAAAAATATCTTTATGTATCAAGGAGTAGAGAAAAGTATAAATAGTATTTTAGGATTTTGCTCCAGACTTTAAGAGATCATAGGATTTTTGCCGAAATCTCTAAGTGTGAGTTTCAGGTTAAGTTGGTGGCATTCTTTTGGAATGTGGAGTCTAAGGATGGGATTTTTGTAGCCCTATAAAATATTAAGGCTATTCGTTATTGGTCCAGACCTATATCTCCGTCTGAGGTTCATATCTGTATATGGCTGGCCAGTTACTATAGATGGTTCTTTGAGAGATTTGCTACTATTGAAACGCCGATGATAAATTGACTCAGAAGGAGGTTCCTTTTTGATGGTTTGAGAAATGTGAGTCAAGCTTTGGGAACCGTAAGGGATTTATTATCTCAGGTCCTATCTTAGCTTTTCCTATTGAGAGTGAGAAATTCACCATATATTGTGATATTTCAGGTGCTGGTTTGGTTTGTGTGTTGATGCATCTGGGTCGAGTAGTTGCTTATGTGTCAATGCAGCTAAAGGTAAAAAAGAGAAACTACCCCACTTATGATTTGGAGATGACGGAGGTAGTTTTTGAACTTATGATTTGGAAATATTTTCTTTAAGGTGCGCTTTATGAGATCTCCACGGATCATCATAGGATTTAGCATCTTCTGACCCATAGAGAGCGTAATTCTAGGCAACGTATATAGCTGGAGTTTCTTAAGGATTATGACATCATTATTTAGTAACATTCGAGCAAAGTGAATGTGTAAGGGAAGCCTTCATCAAAAAGGCAGTGAGTTTATGTAGTTTTTCTTTTATTAAAATTTCATAGAGGTTGTTTTCAAGTGACATCCATTCCTTAAAAAAATTAATATAGCGTCTTAATATTTTATAACCTTGGAGGATTATTTCTAGTGTTGAGGTAAGGTCTTTACTATTTGAGAAGAATCAGAGTCGTGAGTTTGAGGATATGAGACTTTGCATCATCCATGATCAGATGTTGAGTGGTGAGTCCAAGAGGGCTACCATAGATTTCTAGGGTTTCTTAAGATTTAATAGCTGTGAATTTGAGGGTTGATGACTTTATTTAGTTGATTTTGCATGAGTCTCATAGCTCTATATGTTTTATTCTCCCAAGTACAACAAAGATATTTGAGATTTGAGGCGACATTATTTATGGAGTTATATGAAGAGAGATATGGTGGACTTTGTAGCTCATTACCTCTATTGCTAGCAGGTGAAGGCTGAGCATCAAAGAATGGTGGTTTGATTCAGAGATTACCCATTCTCCAGTAGAAGTAGGAGCAGATTACCATAGACTTTGTTAGTGGGTTGCCTCACACTTCATGCAGTTTTGGGTTTTGTTTTGCTTATTATGGACCAGTCTTCAAAGTCAGCACACTTCATTTCTATTTAGATATACTTCAGTGCCGAGATGTAATCCCGTATATATGTTTGTGAGATAGTCCATAGGCATGGTGTGCCTATATGGATTATTGTGGACCGGGTTTGGTGTTCACTTCTAGCTTTTGGAGAGATTTTTAGGAGGAGTTAGGTACTGAGGTGGATCTTGGTACAGCTTTCAATCCTCAGACTGATAGTCAGTTGGAGCAGACTATCTAAGCTTTTGAGATTATGCTACAAACCTGTGTCATGGATTTCGGTGGTTATTGTGAGCAACATTTGACTTTGGAGAAGTTTATGTATAATAATAACTACCATTCTATATTTCAGATGGCACCATTTGTGGATATGTATTTAGACGATGTTGATCTTAGTTGGTTTGTTTGAGACCTGCGAGGCTAGAACCCATGATATTGATTTGTTTCAAGAGACGTTGGATAGAGTTAGGGTAATTTAGGATAGGTTGAGGGAAGCTCAGAGTAGGGAAAAGTCTTATGTAGATCATAGACTTCATGCCTTGAGATTTGGAGTTGGTGATCGAGTATTCCTTCAAGTATCGCCCATGAAGGGTGTTATGAGGTTTGGGAGGTAAGGAAATACCAAACCTAGATATTGGACCCTTTTATATTCTTCACACAGCTGGTAAGGTGGCTTATGAGTTTGCCTTACCCAAAAATTTTACAGTTGTCCATCCGGTTTCCATGTTTCTATGTTGCAGCAATACACGCTAGATATGTCTTATGTGCTTAGATGGGACTTAGTTTAGTTGGAGGATAGGTTGACATTCGTGGAGGAGCCAATGCTCATATTAGCTGAAGACATAACTATAATTGGAACAATATGAGGCTTATAAATTTTGCTGGATGAGAACCCATCTGAGAAGGCATCAATGAAAAAGGAAGAACTCTATAACTTGGTATAACATATTCAAATATAGATACTGAAGGAGAAACCTCACTCGGAGTTTGTGGAGTGCCATGAGCAGATGTCGATACAATGTCACGATCTAATTTCTGAGTCATGATGGCACTTACCATAACCCCCCAATAGGTAAGCCACCACCGTAACCCGGATCTAATACACTAGGTTTCCTTGGTAGGAACGTCCAACATGGACCCTTTATAGGAAAACAATAAAACAATATTCTACAAACAATATACATTTGAATACCAATTCCATGACATGATAATATTAGTGCAAGAGCATCTAGATTCGACAATGGGAATTACAAGTTAAAGTCAAAATTGTCTTAAATAATCTCGTTCATTCATCTCGAATACAAAAGACAAAATAATGATAGAAGGGAAAAGGGGAAACTCAAACTCCAAGATCTTACCCTGTCTCCTGATGATCAACACAACATGATGTTGACTCAACGACGATAGCTAGGAATCGAGTCTGCACTAAAAAGGTACAAAAGTATAGTATGAGTACCAAAACACGAGTAGTCAGTAGGCATCATCGGCCGTCTGAGAAAAATTATGGTATAAGGATGATATAGAGTAAGACAATAACTTAAAGTTAAGGTACAGAATTTAACCTGAATCTTCTTCGGTATCACTATCTAAATAACTAATCAACTAGAAAAATAGTATGACACTCTATATCCATATATACCATAACTTTCATACAACATGAGTAATCGTTTTGGAAGCATAAAGTCACGTATACACAATAACAACCATGTAATTACCATAAACAACACAATTACTATCATTAGAGTATAAAGCAAAAGAACTTACCATGATGTTCCATACCGCCGGGAAGTACGCTTAAGGAAAAGAAACAAAGAACTCGTCGCGGCATCCCATACCACCGGAGAGTTTACCAAAATATAAATTCATCAACATATCAAGGCACAACTACACAAGCAACTCACCAAAGTCGCAGGTTGTACATTCCCTCAATGGCCTTTTACCGAGGTCTACAATCATTATCAAAACCATAATTTGACACAATGAAGCCGATAGCTCCATAACATGGTAATAGTTATTTAATCTCTAACTCATTATTAACCCCATTCCTGGTGTATATTTTGTATCCACCATTTCCACGAGCCACTAGTTTGATAGTTTACTAGTCATCAAATATGGAAAAGCTACAAGTTACCAACACGATTATTTATTCACCCATCACAAAGCCATATTCTAGATAGCCTCTTTATTATATAAATCATCAATTAAACCACCACGGCATCATATACTAGATGTCATCTTAACCACTCATCATACAATACTAGTTCTATTATCATTTAGTATGTTACAACCTTGAGGACTAGTTTCTATAATTTAGCTAAAGTCTACAAGTAGTTCACTAGGCTTCTAGAATACAAGTCATAGTCATTTATTAAAGACAACTAGTTATCACATTAACTGCTTTACTAGGCGAAATTCCATAACATAACCATTTATCCAAGTCAAGTAGATTTACCAGGTTAACCCTTGGTTCTACACAAGATTACACATACTAATTAGCATTAGCCCAATACTAAGTATGATCTACTTCTAGTTACTAATTAGAGTTAACAAGGGTCACACCTCTTAACTAGTGAATAATGACAAGAATGAATAACAATTTAACAAGGAAGACATCATGTCCTAAGTGCAAAAATGGGTTTAAACACACACGGCATAACCTCTCATACACTCATGTATTCATATATACTAACCAGACATAACATCATCGTAATAGCTTTAACTCTTTCGAATTCATCAGCATCATCATATCATCATTACCTCTTTCGTATTCACCGGGCATCATCATGATATCATCATATCCTTCGGATTCACCAGGGATCATCATAATATCATTATATCCTATGGATTCACCGGGCATCATAATAACATTATTATATCCTCCAGATTCACTGGGTATCATCATAACATCATTATATCTTCTGGATTCACTAGGCATCATCATAACATCAATATATCTTCTAGATTCACTGGGCATCATTATAACATCATTATAGCTTCTTTATTTGTCGAGCATCATCATAATATTAACGTATCCTCCAAGAAAATGATATACACAAACATATGTAGTCAAATCAATATTTATATAGAACCCACAATGATAGAGTATAAGTGATATAAGGTAACACAAAACATCATACTTTACTATTATTCATCACTACATAATATAAGTAGATGTATAAGCATGTGTATCTAAATTATATACGCAATCACCATTTTTCCAAGATAACATATTTATTATCTAGTCAATTATAAGTCAAGTGCATGCTCTCTAGATGCCTCTTTTGCAAACACTTTTCAAGATACTAACACCAAAGAAAAATCCTTCACATAAATATTAGCTTAATCATTATCCTTAGGTCATAGCAAGAGTGGCAACATAATTAGAGGTTCACTTAGTGAACTTATCAATAAGACAAGCAATAGTATAATGATAGGTTTAATTTACAAGACTTTTGAAGTCTATCTATTTCCTGACAACAAGATAATCAGTCAAGTATACACATTATCCAACCATCGACCGCATGCATACCCAAAAATTGGGTTAAACCATTATAACCTCAATAACATAACTTAGATGTTCCTCAAGTATCTAGGTCACTATGGAATAACATAGTTCAAGCTTAAGGTGTGTCAAGTCCAACTCCTAAATCCCAATAATGCAAAAGTTCACTTCTACCTGAAATCAGGCTAGGTTATCTAAATAACACCATAAGGGATTTTCAATCCTTACATTTTCAATTCTTAATTGGCCTATAAAGAAAATATTCTTAAAGTATTCTTTCTAAGTCACCCCAAACACAAAGGCCAATTCATAACTAGTCATATCAAGATCAACATACTCTTAAGGTTAGTCAACAATATCATTAACCTCTACTAGAGCAATTAAAGGATTCTTATTCTATTCACGAGACTACAAGTAGAACTATCCAAGGTTATAGGTTCTAATCAACCATCATATTTTACAAATTTAATAGCCTACGAGGATCAGCTAATCCCAAGTATCATAATTCACCCATTTATCATCTAAGACCCTACCTAATATCAAAAGATGTCATAATTATACAACTATTAATCTCAATCTAACTACAAGTAAGCATAACTTACCTTGATTCCAAATTTCACACGGACAAATGACTTTTGTGTTTCCTTTTCTTAGAGCTTCTTCCATGAGCCAAGCTATCACGACAAAATCTAAGAATTAATACAAGAATGACAAAACCTATTATGGAACCATTGTGTCATGGGTCAAAGATTACTCCAAACCCTAAAGTGGGTCTCTCCTTCAGAAAAATAAGTTTGCTAGACCAACCCATTGCTCAACTATCATTAGAGAGTTATAACCCTCAAGAAATTTAAGTAAATCAATCACATTTGTGGCTACACTTGAGCCACAAACCATTAGGGGTTTTGAGTCTAAAATTAAGAAATTAATACAAAACCTACAGAAATCTTACCTTAGATTTGTAGAAAAATTGTATTACACAAGTTATTCATGCTCCTAATCAACCCACAAGACTCAAAGATTTTATACACTATCAGGGTTTAGAGATCAAGAGGGAGGCGGAAAATGGCAAAAATATCAAGCAAGACAACCCTTAAATAGTCTTAGACCAGGCCTCGAGTAGTACTGTCATAGACCCCACTTATCCGCGATTGTGGCACTATATTTGCACCACTCACACCAGGGTTCCGGTATCTCCCTCTATGCCAGGCTACGACTAAAGCTTGGAACTTGACTCCAGGCTTTGGCCAATGCCTCGAGATTCATTCGGAGTCCGTTTCATGCAAATAATATATGTAACAACATAGATTTTGATGTTCTAGATATGTTGGAGAGGTTTAATATTTCATTTAAGGTAATATTACTAAAGTTTTTTGCTCGGTGGTCAATTAGAACCAATGAAATCTTCAAATTACGAAAGTGGCTCTAAAAACCAAATAAACTGCTAGGAAACCAAAGTATCAGTTGCAGCAAGTCACTAATGACTTGGGCAGCTATTAAGAAGCTCTATCAGTGAAAATAAGCAAGAACACAAATAATGACTTGAAGGGTCATTACAATATCCACTATTATAGAACTTTCATCAATGAAAGTTAAAGAGGAAGAAAATACCTAAAGTCTCAAACAAATAAGGATATTAGGCCCACATCTCACTCTCGATATCCCAAGTAGCCACTTCTACTAGGAGGTGCCTCAAATAAACATTGACTACTAGAATCTCTCTAGTACGAAATCGCCTCACATCACTAGCCAAAGTACACATGAGCTCCTCCTCAAAGGTCAATTGGTTATCTAACTGAACTAAGTCCCATCTTAGTATATGCAAAGGATTAGGAATATATTTTTGCAACATAGAGACATGGAAAATCGGATATAAAGTAGCAAGGTTTGGAGGTAAAGCTAACTCTTAGGCCACCTCACCCACTACACGGAGGATCTCAAAAGGACCAACATAGCGAGGGCTAAGCTTACCATTTCTCCCAAATATCATCACACCTCTCGTAGGTGAAACAGGAAGGAAAACCTGATCACCAACTCTGAATCTCAAGGCACGGAGTCTACGGTCGGCATAGGTCTTCTGCCTAATCTAGGATACTCTCACCCTACCTTAAATCACCCTTATTTTATCCAATAAGTCCTGAAGATAATATGTACCATAGGGTCTTACCTCAAAATTCTTACACCATCCTATAGGAGAATGAAATCTCCTATTATACAATGCCTTATAAGGCTCCGTCTCAATACTCAAATGGTAACTGTTATTATAGGCGAACTCTGCTAACACTAAGTATTGATCCATTTGTCCTATAAAGTCTATAACGCAAGCTCAGAGCTATCCTTAAGCACCTAAATAGTCTGATTAGACTTACCATCTATTTACGAATGAAAGATTATATTCAAATCTACTCAAGTACCCAACTCCTCTTTAAATGCACTCCAAAACAACAAAGTAAATACAGAACCACAGTTTTATACATAGGGTCCCTATACAAATGAATTATCTCTCAAACATAAATTTTAGGATAATATATTAGCACTGAAGGTTATCAAAATAGGAAAGAAATATGTTGACTTGGTCAAATAATCCACAATTACCCAAATACCATCGTGACCACGGGAAGTATGAGGTGAACCACAATTGGAGTCCATGTAATCCTTTCCCATTTCCACTCAAGAATGGGTAGCCTCTGACTTAAACTACCTGGTCACTGTTGCTCAACCATAACTTTCTGACAACATAGGCAACGAGCTATCTCACTAATAAAGATGCCTCAAATATCTGTACGTCTTGGCCATGCCAGGATAAATGTAATATTTAGAGATTTAAGCCTCATGTAGAATCAACTGAATTAAGTCATTAAGTTGAGGAATATAAATACAACCTTAAAGATACCCTTGGAATCTATGGTGTGTCTCCCAAACTCACCACTCATCACCTAATCATAGAGAAGACACAACTTTCTATCCTCAAATTGACGATCATGCATATGCTCAAATAGAGAGGACCTCCCCTCCACATAAGCCAAAATCCTCATAGGATCCAAAATATCGAGGAAAACCATCAAATTGTCTAAGGACTGGATATCCCATGCCAAGTGCCTCTGAAAAATTGATATACATACCAAACTACCCATACATACCCCTAAAGGCTCAAGGCATCAGCCACTATATTTTCCTTACCCAGATGATACAAGATGGAAATATCATAGTCATTTAGCAACTCCATCCATCTACCTGGTGATCATTAAGCTCTCGCTGGGTCATACTATACTAAAGACAATGATGATTGAGGAAAATCTCATAATGCACACCATACAAGTAATGTTTCCAAATCTTAAGTGCTAAGACTACCACTGCCAACTCCAAATGACTCTACTACATCAAAATATATGCAAGACCAACACAAGATGCATCACAAAAAACTATGAATCCCTCACCCTCGACTGGAAGAGCTAACACCAAGGCTGAAGTGAGGCAATCTTTGAGTTTTCCAAATCTCAACTCACACTCCTCGAACCAACAAAATGGAACTTCCTTCTAAGTCAATCTAGTCATAGAGGTTGATATGGTAGCAAATCTCTAAATGAATTTCCTATAATAACTAGCAAAACCAATAAAACTGCAAACCTTAATTTGAGATGTAGGCCTAGCCAAATCACGAATAGCTAAAATATTAGCCGGGTTACAATAATACCGACCTTAGAAACCATATGTCCACGAAATGATACTGACTCAAGCCAAAACTTTCAGTTAGAGAACTTTGAAAAAAGTACATGTTCTCTCAAAACCTAGAACATAATGCTTAAGTGTTGCAGATTCTCCTTACTACTCCTCGAATACACAAGAATATTATCAATGAACAAAATAGCGAAGGAGTCTAGATAGGGGCTAAACATATGGTTCATCAAGTTCAAAAATGCTATTAGGGAATTAGTCAGCAGAAAAGACATAACCAGGAACTCATAGAGGACATAAAGGGTCCTAAAGGGCATCTTCAGGATATCCTCAACCCAAATCCTTAATTGATGATAATCAAAACTCAAATCTATCTTAGAAAATATAGTTACGCCCTGAAGCTGGTCAAATAAATCATTAATATGAGGCATAGGGTAATGGTTCTTCACTAACACCTTGTTAAGCAACCTATAATCAATACACATCCGCATCAAACCATCCTTCTTATTTACAAACAAGATAAGGGATCTCCATGATAACATACTTTGTCTAATGAAACCTTTACCAAAAAGATTGTAGAGCTGGGAGTTTAGCTATTTAAGCTCAAAGACAGCCATACGGTAAGGTGCTATAGAAATAGGTTGGGTGCTAGGCTCATGGTCTATAGCAAATTTAATCTTAAATTTAGGGGGAACACATGGTAGATCAGCAGGAAACACATCAGGAAAATCACAAACATTAGGAATAGAGTCAAGCGCTGGACTCTGTACATAAGTATTATATACTTAGGTGTGATAAGATTGGCAACCCCTCAATATGAGCAATTTGACACTAACATAACAAATAATCCTTGTGGGTTCATGGATAATCCCTCTATACCATACAAGTGAGGGTACATCGAGCATAGCTAAGGTAACGATCTTGGTAAACTAATCCCTGATCACACGATAGTGGGATAACCAGTCTATGCTCAGAATTATATTGAAATCCAACATATCAAAAATTATAAGATCAGAACAAATATCAACATCACTAACTATCACAACACACGATTTGCATACTCAATCCACTAGAAAAGAATCACATATAGAAGTAGATTCACACAAAGGCATAGATAATAAATAACTAGTCTAGTCTAATCGTGGTGCATAATAACTAGATATATAATAATAAATCAATCCACGATCAAATAAATCCAAAATGACTTGCAGAACACCAAAATCACATATGTAACTACAACATCTAAAATATCAGCCTCAGGTCTGATAGGTATTGCATACAACTGACCACGCTTACCACCTGGTTAGGCACTAGACTAACTTCTTGTCCCGCCTGCCTGAGTACCACATCGAGAACCCTGGTAACCACCCCTATGACCTTGCAAATGACCTTTACCTGAAGGATAAACTTCTTTAATGGGAGTAGCTCCCTGGGCTAAACAACCATCGCCCAGCTACCAGGGCACTCTCTAGAGAAATAACTCGAAAGTCCATAAATAAATCAAGAATCATGAGAAAAATTAAAACATACAACAACAACTGATCCGACATAGCTACCACTCCTAGCATGGCCTATAGATGAACCTCTCAAGAACTAATTATAACCCTTACTAAGGAGACCACTAGTAAGGAACTGGCCCCTATCATCAATTTAAAGAGTTTCCTAAACTAGCTAACTAGACTGACTCTGAGTCTAAAAAGATGGATATGGAGAATGTCCATTATAAGAAATACTATCGCTCCCACCAAATATGCCCTAAAACTTGGGCCTCTTATCAGAACCCTTAAGCTTTATGTCCTCCATCACTTTAGCATGATAAAAATCCTCTACAAAAGTCTTACCCATAGCAATGAAACTCTGACTAGCCATCCAAAAAGAAACTATCAATCCTCACACAAAGCAGAGACCTCTCCCATACTTTGTATCCAAGATAGAAATTGTATGACTAGCCAACTTATGGAAATGAGCCTCAAACTTAGCGACTATCATAGACCCTTCTCTAATCTAGTGAATTGATCTCTCAAGCGATCTCTAAGGCTACACAACATATACTTCTCCAAGAAAGTCTCAAAGAACTGATGTAATGACCTTTCATATCATTATTTATGTTCTTGTTTATTTTCACTGATAGAGCTTCTCAATAGCTGCCCAAATCTATTAGTGACTTCCTAGAACTAATAGTTTAGTTACCTGGCAGTTTGTTTGGTTTTTATAACCACTTTCCTAATTTGATGTCGTCATTGGTTCTAATTGACCACTGGGCAAAAAATTTATAAAAATAACGTTAAATGCAAAATACAACTTCTCTAAAATGTCTAAAATGTGAAAATCTATATGGCTAAATATCTTCTTTGCTCAAAATGGAATTTGAAAACATCTTGAGTCATTGGCCAAATCCTGAAACCAAGTCCTAAGCTTTAGCTGTAGCTTGGCATAGAGGGAGATACTAACACAATGGTTAGTAAGGTATGAACAGAGTTCCATGACTGTGGTGGGTGAGGTATAAATATAGTGTCACGACTATGGCCAAGTGGGTTCCATGACTGTGCTACTCGAGGCATGGGAAAAATCTATTTAAAGGTTTTTTTGCCCAAAATATTTGCCATTTTATGTCTCCCTCTTGAGCTCTAAGCCCTAATACAGTGTAAAATCTTCAATTGAGACTTTTGTATTGATTAGGATCTTGAATAACTTGTGAAAAGCAACTTTGCTACAAATATGAGGTAAGATTCCATTTAGCTTGGTGTTGAATTCTTGATTTATAAACCCAAAACCCCTAAGTCTTTAAGGCTCTATGGTATCCATAAATGTTATTTATTTACTCAAATTTCTTAAAGGTTATATCTCTTTAATGAAAGTTGGTCTCGGAAGCTCATTTTTTGAAGGTGGGACCCACTTTGGAGTTTAGTGTAATCTTTAACCCATGACACAATGGTGCCTTAATAGGTATGTTAATTCTTACACTAATGCTTAGATTTTGTTGAGATAGCTTGGCTCGTGGAAAAAGCTTTAAGAAAAGGAAACACAAAGCGCATTTATTCGTGAGCAATTTGAGCTCAAGGTAAGTTAGGCTTACTTTTAGTTAGATTAAACTTAATAGTAGTATAATAATGATATGGGTCTTAGATTATAAATGGGTGAATTATGATACTTGGGATTAGTTGATCCTCATAGGCTATTAAACTTGTAAAATATGATGCTTGACTATTGCCTACAACCTTGGATAGTTCTACTAGTAGTCTCATGAATAGTATAAGAATCCTTTAGTTGCTCTAGTAGAGGTGAATGATGTTGTTGACAAATGTTAAGAATATGTTGACCTTGATATGACTAGTTATGAATTGTCCTTTGTGTTAAAGGTGACTTAGAGATGATACTTGAAGAATATTTTCCCTAATAGGCTTTGAAAGGATTGGTAAGCCCTTATGGTCTAATTTAGATAACCTAGCCTAATTTTGGGTAGAAGTTAGTCTTGTAGAAGTGAACTTTGGCATTATTGGAATGTAGGAGTGGGACTTGACGCACCTTATTCTTAAACTATGTTATTCCATAGTGACCTAGATACTTGATGAATGTCTAAGCTACATGATTGAGGCTATTATGGTAATACCCAATTGTAGGATATATAAGTGGTCAATGGTTGGATAATGTGAATACTTGATTGATTATCTTGTTGTCATGATATGAAATCTTTGGAAAGTCTTGAATATTGAACCTATCCTTATGCTATTTCTTGTCTTATTGATGAGTTCACAAAGTGAACCTCTAATTATGTTACAACTTTTGCTATGACCCAATCCTAAGGATTAAGCTAAAGTTTATGTGAAAGATTTTCCTTTGGGGTTAGTATTTCGAAAAGTGGGAGTAAAATATGTTTCTACAGATATACACTTGTCTTATAATAGACTTGCTTATAAACATGTTTACTTGGAAAAGTTGTGAATGCATATATCATTTAGATACTCATGCTCGTGCATCTACTTATATAACGTAATGATGATTTGTAATACCCCAAGACTCTAACCAATAGTGAAACCATGAATCAAGTTCATGAGAAATAAATTATAGTATTTGGTTGTTTTCTGATCAAGGGTGATGTGTACTAATGACTTAAAGATGTCCTAGCGATTAGGTGAATCAAAACATCCCTTACCGATTGAATTCTTGATAAGGATTTTGGCATAGACAACTTCAAATGAGCATATATCTTTTTACCCAAACAATTATTGATCTCATGAGCAACCAACAGATAAATAATAGAATTAGCTTTCCAACGGTACCAATTTTACCCAAATCCAGTACCGGAGCAAAGAGTTATGCCCATTTTACTGCTGCGTGTCAACCTAAAAATTTCGTGACGACATTTTATGACGACTTGTCACAAGCCTGACGGCTTGTCGCAAAATTTCATCACCATAAGTAGAAAGTCACAAAATCCAACATTTTATGATGACATTTTGTGACGACTTGTCACAAATTTGACGGCTTGTCACAAAATGTCGTCAACCTTAAGCTGAAAATCATAAAATCCACCCTTTTGTGACGACATTTCATGACGACTTGTCACAAGTCTGATGATTTGTCACAAGTCTGATGACTTGTCACGAATGTCGTCAGCTATTTTTTTCAGCAATTAAAGGATATTTTTTCAAGGGTATTTTGTTCTTTTCCCATCTTTTGGAGGACTATGTAAATATGAGAATCCCCATCCAAACCCTAATTTCTTCATTCTCTCTTCCAATTTTCTTAAGAATATATATTAGGGTTTTAATCAAGAAAATTTAATCTTCCAAAAATCATCCATAAATATTCAAGATTTCTTCAAAAATCAAGTTCCTTATAGTGTGGGCTTAAAGAATCATTAATTACAAGTGCGGGTAGAGTCTCAAGCCTACAATTCATCCAATTTCAAACATTAAGGTATGTGAGGTTTTGAACAAGAGCAATCCTTTAGTTCTTGTGCCCAAAGCTTTGATTTCTATTATAGATTTATATGATTTTTCAAGTGGGTTTATACCCAAATTACTTCATAATGAGATTATGAGAATATAAATTGTTCAAGCTTTGTTAAACATGATTATTTTACTATTCCCAAGTTATGATTTGATATTTAATATTGTGAATTTCATATTTGTACCATAGTTGATATTTCAAGCGCTTTCAAGATATGTGTCAAGCTTTAAGCTTCCTTATGATAAATTTGATTATTGAGTATATTGATTAATGAGATTGAGTTGTTACAATGAGTCTTGATATTTCCTCAAAGATATTGATGTTTTCATGATTTAATGAATTGATACATTTTGATATTGAGAAAGATTGATTTAATTTGAGTCGAGTTAGGAATCCACAAATTGATTATGATTTGATAAATGAGAAAGAGATTTGATTAGGTCTTTATGATAGACCCTTGTGATGTTTGTGGTGGATTTTCTAACGCATTCTGAGCTTGTGTCTGGGAGTAGTGTTTAGCACCGAGTGAGAAATTTCGTATTTCTCCGAAACTACGTGCCACCGTAGGAGTGGTATTGATATTTGTGGGCCAGAGGCCGAGTATGAGATTTTGATCACTAAATTGAGGTTGTACTCCCTCGCAATAATATGATGCTCCCGCCAATATGGGGTTCTCTCCTTATGAGGGAAATACGTTTGACTCTCCTTGTAGCTCACATGGTTTATGTCAGTTATAAAAACCTCCCATGTCCATAAAAGTTGATTTTCTTGAATTATCGAGTCACTCCGAGTCTTGAGTTGAAGAGTTAAGTTATTTATGATGATTTATGAGGTTTTTATCATATGATTTATTTACTATAAGATCATGAAAAGTATGTTTCAATCTAACTCAAGCCAAGTGAGCCATCATTGTACATATGCATATTTTTATGAAATTGATGATGATATTTGTATTGTTGCATGCACCCCCACATACTCAGTACATTTTAAAGTGCTGACCCACATATTTTCCTATGGGATACATTTTCTCGTATTGTAGGTTTAAGTACTCAGCCGCATCTGTACTAGCAATATTTGAGTGCCTCAACTACGTTCCCTCAGTGGTGAGTCCTCATGGTTCGAGGACTGTGTCTATATTTTTAGTGATATCGTTTCGTTGTTATGGCTTTCAGTATTGTTTGAGTCAGTTGGGGGTTTGTCCCAATGGCTCCTTGATTTTGATGTATAGAGGCTTTGTTAGACTAGAGGGTTGGTATGTACAGACATTCAATATATTTTGGTTGTGAAGTATAGTATTCTCCTGTATTTCTCTTGAACCCAATGTGGTATATCTCTTTGTTGTGTATGACTATTCTTGAATTAAATTCCTTGAGGAAGTGTCTGGCTTCGAGGGTTATCCTGGGGCTACGTGTAGCCCTAAGCACCGTGTGGTATCTCGAGATAAAATTTCAAGGCATTATAAAGCTTGGTATCAGAGACTTAGGTTTAAGGAGTCTTAGGGAGTCTCATAAGCCACTTTACGTAGAGTCTTGATCATCGGTGTGTAGCGCACCACATCTATGAGCAAGAGGCTACAGAATATTTTAGGAAAAGTCATTTCTTTCTTTCTAAAGTTTATCATGCCTACAACTATTTCTTTATCTGCGATTAACTCATGCTCTCTTATAATAGAAAATGCCTTCTCGTCGAGCTCATAGAAACAACGAGCAACCTCCGCCTATTGATCCCTTGAATGAGCATATGTCTCATGAAGAATTTTGGGCAGCTTTTTAGGCGCTAGCCCAGGTAAGTACTGCCAATGCTCAATCTAACACCCAGGCTATTATTCCGCCTTGGCAAGAGAATGATTCTACTACAGCTTGATTTCATAACTTTATATGGATAAATACTCCTAAGTTCTAAGGGTTGAAGGTAGGTGAAGACCCACAGATGTACTTAGATGAAGTGATAAAGATCACCCAGATTATGTACGTGACTAAGAAGGAGAGTGTTGAATTGGCTACCTATCGAATGAAAGATGTTGCATATGACTGGGTGGAGATGTGGGGGATGAGTAGGGGGGAGGATGCCACTCCCATAACTTGGCAGTTATTGTAGGATGCATTCTTGGATAGATTTTTTCCTTTTGAGATGAGGGAAGGAAAGATAGAGGAATTCATGAATTTGAGACAAGGTTACATGAATGTTAAAGAGTATTATCTTAGATTCAATCTATTATCCAAATGTGCTCCTAGTATGATGGCTGACTCCAGGACCATCATGATTAAGTTCATGATCGGTGTGTCGAGTTACGTTGTGAAGGAGTGTAGATCTACTATGCATAATAGGGAGATAAACCTTTCTCGGTTGATGATACATGCCCAATAGAATAAAGCTGATAAGTTTAAAGAAAGAGAGAGTAAGAGGGAATAAAAGAGCTAGATCAGAGCAGCAGAGATTCGGTTAGTCTAGATTCTATAAAGGGAACCGCCCTAAATTCCAGGGACATCCATTTATGCCCACGCCTTTCTCAGTTAGTGCTCCCACACCTAGAAGCAGGCAGGAGCAGGGAAACAGGCCTATCCCATCCAAGTCTCAAAAAAGTATAGGTAACAGACCTCATCCCCCTTCATGTGCCAAGTATGGTAGAGATTATTTTAGCGAGTGTTTTTTTATCAGAGGGGTTGCTTTGGTTGTGGAAAGTTGGTCCACGGACTTAGAGATTGTCTGTATTCTATATAGGGGAGTCGAGATGCTCGTCCCCAAAGTCAAGCTACAAATACCCCCGCTCCCATAGTCTGCCCAGTTTCTCCTCAGGGCGCCTCTTCTAGTACTGCTGGTGGTTCGCACTTGAATCACTTTTATTATATACCACCTCTCCAGGAGCAGAAGTATTCTCCAGATGTTGTCACTGGTATGCTCCGTGTCTTTCACTGTGATGTGTATGTATTGATGGACCCTGGTTTATGTTTCTCTTATATGACACCTTTGTTGCTCTAAATTTTAAGATGGACCCTGAATGGATTCCTGAGCCTATTCTGGTTTCTACCCCGATAAGAGAATCTGTTATTGCTAAGAGAGTGTATAAGAAGTATCCTATCACTGTCCTTCATCGGGTCATATGTGCTGATTTAATTGAGCTAGATATGGTTGATTTTGGCATCATTCTGGGTATGGATTGGCTTCACTCATTCTTTGCATCTATAGATTGTCGTACTCGAGTGGTCAAGTTTTTATTTCCTGACAAGCCCATTTTTGAGTGGTCTGGGAGTTCTGTAACTCCGAAGAGCCATTTCATATCCTACCTCAAAGCTAGGAAGTTGATTTCCAAGGGTTGTATCTATCACCTAGTTCGGGTTAAATACCTTAAGTCCGAGACTCTGACTATTCAGTCAGTTACCATTATTAATGAGTTTCCTAATTTTTTCCCCAAAGATCTCCCAGGGGTCCTTCCTGATAGAGAAATAGAATTTAGGATTGATCTCCTTCTCGACACTCAGCTTATTTCCATTCCTCCATACCGTATGGCTGTCGCAGAACTTAAAGAGTTGAAGGAGCAACTCAAATATCTCTTTGACTAAGGCTTTATCAGACCTAGTGTTTCCCCGTAGGGTGCACCTATTCTATTTGTGCATAAGAAAGATGGTACATTGTGTATGTGCATTGACAACTGTTAACTCAACAAGGTAACTATCAAGAACAAGTACCCTCTTCATAGAATCGATGATTTATTTGATCGGCTACAGGGTTCAAGTTATTTCTCAAAGATAGACCTTAGATTCGGCTATCATCATCTTAAAGTGAGAGAGAGTGATATTCCAAAGATAGCCTTCTGAACCTATTATGGTCACTTTTAGTTTCTTGTCATGTCCTTTGGGTTAACCAATGCTCCAGCAGCCTTTATGTACCTCATAAATCGAGTGTTCAAGCAATATCTTGATATATTTGTCATTGTATTCATAGATGATATTCTTGTGTATTCCCAAAGAGAGGATGATTATGCCGCCTATCTTAGAGTGGTCTTGCAAACTCTTAGAGATCGTTAATTATTCACTAAATTTAGAAACTATGAATTTTGGCTAAGGTCAGTTGCTTTTTTGGGTTACATTGTTTTTGCCGAAGGCATTAAAGTTGATCCCCAAAAGACAGAAGCTATAAAAAATTAGCCTAGACCTACCTCCCTATCTGACATTAGGAGTTTCTTTGGTCTAGCTGGTTACTACAGTTATTTTATTGAGGGATTCTCTTCCATTGCATCTTACATGACCCAGTTGACCCAAAAGAAATTTAAGTTCCAGTTGACAAATGCCTGTGAGAAGAGTTTTCAGGAGTTGAAGACTCGACTCACTTCAGCCTCAGTGTTAGCTTTACCCAATGGTATTGATGGTTTTGTGGTGTATTATGGTGCTTCTAGAGTTGGTTTGGGTTGTGTGTTGTTGCAGAGGGGTAAATTTATAGCTTATGTCTCTAGACAGTTGAAGCCTCATGAGAAGAATTACCCAACAAATGATCTTGAATTAGTAGCTGTAATTTTTTCTTTGAAAATCTAGAGACATTATCTATATGGTGTCCATTTTGATGTGTTTACGGACCATAAAAGCTTGCAGTATGTGTTCACCCAGAAGAAGTTGAACCTTAGGTAGAGATGATGGTTGGAGCTGTTAAAAGATTATGATATGAGTGTGTTGCATCACCTGGGCAAGGCCAATATTATGGCAGATGCTCTTAGCAAGTTATCTATGGCTAGTGTAGAGAATGATAAGAAAGAATTGGCTTGTGATGTGCATCATTTGGCTAGGTTGGGTGTTAGATTGCTTCATTCCACTGAAGGGAGTATGTTAGTTAAGAGTAGTTCCGAGTCCTCTTTGGTCTCAGAGGTAAAGTAGAAGCAAGACAGGGATCCCAGTTTGGTTAGACTGAAGAATTCAGTTAAAGACCAAAAAGTAGAGATTTTCTCCTAAGGGGAGATAGTGTGTTGCGATTTTAGGGTAAATTGTGTGTTCCTAATGTTGATAATATAAGGTAGAGAATTATGGCTGAAGCGCATGGCGCGTGATATTCTATTCAGCCCGGTGCTACCAAGATGTACCGCATTTTGTGGGAAATCTATTGGTGGAACGGTATGAATAAAGACATAGAAGGATTTGTGGCAAAGTGTTCTACTTGTCAACAGGTTCAGGTAGAGCACCAACAGGCCGGTGGTGTAATGCAAGAGTTTAGCATTCCTACTTGGAAGTGGGAAGAAGTGAATATGGATTTCATAATTGGTTTGCCTCCTTCTCACTGTCATCACAATTCAATTTGGGTTGTAGTAGACCGGTTGACTAAATAATCTCATTTCTTGCCAGTTTTTTTATCTTATACAACTGAGGATTATGCTAGATTGTATATTCAAGAATTTGTTAGACTTCATGGAGTTTCTTTGGCTATTATCCCTGATAGGGTTACTCAGTTTACTTCCCAATTTTAGAGGGCTTTTCAGAAGGGTCTCGGTACCCAAGTTCATTTAAGTTTTGTTTCCATCTGTAAATAGATGGTCAGGCTGAGCGGACCATTTAGACTATAGAAGATATGTTGAGGGCATGTGAGCTTGATTTTAATGGTAGTTGGGATGAACACTTGCCATTGATCGAATTTGGGTATAACAATAGTTTCAATACTAGTAATCAGATGGCCCCATTCGAAGCTTTATATAAGAGAAGTTGTAGATCACGTATAAGTTAGTTTAAAGTAGGAGAAGTAGCTGTGATTAGGCCTGATGGTGTGTTCGGGGCTATGGAAAAAGTTAAGTTGATTCGACAAAGATTGAAGACCAATCAAAGTCGTTAGAAGTCGTACACAGATGTGAGAAGAAAAGATCTTGAGTTTAATGTTAATGATTTAGTGTACCTGAAGGTTTCACCCATGAAAAGAGTGAAGAGATTTGGGAAGAAGGAAAATCTTAATCCCTATTATGTTGGTCCATACAGGATTCTGTGCCGTGTTGGGAAAGAAGCATATGAGGTGGAGTTACCCATAGAGTTATCTAGCATTCATCCGGTATTCCACGTTTCTATGCTTAAGAAGTGTATTGGTGATTCTGTTGTGGTTGATTCTTTCGAAATCTTAGATATTCAAGATAGCCTTTCATTCGAGGAGATTTCGGTTGAGAGTTTGAATTTTCAGATCCGTAGACTAAGGAATAAAGAAGTTCCTTTAGTTAAAGTGCTTTGCCAAAATCAATCTGTTGAGGGTGTTACTTGGGAAGCCAAAGCTGATATGTGAGCCAAGTACCCTCACCTCTTTTCTATGAGTTTGGAGCGAGTAGAAGGTACCATTCTTTCTTTATTCCACTCTCTTCTTATTAAAGATTCAATTGTGTGTCTACTTCCATCATAAATTCATACATTTTGAATGGTATCCGAAGGTATAGAGTGAATTAAGCCCTTTGAGTGAATCATTCCAGCTATATGTCCTTATTTTCTCTTGTTCTTGGCCTATTTGGCAACATTGGAGGATGAATGTTTCCAAAGGAAAGATATTAAAATACCCTGAGACTCTAACCAATAGTGTAACCATGACTCAAGCTCATGAGAAATAAATTATAGTGCTTTGGTTGTTTTTGGATCAAGGGTGATGTGTATTAAGGCCTCAAAGATGTCCTAGAGATTAGGTGAACAAAAACATCCCTTACCGATTGAATTCATGAGAAGGATTTTGGCATAGAAAATTTTAAACGAGCATATCTCTTGCTACCCTAAGAATTTTTGAGCTCATGATCCATCAACAGATAGATAATTGAATTAGTTTTCCAACGGTACCAATTTCATCCAAATCCGGTATCAGAGCAAAGATTTATGCACATTTTACTCCAGCACGTCAGCTTGGAAATTTTGTGACGACATTTTGTGACGACTTCTCACAAGCCTGACGACTTGTCAAAAACCTGATGGTTTGTCACAAAATGTCATCAGCATAAGCAGAAAGTCAAAAAATCCAGCATTTTGTGACGATATTTTGTGATGACTTGTCACAAGTTTGACGGATTGTCACAAAATATCGTCTACCTTAAGACTAAAATCATAAAATCCACCCTTTGGTGACGACATTTCGTGACGACTTGTGACCAATATCGTCAGTTATTTTTTTCAGCAATTAAAGGACGTTTTTGCAAGGGTATTTTGGTCTTTTCCCATCTTTTGGAGGCCTATAAAAAAATGAGAATCCCCATCCAAACCTTTATTTCTTCATTCTCCCTTCCAATTTTCTTAAGAATATATATTAGGGTTTCAATTAGGAAAATTTAATCTTCAAAAATCATCCATAAATCTTCAAGATTTCTTCAAGAATCAAGTTCCTCATAGTGTGGGCTTCAAGAATCATTTGTTACAAGTGCGGATAGAGTCTCAAGCACTAGAATTCATCCAATTTCAAAGACTAAGGTATGTGGGGTTTTGAACAAGAGCAATCCTTTCGTTCTTGTGCCCCAAGCTTTGATTTCTATTATGGATTTATATGATTTTGCAAGTGGGTTTATACCCAAATTACTTCATCATGAGATTATGAGAATATAAATTGTTCAAGCTTTGTTAAATATGATTATTTTACTATTCCCAAGTTATGACTTGATATTTAGTATTGTGAATTTCACATTTGTACCATAGTTGATATTTCAAGTGCTTTCAAGATATGTGTCAAGCTTTAAGCTTCCTTATGACAAATTTGATTATTGAGTATATTGATTCATGAGATTGAGTTGTTACAATAAGTCTTGATAATTCCTTAAAGTTATTGATGTTGTCATGATTTAATGAATTGATACATTTTGATATTGAGAAAGATTGATTTAATTTGAGTCGAGTTAGGAATCCACAACTTGATTATGATTTGATAAATGAGAAAGAGATTTGATTTGGTCATCATGATAGACCCTTCTGATGTTTGTGGTGGATTTCCTAATGCGTTCTGAGCTTGTATCTGGGAGTAGTATTTTGCACTGAGCGGAAAATATGGTATTTCCTTGAAACGACGTGCCACCATAGGATTGGTATTGATATTTGTGGGCCAAAGGACGAGTATAAGATTATCATCACTAAATTGAGGTTGTACTCCCTAGCAAGAGTACAACGCTCCGTCCAATGTGTGGTTCTCTCCTTAGGAGGGAAAAAATTTGGACTCCATGTAGCTTACATGGTTTATGTCAGTTATAAGAACCTCCCATGTCCATAAGAGTTGAGTTTCATGAATTACCGAGTCACTTCGAGTCTTGAGTTGAAGAGTTGAGTTATTTATGGTGATTTATGAGGTTTTTATCATATGATTTATTTACTATGAGAACATGAAAAGTATGTTTCAATCTAACTCACGCCAAGTGAGTCATCATTGTACATATGCATATTTTTATGAAATTGATGATGATATTTACTTTGTTGCTTGCACCCCCACATACTCAGTACATTCTAAAGTGCTGACCCACATATTTTCCTATGGGTTATATTTTCTCGTAATGTTGGTTCAGGTACTTAGCCGTAGTTGTGCTAGCGATCGAGTGCCTCAACTACATTCCCTCAGTGGTGAGTCCTCATGGTTCGAGGACTGTGTCTATATTTTTAGTAATATTGTTCTGTTGTTATGGCTTTCAGTATTATTTGAGTCAGTTGGGGAGTTGTCCCAATGGCTCCTTGATTTTGATTTATAGAGGCTTTGTCAGACTAAAGGGTTGGTATGCATAGACATTCAATATATTTTGGTTGTACAGTCTAGTATTCTCCAGTATTTCTCTAGAACCCGATGTGGTTTATCTCTTTGTTAAGCATGACTATTGTTTAATTGGATTCCTTGAGGTAGTGTCTGGCTCCGAGGGTTAGCTTGGTGCTACGTGTAGCCCTAAGCACCGTGTGGCATATCGGGATAAAATTTTAGAGTGTTACAAAGCTTGGTATCAGATACTAAGGTTTTAGGAGTCCTAGGGAGTCTGACAAGTCGTGTTACATAGAGTCTTGATCATCGGTGTGTAGCTCACCTTATCTATGAGCAAGCGGCTATGGAACGTTTTAGGAAAAGTCATTTCTTTCTTTCTAAAGTTTATCATTCCTACAATTTTCTCTTTATCTGCAATTAACTCATGCTCTCTTATAGCAAAAAATTCCTCCTTGTCGAGCTCGTAGAAACAACGAGCAACCCTTACCCGTTGATCCCTTGAATGAGCATGTGTGTCATGCAGAATTCCAGGCAGTTTTTCAGGCTCTAGCCCAGGCAGATACTGCCAATGCTCAAGATAACACCCAGGCTACTTTTTCGTCTCTGCAAGAGATCAATTCTGCTGCATCTTGAGATCGTGACTTTATGTGGATGAATCCGCCTGAGTTTTATGGGTCGAAGGTAGGTGAAGACGCACAGATGTACTTGGATGAAGTGAAAAATATCATGTATATTATGTACGTAACTAAGGAGGAGAGTGTTGAATTGGCTACCTATCAAATGAAAGATGTCTCATATAACTGGGTGGAGATGTGGGGAAGAGTATGGGGAGGATGCCACTCCCATAACTTGGCAGTTATTCCAGGATGCGTTCTTGGACAGATTTTTTTTGTCATGATATGATTATAATTGATTGATTATCTTGTTGTAATGATATGAAAGCTTTGGAAAGTTTTGTATATTGAACCTATGCTTATGCTATTGGTTGTCTTATTGATGAGTTCACCAAGTTAACATCTAATTATGTTACAACTCTTGCTATGACCCAATCCTAAGGATTAAGCTAAAGTTTATGTGAAAGATTTCCTTTGGGGTTGGTATTGCGAAAAGTGGGAGTAAAAGATATTTCTAGAGATATGCACTTGTCTTATAATTGACTTTCTTATAAACATGTTAACTTGGAAAAGTTGTGATTGCGTATATCGTTTAGATACTCATGCTCATGCATCTACTTATATAATGTAGTAATGATTTGTAATACCCAGAGACTCTAACCAATAGTGCAACCATCACTCAATCTCATGAGAAATAAATTATAATGCTTTGGTTGTTTTCTGATCAATGGTGATGTGTATTAAGGCCTCAAAGATGTCCTAGCGATTAGGTGAATCAAAACATCCCTTACTGATTGAATTCTTGAGAAGGATTTTGGCATAGCCAATTTCAAACGCGCATATCTCTTGCTACCCTAAGAATTTTTGAGCTCATGACCCACCGACAGATAAATAATTGAATTATATTTCCAACGGTACCAATTTCACCCAAATCCGGTATTGGAGAAAAAAGTTATGCCTATTTTACACCAGCATGAATGCCTGGAAATTTAGTGACGACATTTTGTGATGACTTGTCACAAGCCTGACTGCTTGTCACAAAAGGTCGTCACCATAAGTATAAAGTCAGAAAATCCAACATTTTGTGACGACTTGTCACGATTTTGATGGCTTGTCATAAAATGTCGTCAACCTTAAGCTGAAAATCATAAAATCCTCCCTTTTGTGACGACATTTCGTGTTGACGTGTCACAAGTCTGACGACTTGTCACGAATGTCATAAGCTATTTTTTTCAGCAATTAAAGGACATTTTTGCAAGTGTATTTTGCTCTTTTCCCATCTTTTGGAGGCCTATAAAAATATGAGAATCCCCATCCAAACCCTAATTTCTTCATTCTCTCTTCCAATTTTCTTAAAAATATATATTAGGGTTTCAATCAAGAAAATTTAATCTTTTCAATCAAGAAAATTTAATCTTCCAAAAAGCATCAATAAATCTTCAAGATTTCTTCAAGAATCAAGTTCCTCATAGTGTGGGCTTTAAGAATCTTTTATTACAAGTGCGGATAGAGTCTCAAGCACTAGAATTCATCCAATTTCAAAAATTAAGGTATGTGGGGTTTTGAACAAGAGCAATCCTTTTGTTCTTGTTCCCAAATCTTTGATTTCTATTATGGATTTATATTATTTTGCAAGTGGGTTTGTAATACCCCATTTTTCTAAACCAGAATGCTACACGGTACTTATGACCTCGAGGGACCACAAGCTAACCCATGTCTGATATCTGTACGTGTATACTGTAATTCATGACATAATATTGCGGAAAATATGCACAATAGGCCATAAGGTTCAACTGAAATAATATAACATCCACCTAGGCGAAAAATACATGAAACAACTGAAAACTGAATCTGAAAGCTAAATCTGAGCGTAAATCTGAAAGCCTCTAAGTACTGTCTGAAATAAGGAGTTGAAGGAACATGTCCCCAACTAAATCCATAAAACTAAACTGAAGATATAAATAAGTAAATCAAATAATGTCATCCTCGAATGAAGAGGACTTACTGCAACTCTGTATGCTGAATACGACTGCTACTACTAGTCTGGGACTCGTACCTCTGAACCTATGGTGTAACATGAAAAGAAAGAACCACAGCACAAATGCGTCAGTACAACTGGAGTACTGAGTATACGAGTGAGGTAGGCTAATGCAATGGGTTTACATGCATGAATAATACTACTGACTAACTGCTATGAATGTAAGAGTACAATTATACATACATAGTAAATAAGATCATGAGTACATGATAGCTAATTCGGTACGTTAATACATGGCTGGGATTGTAGTTCTGATAACATGGATGGTTGTATCTGACAGCCCTAAATCTGGTTGAACTCTCTGAGTTCTATGCTATAACTAAATTTGACCGTATCGAACAGTCCTGGTATACTGATATCTGAAAAAATGTTTGAGTTCTTTTACTGAGACTGATACTAAAACTGTGTGAGGTAGTTGTTTACCCAACATGCCCCATGTATGCCATTATGGCTAAGATGGGGTCCAATCTCTGCCCTGACTGGAAGGGTGTCAATACCGCGCCACTGGTAAGTATAACATGTGAGCAACCCTCATATAACAGGTAACTCTAGTGAGAACAGTGTGAACCCTCATATAACAAGTTAAGCCACCTCATCTACCCTCATATAACAGGATGCGATGTCTCAACCTATGCTAGCTACATAGTTCTGGAATGCAAGGATGACTTCTAAGATCACACCCTCTTATACAGGTGAGTTCCCATCCTTGGGTTCACTTGGTGCTAACTCCTACTCCCATCTAAAGAGACTAAACATGATTCAACTGACTGTACATGGACAGATTAACTGACTTCCGTTGACTGACGGATTAGTACTATTATCTGAGAGTTTACTGGGATCATGAGATTTCTGACGTTTCCTGAGTCACATGATTGACTGAGTTCTATAGATTATAGCTTCACTGAGATTATCATCACAACATGACATGGCTCTAGGCACACAACTATGTTTTTTGGGTACGAATATACCCAGGACTCGATAGAAGAAAACTAACACACATGATATGACTTGATCACAAGATAGGAGTCCACAATTCTCTATATCATAAGTAGGGGATAGTATACTTCATGTATTTAATCAACACCTCAAACATGGTAGGGAAAGTATGGATATAATTTGCACACAAAATTCATATTTCCATCATCATACATGCTTCATGCTATCACTATAAGAATACATAAATAGCATGGGCATTTATATTGAAGTGTATCGCTAACATGAACTTGTCATTTAGATATCATGAAATCATGTAAATATAAACTTCTAACATACTAGGTATTTTATCAAACACCTTACATGCATTCTTTAAGGCATAGGTGGATTTCATACCTCCATTAGTTCAACCTACCCAAAGTTCATAATTTTCAACCAACAATCACATATATTCCAAGAAAAACATCCTTATATATCACCTTGAAACTTGAACAACAATCATCAACGTGTACATGATTATATCACCACAGAAGTTTACAAAATAATATTTAAAAGCATGATTCTTGAACTCTATGAATGAATTAAATCCATAGATGAATGCTACGCATACCTTAGTGATTGAATCTTGAAATAGATCTAATGTTTCTAAAGGTTCTTGAAGAATTCCTTAGGCTTGCTGTTGAGGAGATGATCTTGAGATAAAACCCTAATAGTGTGGTTGAGAGTGTAAGAGAGGGTTTTTAAGGTGCTTAACTGAAGAAAAATAGGAAAAATTATGCCTCTTTAGGGTTATAAGTCGTGGAAGGTGAAGGAAAAGACCAATATTCCCTTAGGAAATAAATTCCCAGTTGCTAAAAATCATAGCTGATGTTATTTGTGACAAGGCATCAAAAATGTGGTAAGCCATCAAAAATGTTGTCACACAGGAGCTGGAATTTATGGTTTCTGCCTAAGTCTAACGAACTTCGAGGTAGGGCCTCACAAATGCGATAAGCTACCACGAATGTCGTCACTTAGGAGCTAGTTTCTGCCTAAGGCTGACGACCTTCGTGGTAAGGCATCAAAAATGTGGTAAGCTACCACGAATTTCATCACTTAGGAGCTGGTTTCTGCCTAAGGATGACGAACTTCATGGTAGGGCATCACAAATGTGGTAAGTTACCACGAATGTCGTCACACTGTTTCCAGCCTGACATGCTAGAGTAAAATAGGAATAACTCTTTGATCCGATATCAAATTTAGGCAAAATTGGTATTGTTGGAAAGATAATTCAATTATATATCTGTTGATAGGTCATGAGCTCAAAAATTCCAAGTATAATGAGAGATATGATTTTTTGAATTTGACTATACCAATATCCTTCTCAAGAATTCAATCGGTAAGTAATGTTTTGATTCGTATGATAGCTGGGTGTTATTTGAAGCCTTAATATACATTTAACCTACTCATAAAACTATAAAATAACCATGATGTACTATTCATGAGCTTGGTACATGGATCTAGTATTGGTTTGGATTTTTCGGGGCATTATAATATCTCCCCCTTGAAAACATTCATCCTCAAATGATGACTGCTTGAGAGGGGAGTAAAGATAAATGACGCATACACTGATCATGCTCAACTGGCAAATGATTTAGGACACAATTGAATTCTAAACTGAATGTAGCCCAACTGAACATGCATAGCGGATGCATGATTGATAAGCTAAACTCATGAATGCATGATAAGCTATGCACTGATACTTGATACCAATTTTATACTGGAATTTTGAACATGTAACTGAATAAGCTTAAGGAAAATGGTTACATCAAGCTAAGTATGAATTAGAAGAGAAAATATGAGGGTACTTGGTTCGCATGTCTATTTCTGCTTCCCAAGTAGTTCTCTCCATGGACTGATTCCGCCAAAGAACCTTGACTAGAGGGAATTCTTTGTTCCTCAGGCTACGAGTCTGATAGTCAAGGATTTCGACTGGAATCTCCTTATAAGAGAGGCTATTCTGAATGTCAACGCTCTGAATAGGGACAACAACCGTTGGGTCACCTATGCACTTCTTGAGCAAAGAGACATGGAAGACTGGATGAACTGAGGCTAGATCTGAAAGCAATTCAAGCTCATAGGCTACCTTACCGAAGCGACTAAGAATCTTGAAGGGACCGACATATCGGGGACTGAGCTTTTCCTTCTTATCGAATCTCTTTACTCTCCTCATGGGAGAGATCTTGAGATAGACATAGTCATCGACCTTGAATTCAAGATCCTTTCTACGAACATCCTTATAATACTTCTGTCGGCTCTGAGCAGCCTAGAGTCTTTCTCTGATCAATTGAAATTTCTCTAAGGCATCAAATACTAAGTCAGGCCCTATGACTGCGGTCTCACTAACTTCGAACCAAACGATCGGAGACCTACATCTCCTACCATATATAGCTTCAAATGGAGCCATCTGAATACTGGAGTGATAGCTGTTGTTGTATGTGAACTCAATCAAAGGCAAGTAGTCATCCCAGATTCCCTTGAAATCAATTGCACACGCCCTTAGCATATCCTAGAGTCTGAATTGTCCTTTCTGCTTGACTATCTGTCTGAGGATGAAACATTGTACTGAGATGAACTTAGGTACCGAGACCCTTTTGGAATACTTTCCAAAAGTGATAGGTGAATTGGGTACCTCTATCTGAGATTATAGATGAGGGAACACCATGTAATATGACCAACTCCCTAATGTAGAGTTTGGCATAATCCTCGGCTGAATAGGAGGTACGAACTCGAAGAAAATGAGCTGACTTGGTCATTCTGTCTACAATGAACCAAACCGAATCATGCTGATGACGTGTTCTAGGAAAATCCATCACGAAGTCCATGTTCAATTCTTCCCACATCCAAGTAGGTATACTGAACTCCTGCATGGAACCACTAGGTTTCTAATGCTCTATCTTAACCTGCTGACATGTAGAGAACTTAGCCACTAACTCTGCAATGTCCCTCTTCATCCCACTCCACCAATAGATCTCCTGCAAGTTGTAGTACATCTTAGTGGCCCCTGGAGGAATAGAGTATCACACACCATGCGCTTCTGCAAGAATTCGCTGCCTCAAGTCATATACATCGGGAACACAAAGACGACCCTGATAACGAAGAACACCATCTCCCCCTTGGGATAAAACCTGTACTTCCTGAGTCTTAACTGACTCTTTTAGCTTGACAAGGCTAGCATCCCTATCTTGCTTCTCTTTTACCTTGGAAACTAGAGATGACTCTAAACTACACTTAATACATACACCACCCTCTAAAGAGTTGACTAACTGAACTCCTATTCTTGAAAGTTGATGAATCTCCTCTTCTTACTATCCTCAACATAGGAAACACTACCCATTGAAGAACAATTATGAGATGGTCTAAATGATCATGCTCTATGAGAGAATAGACCAGAATATCATCTATGAAGACTATGACAAATGTGTCTAAGTACTGCTTGAACACCCGATTCATCAAGTCCATGAAAGCTGCAGGGGCATTGGTAAGACCAAAGGACATGACTAGAAATTCAAAGTGACTATACCGAGTATAGAAAGCTTCTTTGGAATATCATATTCTCTAACTCAGAGCTGATGATAGCCTGATCTGAGGTCTATCTTGGAGAAATAACTGGCACCCTGAAGTTGATCAAACAAGTTTCTATCCTAGGTAGCGGATACCTGTTCTTAATCATAACTTTGTTGAGCTGATGGTAATCAATACATATTCTGAGAGAACCATCTTTCTTGCGCACGAATAAGACTGGCGCACCCCATGGGGATACACTGAGCCTAATGAATCCCTTATCTAAGAGATCCTTCAATTGATCTTTTAGTTCCTTGAGTTCTGCTGGTGCCATTCTGAATGGCGGAATAGAAATAGGCTGAGTATCTAGGAGAAGGTTTATGCCAAAGTCTATTTCCCTTTTAGGAAAAATGCCTGGAAGATCTTTGGGAAAGACATCTGAATATTCATTAACCACTGGGACTGATTTAAGACTGGGAGATTCAGAACTGAAATCCTTACCATGCATGAGATGATACACACACCCCTTATAAATTATTTTCCTTACCCGAAGGTAGGAAACAAGATGACCCCTGAAAGAAGAAGTGCTACCCTTCTACTCTAGGATGGGCTCATTCAGGAACTAAAATTGAACTATCCTATTTTTGTAGTCGACTATGGTATAGCAGGAATAAAGCTAATCCATGCCAAGAATGAAATCAAAATCAGTCATCTATAACTTGACCAAATCTACTGACATGGATTTTTAAAATATCATAACCGGGCCGTTCCTGTATACCCACTGAGCTATAATGGTTTTACCCACTAGGGTAGACACTAAAAAGGGCTCTGCTAAAATTTTGTGATTGATTTTGAAATTGCCTGCTATGTATGGAGTGACAAAAGACAACGATGCACTTGGGTCTAGCAAAGTATAATCATGAATATGGAAAATCTGTAACGTACCAGTAATGATATCAGGAGAATTTTCCTGATCTTGTCAAGTCTTGAAGAGCATAGAGTCTATTAGGGCATTGGCCACTAGTAGCACTAGAAGTGGCTCCCTGCTGGTTCGGGAGACTGGACTGGGCTGTGGAACGATTTTGCTGACCCTGAGGACCTGGCTAAGGATAGTCCCTAACTCTGTGGCCTGGCTTGCCACAACCACAACAAATTCCTTGACCCACTCTGTATGCCCCCTGATGGTGCTTATCGTAGGTCTAACACTGAGGATAAGTGCAGGCACTGCTAACACTGCTCTGAGATTTAGAGCGTGGTGCCCTGTCTTTATTTCCGTCCCTAAACTTCAACACTAGGGCACTAGCGGAGGAAGGGACTGGAACTACTAACTTAGGACAAAACTATGAACTATTTTCTCCCTTTAATTTGGGCTGAGCAAAACTTAAACTGCCTGCTTTTGCTCTCTTGTTCTGCCTCTCCCTAGTCTTAACCTTTTGCTCCTCTGTCTATTGAGCGTGGGTCATGAGCCTGGCTAAAGTCATATCATTGTTCAACATCGCAGACCTACACTCATTTACCACACTATCATTCACCCCTGATATGAAGTTGCTCATCTTAGCCCTATTGTCTGCAACCACATGATGGACATATCTGGCTAGCTGAGTAAATCTGAGAGAATACTCTCTAACTGTCATATTTCCCTGCCTGAGATTGTTTAACTCAAGAACTTTGGCCTCTCTTAGCTCTTGGGGAAAGAATCTATCTAATAAAGCTGTGACAAATTCTTTCCACTCAAAAGGACCTTCATTCTCTAACCTTTCTGCTAACTACTGCTTGTACCAAGTGTGAGCGACATCCTGCAATTGTTATGCGGCTAACTCGGCACTTTGAGAAGAAGTGACTCCCATGATATCAACGACCTTTTGGACTTTGTCAACAAATTCCTGAGGATTTTTTTCTGGCTTAGACCCAAAGAAGAACGGAGGGTTCATTCAGGTGAAGTCCTGAATCATAGCTGCTGCTGAATTGGCAAATAGTTTGGCCAAAATGACTGCTGGTTGTTTATTCTGGACAGCTACAGACTGAGCAAGAGCGGTAAATGTGGTCCTGAACTCTGCATGAGAAACATGTTCACCCAAAGGATCTTCGGGCTGAGGAGCTAGCTGATTTTTTCTCTTTAGAGGCATGTTTTTGAAATAACAGAAGAGCAGATTAGACTGAAAGACTAACTTGAAATTATGTTTACTAGTACAACATAAATACTGAAAGAAGGGAACTATTCCTAAAACATCATATATCCTCTTGTACATAAATGTAGCGCACAACACACCCATGTACAAGACTCTACCAGATGCGGGTTTCAGACTTCCTAGGACTCTATTGAACCTTAGGCTCTAATACCAAGTTTGTAACACCCTAATTTTTTGAACCAGAATGCTACATGGTGCTTATGACCCCGAGGGATGACAAGCTAACCCTTGATTCATATCTGTACCTGTATACTACAATTTATGACATAATAATATGGAAAACATACACAATAGGCCATAAGGTTCAACAGAAAAAATATAACATCTATATGCGCAAAATATACCCAAAATAACTGAAAAGTGAATACGAAAGCTAAATCTGGGCATAAATCCGAAAGCCTCTAAGTACTGTCTGAAATAAGGATTTGAAGGAACATGTCTCCAACTAACTCCGTATAACTGAACTGAAGAAATAAATGAATAAATCAAATAATGTCATCCTCGAATGAAGAGGACTCACTGAAACTCTCTATGCTGAATGCGACTACTACTACTGGTCTAGGACTCGTGCCTCTCAACCTATTGTGTAACATGAAAAGAAAGCACTATAGCGCGAATGCGTCAGTATAACTGGAGTACTGAGTATACGAGTGAAGTAGGCTAATGCAAAAGGTTTACATGCATAAATAATACTACTGACTGACTGATATAAACGTAAGAGTACAAATACACATACATAGTAACTAAGATCGTGAGTACATGATGGCTAAATCTATACTCTAATACATGGATGGAACCATAGTTCTGATAGCATCGATGACTATATCTGAGAGCCCTAAATCTAGTTGAACTCTCTAGTTATTTAATCGACATGCCCCATGTATGCCATTATGGCTAAAATAGGGTCCAATCGCTTCCTTAACTAGAAGGGTGTCAATACTGTGCCACTGGTAAGGACAATATATCAGCAACCCTCATATAATAGGTAACTCTAGTGAGAATAGTGAGAACCCTCAAATAACAAGTTAAGCCACCTCATCTACCCTCATATAATAGGCTGCGGTGTCTTAACCTATGTTGGCTACATAGTTATGGAATGCAAGGATGACTACTAAGAATCACACCCTCATAAATATGTAAGTTACCATCCTTGGGTTCACTCGGTGATAACTCCTACTCCCATATGAAAAGACTAAACATGATTCAACTGACTATACATAGACAGATTAACCGACTTCCATTGACTGACGGAGTAGTACTATTATCAGAGAGTTAACTGGGATCATGAGATTTTTAAGTTTTCCTGAGTCACATGACTGACTGAGTTCTATAGATTATAGCTTCACTGAGATTATCGTGACAACATAACATGGCTCTAGGCACACAGCTATGTTTTTTGGGTATGAATATCCCCATCACTCGATAGAAGAAAACTGACACACATGATATGACTTGATCACAAGATTGGAGTCCACAATCCTCTATATCATAAGTAGGGGATAGTATACTTCATGTATTTAATCAACACCTCAAACATGGTAGGGAAAGTATGGATATAATTCGCACACAAAATTCATATTTCCATCATCATACATGCTTCATGCTATCACTATAAGAATACATAAATAGCATGGGCATTTATATTGAAGTGTATCGCTAACATGAACTTGTCATTTAGATATCATAAAATCATGTAAATATGAACTTCTAACATCCTAGGTATTTTATCAAACACCTTACATGCATTCATTAAGGCATAGGTGGATTTCATACTTCCATTAGTTCAACCTACCCAAAGTTCATAATTTTCAACCAACAATCACATATATTCCAAGAAAAACATCCTTATATATCACCTTGAAACTTGAACAACAATCATCAATGTGTACATGATTATATCACCACAAAAGTTTACAAAATAATATTTAAAAGCATGATTCTTGAACTCTATGAATGAATTAAATCCATAGATGAACACTATGCATACCTTAGTGATTGAATCTTGAAATAGATCTAATGTTTCTAAAGGTTCTTGAAGAATTCCTTAGGCTTGCTCTTGAGGAGATGATCTTGAGAAAAAACCCTAATCTTATGGTTGAAAGTGTAATATAGGGTTTTAAGATTCTTAACAGAATAAAAATGGGAAAAATTATGCCTCTTTAGGGTTATAAGTCATGGAAGATGAAGGAAAGGACCAAAATACCCTTATGAAATAAATTCCCAGTTGCTGAAAATCATAGCTGACGACATTTATGACAAGGCATCAAAAATGTGGTAAGCCATCAAAAATGTCGTCACACAGGAGCTGGAATTGATGGTTTCTGCCTCAGTATGATGACCATCGTGGTAGGGCATCACAAATTTGGTAAGCCACCACGAATGTTGTCACACTGTTTCCAGCCTGACATGTTGGAGTAAAATAGGAATTACTCTTTGCTTCGATATTGGATTTAGGTAAAATTGATATCATTGAAAATCTAATTAAATTATCTATCTGTTAATAGGTCATGAGCTCAAAAATTCCAAGTATAATGAGAGATATGCTCATTTGAAGTTCACTATACTAATATCCTTCTCAAGAATTCAATCGGTAAGGAATTTTTTGATTCTTCTGATAGCTGGGAGTTATTTGAATCCTTAATATACATCTAAACTACTCATAAAACTATAAAATAACCATGATGTACTATGCATGATCTTGGTACAAGGCTCTAATATTGGTTTGGATTTTTTGGGGTATTTCTGGGTTTATACCCAAATTACTTTATCATGAGATTATGAGAATATAAATTATTCAAGATTTGTTATACATGATTATTTTACTATTCCTAAGTTTTTTCTTGATATTTAATATTGTTAATTTCATATTTCTACCATGAGTTCATATTTCAAGTTCTTTCAAGATATGTGTCAAGCTTTAAGCTTTCTTATGACAAATTGGATTATTGAGTATATTGATTCATGAGATTGAGTGGTTACAATGAGTCTTGATATTTCCTCAAAGTTATTGATGTTTTCATGATTTAATGAATTGATACATTTTGATATTGAGAAAGATTGATTTGATTTGAGTCGAGTTAGGAATCCACAAATTGATTATGATTTGATAAATGAGAAAGAGATTTAATTTGTTCTTCATGATAGACCCTTGTGATGTTTGTGGTGGATTTCCTAATGCATTCTGAGCTTGTGTCTGGTTGTAGTATTTAGCACCGAGCAGGAAATATGATATTTTCTCAAAACTACATGCCACCATAGGATTGTTATTGATATTTGTGGGCCAAAGGCCGAGTATGAGATTGTCATTACTAAATTGAGGTTGTACTCCCTGGCAAGAGTACGATGCTCTCGCCAATGTGGGTTTCTATCCTTAGGAGGGATAAATGTTGGACACCATATAGCTCACATGGTTTATGTCAGTTATAAGAATCTCCCATGTCCATAAGAGATGAGCTTCTTGAATTACCGAGTCACTCCGAGTCTTGAGTTGAAGAGTTGAGTTATTTATGATGATTTATGAGGTTTTTATCATGTGATTTATTTTCTATCAGATCATGAAAAGTATGTTTCAATCTAACTCAAGCCAAGTGAGCCATCATTGTATATATGTATATTTTTATAAAATTGATAATGATATTTGCATTGTTTCATGCACCCCCACATACTCAGTACATTCCAAAGTGTGAACCCATATATTCTCTTATGTGCTACATTTTCTTATAATGTAGGTTCAGGTACTCAGCCGTAACCACGTTAGCAATATTTGAGTGCCTCAACTATGTTCCCTCAGTGTTAAGTCCTCATGGTTCGAGGACCGTGTCTATATTTTTAGTGATATCATTCTTTTGTTATGGCTTTCAGTACTGTTTGAGTCAGTTGGGGGTTTGTCCTAATTGCTCCTTAATTTTAATGTATAGAGGCTTTGTCAGACTAGATGATTGGTATGTACAGACATTCAATATATTTTGGCTATACAGTCTAGTATTCTCTAGTATTTCTCTTGAAACTGATGTGGTTTATCTCTTTGTTGTGCATGACTTTACTGAATTGAATTCCTTAAGGTAGTATCTAGCTCCGAGGGTTAGCTTGGGGCTACGTGTAGCCCTAATCACTGTGTGGCATCTCGGGATGAAATTTTGGGGCATTACATGATTAATAGTAAAGTATGATGGTATGTGTTACCTTATATCACTTCTACTCTATCATTTTTATTTGTATATATTTATTGATTTGACAACATATGTATGTGTATATCATTGTTTTGGAGAATGTGTTAATGTTATGATAATGCCCAGTGAATTTGGAAGATATAATATTGTTATGATGATACTTAGTGAATCCAAAGGATATAATGATTTTACGATGATGCTCGATGAATCCAGAGAATATAATGATATTATGATGATGGTTGGTGAATTTGGAGGATATAATAATGTTATAATGATGCCCGGTGAATTTGGAGAATATATTTATGTTATGATAATTCCCGGTGAATCAGTAGGCTATAATGATATTATGAAGATTCTTGACAAATTTGGAGGATATAATGATGTCCGGTAATCCGAAAGTGGTAATGATGATTTGATGATGCCCGGTGAATTTGGGAGAGGTAAAGATGTCATGATGATATTATTTTTGGTGAGTATTTACAAATGCATGGTTGTATGTGAGGGTATAAAGTGTGTGGCTAAACCTATTTGTCTACTTAGGACATGGTGTCTTTCTTGGTAAATTGTTATGATTACCTTGTCATTAATTGCTCAATAAGAGGTATGACCCTTGTTAACTATAATTAGTAACAGGAGTAGATTATTCTTAGTATTGGGTTAAGTCAAATTGATACGTGTAATATTGTGTAGAACTAAGGGCTCACCTAGTAAATCTACTTGACTTAGATAAATGGTTATGTTATGAAGTTTTGCCTAGTAAGGTGGCTTATGTGATAATTTGTTATCTCTAATAAATGACTATGACTTGTAAGATAGATGTCTAGTGAAGTTATTGGTGGACCTTACTTAGCTAAAATATGGAAAATTTTCCTTAAGGTTATAATATTCTCAATGTTAATAGACCTAGTATTATATGATCAGTGGTTAAGTTGGTATCTAGTATGTGATGCCATGGTGGCTTAATTGATTATTTATATAATTAGGAGGCTAACTAGAAGCTGGCCTTGTGATGGGTGAATAAATAATAGTGTTGGTAACTTGTAGCTTTTCCTTATATAATAATTAGTAAACTATTAGACTTTCAAAGTAGTGGTTCATGGAAATAGAGGCTATCTAGTATGGTCTATACATGAAGTTTATTAATAAGTTAGAGATTAAATAGCTATATAACCATAGTATAGTGATATTGGCGTTGTTGTGTCAAATTGCGGTATTGATGATGATTGTAGACCCTGATAATAGGCTATGGCGGGAATGTACAAGTCGCGGCATTGGCGAGTTGCTGGTGTAGTTGTGCCTTGATATGTTTATGGATTGATCTTTTGGTCTACTCTTCGATGGTACGGGATGCCATGATAAGTTCTTTGTTTGTTTTCCTTGAATGTACTTACCGATGGTATGGGACATCATGGTATGCTGTTTTTCTTTATACTTTAATATATGGCTTTACACTTCCAAAATGATTACTCATGTTGTATGAAAATTATGGCGTATATTGATATGTAGTGTCGTACTATTGTTATAGTTGATCAGTTAATTTTTCAGTGTTATCAAAGAAGATTCATGTTCTATTTTTTACCTTGACTTTAAGTTATTGACTTACTATATATCATCCATATATATTATAATTTATCTCAGTCGGCCGATGATATCTACTAAGTACCCATGTTTTGGTACTCATACTACACTTTTGTACCATTTTAGTGCAGACCTGAGTTCTAGCAGCTGCTGTTCAGCTAAGATCGTGCGGTGTTGATCATCAAGAGATAGGGTGAGCTCTTAGAGTTTTTCTTTTTTTTCCCTTCTATTCTAATTATGTGTTTTGTATTCAAGATGAATGTATAGGACCATTTAAGAAAATTAAACATTGAGTTGTAATTTGTATTGTTGAATATAGAGATTCACTTTCACTAATAATATTACGTTATGGGATTGGTATTCTAATGTTAGTTACTTCTTTGTGGAATGTAATTGCTATATTGTGTTCCCATATAGGGTCCATGTTGGACATTCCTACCAAGGTAACCCATTGCATTAGCTCCAAGTTATGGTGTTGGCTTACCTACTAGTGGATTATGGTAGGTTCCATCATGACTCGAAAATTGGGTGGTGCCAAATTGGTATTAGAGCCTAGGTTTTGCCAATATTATTGCTATAAGAGAAACTGTCTAATAGAGTCTCACGGATCAAAATATTAACATTTGTTTCCTATCTTTTGAAGGCTATAGGACATTCTTAGGAGTCCCTCACTTCATTCACTCATATAGTGTTAAGAGTCTAAGTTGATTTGTAGGATATTCTCTTGACTATACTCTTTCGCAGATGCCCAACACTCATGATACAATTATATGTGAGCAGGGTCTCGAGACCCAAAATTATGATGTGTCCCTAGTTAGGGATTAGGGTGGACCTCCCCCAAACCATATTCTTGAACTTGAGCCAGAGACTCCTCCACCTTATCCAACGATGGGACAGGGATCATCCTAGGCTCCACCAGGATTCATCTGAGCTTCTTTTCTTAGAGATTCTTTTGTTCAGTTGTTAGTATTATTTATTGTCCATAGACTACTAGGATAGGAGTGCAGCCTGCCGCTGTAGCTCCTTGCATTAAGTTTCTTCCTATTCTGGTAGTTTTTTAGTCGACAATTGCTCAGCCAGTTGTGAGCCAGTTTGCTATGCCTGCTGAGGAGCAGAAAATGCTGGGAAGATTCTTGAGGTTGGCTCCACCTAGGTTTTTTGGTGCTTTTGGAAAGGATGCATTTGAGTTTCTGACTGCTTGTGAGGATAGGCTATGTGGGTTAGGCCTTTTTGAGACGCGTGGTATGGATTACACCATATTTTAGCTGGATTTGTCTACTCAACACTGGTGGAAAGGTTTTGTGAGTTCTAGTCTAGTTGGATCTTCCCCTATATCTTGGGCTTAATTCTTTGAGATATTCTTGGAGATGTATATGCCATGCAGCCTTAGAGATTGTTTAAGAGATAATTTCTCTAGATTGGAGTAGGGATCTATAACATTCATTGAGTATGAGACTAGTTTCCATGAGTTGACTAGAAATACAACTTCCATCTTAGATACAAAGTGTGAGAGAGTTTTCTGCTTTATGGGATAATTGAGACTTCTTATTTAGGTGGCTACTCAGAGTTTCATTTCTATGGGTAGGACATTTGTTGAGGTTTTCGATCATGCTAGAGTAATGGAGGTCAAGCAGCATGAGGGCCAGATAAAAGGTTTAATTTTCAAGGCAAATTTAGTTGAAGCCGCAATGGTTCCTAATTTAGGTATGGTATTTCTTATGCTGACCGTTCTCTACGTTCATTATTTCATCCTCAAAGTCAGACTAGTCGACTAGTTCAGGAAGCTCTTTAGATCACTGACGGTGGACAATTCATTACCAGTGGTCACCCTGGTAAGGGCTATGATCAGTCCTTGAGAGGTTCATCTATAAGCCATACTAGGCGTGGTATCTATGCCAGATCAACTGAATCTTTGAGTCCTAGTTCTAATCGTGATTCTTGTTTTACTTGTGGACTTCTCAGTTATTTCTCTATAGAGTTCCCTAGTCGTGAGATGATGGTTACTTCAGGTAGAGGTGGTTTACGAGGTCGTAGAAGTGGTTACCAGGGTGCTTGAGGTGGTACTCAGCCAGGCAATACAGGCCAAGTAGCGGGCATGGTTAGTTGTTTGTAGTACCTGCTAGAACCAAGGTTGAGACTTTGGATGCTGTAGTTACAAGTGCAATTTTGGTATAACGCTAATCAGCTCTTGCTTTATTTGTTACTGGATCTACTTATTCTTTAATATTATTTTATTATCTGTACCTTTATGTGTATCTACTCCCATTGTTAATTATTTAATAGTGTATTGAGTATTTAGATAATGTGTTATGATAGTTAGTGATGTTGATACTTGTGCTGATCTTATTATTCTGGATATACTAGATTTCAATGTCATTTTGGGCATGGACAGGTTATCCCACTATCATATGGTCATTGACTGTTTTGCAAATGTCATTACCTTAGCTATGCCCAACATAACTCCAGTCGTGTGGCAGGGAGCAATTAGCCACAAGCCGACGGGGATTATTTCTTATGTTTACACCAGACAACTCATATCGATGGGCCGCGAGTCTTATCTTACCAAAGTATATGATACCCATATAGAGGGTCCGATGCTTGACTATGTTCTTGTTTTCTATGAGTTTTCTTATGTGTTACCTACCAATTTACCTAGTATTCCCCTGACCCTGAGATTGAGTTTGCTATTGATCATGATCCTAGCACCCGATCTATTTATATGGAACATTACTATATGGCTCCTACTGATCTTAAGGAGATGAACTCCCAGCTCCAGAATGTTTTTGGTAAGGGTTTTATTAGACCATATATGTCCCCGTATGGATCCCCTATTTTGTTTGTAAAAAGAAAAGATGGTTTGATGTGAATATGTATTTATTATAGGCATCTTAATAAACTGACAGTGAAGAACCATTATCCTATGCATCATATTGATGATTTATTCAACCAGCTTTATGTTACAAATGTATTTTCTAAGGTAGATTTAAGGTCTAGTTATCATTAGTTGAAGATTCAGGCAAAGGATATCCGAAAAACGACCTTTAGGACCCATTATAGTCACTATAAGTTCTTAGTGATGTCTTTTAAGATGACAATGCCCCTACCACATTTATGGACTTGATGAACTCTGTATTCAGACCCTATCTGGTCTCCTTTATTGTTGTGTTCATTGATGATATTCTTGTGTATTTGAGAAGTAGTGAGGAGCATGTACAGCACTTCAGAATTGTGCTCTAGGTCTTTTGAGAGCATGTGCTTTTTGCCAAGTTCTCCAACTATGAATTTTGGCTTCAGTTAGTGTCATTTCATGGACACTTGGTGTCCAGGGTGGCTATTAAGGTAGACCTAGCTAAGATTTCAGTGATTCGGGATTGGGCTAGGCCTAAATCTTTGACAGAGGTTCATAGTTTTATTGGTTTGGTTTGTTATTATAGGTGATTTTTAAGATCTTTCCTTCCATATCAGCCTCTTTGACTAGATTGACTCAAATGGAAGTTCCTATTTAAGGGTTAGAGGAGTGTGAGTTGATCTTTGGAAAGATCAAGAATTGTCTTACTTTAGCCTCAGTGTTAGCTTTTCTTGTTGAGGGGAAGGGATCACAGTGTTTTTTTATGCATCTGGTATTGGTCTTGGATGTGTTTTGATACAGCAGAGTTATGTAATAGCCTATGCTTCTACAAAGCTTAAGGTCCATGAGTGCAACTACCGCACTAAAGATTAGGAGGCATTACTTGTATGGTGTGCATTGTGAGAATTTCACCGATCATCGTAGTCTACAACATTGTATGACTCAGTGATAGATTAATGCTCGCTATTCTAGACAGATAGAGTTTCTAAAGGACTATGATATTTCAATCTTGTATCATCGGGGTAAGACAAATATGGTGGCTAATGCCTTGAGTCGCAAGGCATTGAGTATGGGTAGTTTGGCATGAATATCAGTTTCTTAGAGGACCTTGGCAAGAGACATCCAGTCCTTAGCCAAACTAATGTTCGCCTTGATCTTTTAGATCCTGCAATGATTTTGTCTTATATAGAGGCAATGTACTTTCTATTTTAGAAAATTTGTGATCGTCACTTTGAGAATAGTAAGTTGTATCTTCTCTGTGATCTGGTGATGATTGGTGAGTCTGGGAGAGACACCATAGATTCTAAGGGTATCTTGAGATTTCAGGATCGTATTGTGTTTCTCGATTTGATTAATTAATTCAATCAATTCTTTATGAGGCTCACAGCTCTTGATATTCTATTTGTTTTGGAAGGCTAAGATGTATATTAATTTTATTCAATTTTATTAGTAAGATGGTATGAAGAGAGATGTGGCAGACTTCATAGCTTATTGCCTATATTTGCAGCAGGTTAAGGTCGAGCATCATCATCCAGGTAGTTTGATTCAAAGGTTAACCCATTCTCGAGTGGAAATTTGAAAAGCTTACAATGGACTTCATTAGTAGTTTGCCTCGTACTTCCAGTGGTCGCGATGGTATTTGGGTTATTATGGATCGTTTGACCAAGTCGACATATTTCATTCCTATTTAGATGACCTTTAGTGCTAATAGATTAGCCCAGATTTATGTTCGAGAGATAGCTCATTTGCATAGGGTCCCTGTGTTTATTATATAAGACTATAGTTCTGTATTTACTTTGCAATTTTGGAGAGCATTTCAGTTGGAGTTTGGTACTCGAGTGGATTTGAGTACAACTTTTCATCTATTGATGGATGCTCAGTTTGAGTGGACTATTTAGGTGCTTGAGGATATCTTCTGATCTTATGTTATGGACTTTGGAAGATAGTGGGATCAATACTTAGCATTGGCAGAGTTTGCCTACAACAACAATTACCATTCGAGTATTGAGGTGGCACCTTATGAGGCTTTGTATGATAGGAGATGCCATTTTTCTATAGGATGGTGTGAGATTTCTGAGGTTAGACCTTGTGGTACAGATTTTCTTCAGGACTCATGGATAGATTAGGGTTATTCAGGATAGGCTTAAAGCATCCCAGAGTAGGCAGAAGGCCTACGCTGATTGTAGACTCCGTGCCTTGAGATTTAGAGTTGGTGATTGTGTCTTTCTTTGTGTTCCCCCTATGTGAGGTGTGATAAGATTTAGGAGGAAAGGTAAGCTCAGGCATCAAAATATTGGTCCTTTTGAGATCCTCAATGTAGTGGGTGAGTGGCCTATGAGTGAGTTAGCTTTACCTCAAAACTTTGCTGTTGTTCATCTAATTTTTCATGTCTCTATGTTGAGAAAGTATATTCCTGATCCTTCTCATATTCTTAAATGGGACTCAGTCTAGTTAGACTAGCAGTTGACCTTTGTGGAGAAGCCCATGCTTATTTTGGCTAGTAATACGAGACGACTATGTTCTAGAAAGATTCTGGCAGTCAAGGTTCAGTGGAGGCATAATACGAGGAGACTATATTCTAGAAAGATTCTGGTAGTCAAGGTTCAGTGGAGGCATCACCCAATGGAGGAGGCTACTTGGGTAATTAAGAGTGAGATGCGGGCCCAGTATCTTTACTTTTTAGAGATTTCACGTATTTTCTTCATCTTAAACTTTTGACGATGAAAGTTCCTTAGTAGTGGATGTTGTAATGACCCTTCAGGTCATTGTCCGTGTTCTTGTTTATTTTCACCGATAGAGATTCTCCATAGTTTCCCAAAGTCATTAGTTACTTGATAGAACCGATAGTTTGGTAACCTGGCAGTTCATTTGGTTTTTAGAATTACTTTCTTGAATTGATGTCTTCGAGGGTTCTAATTTACCACTGGGTGAAAACTTCAGTAAACCAACCTTAAATGCAAAATCCAACTTCTCTAACGTGTCTGAAACGTCAAAATCTGTGTGGTTACATATCTTATTTGCTCAAAATGGACTCCTGATACATCTCGAGGCATTGGCCAAAGCCCAAACCTAAGTTCCAAGCTTCATCCATAGCCTGGCATACAGGGAGACACCGCGACTATGGTGAGTGCAATGCAAACACTGTGTCATGACTGGGCCAAGCGGGGTCCATGACCGTACTACCCGAGGCTGGGGGAAAGCCTATTTAAAGGTTATCATACGTGATATTTTGACCATTTTATGCCTCCTTCTTGAGCTCTAAACCCTAATTAAGTGTAAAATCTTCAAGTAAGTCTTGTGGGTTGGTAAGGATCTTAAATAACTTATGAAAAGCAATTTTCCTACAAATCTAAGGTAAGATTCCTTCTAGTGTTGTGTTGATTTCTTGATTTCTAGACCTAAAACCCCTAAATCTTTAAGGCTCAATTATAGCCATAAATGTGATTGATTTACTCAAATTTCTTGAGGGTTATAACTTCCTAATCATAGTTGAACAATGAGTTGGTCTCGGAAACTCATTTTTCAAAAGGTGGGACCCACTTGGGTGTTTGGTGTCATCTTGGACACATGAAACAATGGTTCCATAATGGGTATTGTCATTCTTGTATTAAAGCTTAGATTGTGTTTTAATAGTATGGCTCGTAGAAGAATCTTTAAGAAAATAAAAGGCAAAACTCATTGGTTCGTGAACAACTTGGACTCAAGGTAGGTTAGGCTTTCATGTAGTTAGATTGAGCTTAATTGTAGTGTAATTTTGATATCTTGTGAGATTAGGTAGGGTCTTAGATGATAAATGTCTAATGATGATACTTGGGATTAGTTTATCCTCGTAGGCTATTAAACTTGTAAGATATTATGCATGGCTATAGACTAGAACGTTGGATAGTTCTACTTGTAGTCACATATATAGTATAAGAATAATTTTGTTTCTCTAGTCGAGGAGAATGATGTTGTTGACTAACCTTAAGAGTATGTTGACCTAGATATGACTAGTTATGAATTGATCTTAGTGTTTGGGGTGACTTAGAAAGGATACTTTAAGAAGATTTTCCCTTATAGGCTTAGTAAGGATTGATAAGCCCTTATGGTGTGATTTAGATAACCTAGCCTAATTCAAGGTAAAAGTTAGTCTTGTAGAAGTGAACTTTGGAATTATTGGGATTTATGAGCGGGACTTGACCCCCCTTAACCTTGAACTATGTAATTCCTTGGTGACCTAGATAGTTAAGGAATGTGTAAGTTATGTTATTAAAGTTATAATGGTTAAACCTAGTTGTCGGATATGCATGTGGCCAATGGTTGGATAATGTTTATACTTGATCTTGTTGTCATGATATGATATCTTTGGAAAGTCTTGTAAATTGAACCTATGGTTATGCTATCTCTTTGAGTTCACCGAGTGAACCTCTGATTATGTTACCACTCTTGCTATGACCCAAGCCTAATGATTAAGCTAATATTTATGTGAAAAATTTTCCCTTAGGGTTAGTATTGTTAAAAGCGGGTCCAGATAAGGTATCTAGAGAGCATGTACTTGGCTTATAATTGACTTGCTTATAAACATGTTCACTGGGAAAAGTGGTTTTTGCATATATCATTTTGATACTTATGCTCATGCATCTACTTATACTATGTAGTGATGATTAATATTAAAGTATGATGGTATGTGTTGCCTTACATCATGTATACTCTATCATTGTGGTTTGTATATGCTTATTGATTCGACTATATATGTATGTGTAAATTGTTGTCTTGGAGGATGTGTTAATGTTATGATGATGCCCGATGAATCTAGAGGATATAATGATATTATGATGATGCCTGGTGAATTTGGAGAATATAATGATGTTATGATGATGTCCGGTAAGTCCGAAGGATATAATAATATCATGAAGATGCTTAGTGAATCGGGAGGATATAATAAGGTTATGATGATACCCGGTGAATCCGGGGGATAGATAGGGTGTGCTCTTGGAGTTTAAGTTTCCCTTTTTCCCTTTATCCTTTTTCCGTCTTTTGTATCTCACACACATGTATAAGACTATTTAAGACTATTATACGTTGAGTTTGTTTTACTAATACTACTAGGTCATGGGATTGGTGTTTGAATATTAGTTGTTTCTTTGTGAAATGTCGCTGTAATATTTTGTTCCCATATTCGGTCCATATTGGACATTCCTACCAAGGTAACCCATTGCATTATCTCTGGGTTGCGGTGTTACCTTACCTACTGGTGTGTAATACCCCAAAAAATCCAAACCAATATTAGAGACATGTACCAAGCTCATGCATAGTACATCATGGTTCTTTTATAGTTTTATGAGTAAGTTAGATGTATATTAAGGCTTCAAATAACTCCCAGCTATCAGACGAATCAAAACATTCCTTACCGATTGAATTATTGAGAAGGATATTGGTATAGTCAACTTCAAATGAGAATATCTCTCATTATATTTGGAATTTTTGAGCTCATGACCTATCAACAGATAGATAATTGAATTATCTTTCCAACGATACCAATTTCACTTAAATCCAATATCGGAGCAAAAAGTTATTCCTATTTTACTCCAGCATGTCAGGCTGGAAATAGTGTGACGACATTCATGGTAGCTTACCACATTTGTGACGCCCTATCACGAAGGTCGTCAGCCTTAGGCAGAAACCAGCTCCTAAGTGATGATATTCGTGGTAGCTTACCACATTTTTGACGCCATGTCACAAATGTCGTCAGCCTTAGGTAGAATCCAGCTTCTTTGTGACGACATTTTTGATGGCTTACCACATTTTTGACGCCATGTCACAAATGTTATCAGCCTTAGGTAGAATCTAGTTTCTGTGTGATGACATTTTTGATGGCTTACCATATTTTTGACACCTTGTCACAAATGTCGTCAGCTATTATTTTCAGCAACTGCGAATTTATTTCATAAGGGTATTTTGGTCTTTTTCCCTTCTCTTCCCACGACTTATAACCCTAAAGAGGCGTAATTTTTCCCATTTTTCTTCAGTTAAGCATCTCAAAAACCCTTTCTTACGCTCTCAACCACAAGATTAGGGTTTCCATCAAACCCATCTCTCAAAAGCAAGATTCAAGCCTTTTTCCAAGATAATCAAGAATTAAGTTTCCCAATCCAAGAACTCTCCAGCAAATCATCAAGGTTTCAATTCTAAGGTATGCGTAGTGTTCATCTATGGATCTAATCCGTTCATACAGCTCAAGAACCATGTTGTAAATACTATTTTATGAACTTTTTGTGGTGACATGAGCATGTACATGTTGATGATTGTTGTTTATGTTTCAAGATGATATATACCGGTGTTTTCATGGAATATATATGCTTGTTAGTTGAAAACTATGAACCTTAGATGGTGTAAAATGGAACAAGTTATGAAACACACCTATGCCTGAAAGATTGCATGCAAGGTGTTCGATAAAATGCTTAGGATGCTAGAAATTCATGTTTATATGGTTCCATGATGTCTAAATGATAAGTCCATGTTAGCTATATGCTTTAATATGAATTTAATGCTTTTCATGTGTTGCTATTGTTGTGGTATGAAGCATGTATGATAATGGAGATATACAATATGCACATGAAATATAGCTATGCACTCCCTACCATGCTTAATATGTTTAGGAACTACATGATGTATAATATCCTCTATTTATGATAATGTGAATTGTGGACTCCAATTTTATAATCAAGTCAGTAATGTTGTGTCAGTTTCCTTCAATCAAGTCCTGAGGGTATTCGTACCCAAAAACTTTAGCTGTTCCCTAGAGCCATTTCATGTTATCACGATACTTTCAGTCAAGCCATGATCTATAGAATTAAGTCCATCATATGACTCAGGAAAATCCATTACCTTCAATAATCTCAGTAGTTCAGTAATCTCAGTGATTTCAGTACTCTGTAATATCTATAACCTCAATATTCAAAGTCAATCTCAGTAACTTCAGTACTCTCAACCAGTCCTCAGAACTCAATGCATTTCATCAGTCATCAGAATCCAGTAAACTCAGTTTTAACTCTGCTAAACAATACCACTATTTTTAGTTTAGTTAATCAGTATCAGTTCAGCAAATCAGTTAAGTTATTTAGTTCAGCCTAATTATTCAGTTCAGTATCTTTCAGATGGGAGTAGGATTCAACATCAAGCAAACCTAGGGATGGGGGCTCACTTGCTTGAATAGGACTGAGATCAATAGAAGTAATCAGTAAGTTCCACAACTACGTAGCTAGCATAGGTACGAGATGTTACCCGTTAGATAGGAATGACATACTCAGGGGTCACCCGTTAGCACATTTATATGTATAGAACTGATCCGAGGAGTCACCTGCTATATTAGGACTGACTCCACAGTAGATGTCTTTATTGGCGGCGCGGTACTGACACCCTTCCAGTCAGGGCAAAGATTGGACCCCAGTCAGCTTAGCTTGGGGCATGTCGGTTAAATGAACACATCCCACAGTTTTAGTTACAAATGTAGGACTATCAGATACAGTCAACTCAGTTCAGTGGTACAGATTCAGTACTGTTAGATACAGTCAATGCTTATCATTGTAAATAGACTTCAAGATCACCCATTAGCTAGGACTGATCTCAACTTTGATTAATCAGCATTAGAATCATTATATTTAAATATCACCTGCTAGATAGGACTAATCTCAGACTAAGTCAAATCATCCTTATTGTCAGTATACTCATGATCACCCGCTACATAGGACTAATCTCAGATTTAGTTACTCCAAGTAGAATGGAACTCAGATAGTTCTATCAAAACTTAGACTGTCAGATATAGTCGCTTAGTATCAGTTACTTTGATTAGACTAGTCATCACAGTTATATCAGTTTTCTGAACTCATGTATCAGTCATATCAGTTATTGGGATTCATATCAGTATTCAGCTTCAGGACTGTCAGACACAGTCAACCAGACCAGTTCTTTATAATTTGAACTGTCAGAAATAGTCGTTCATCTATTTAGTATCTCAGTATCAGTACACTCATGTTTTCAATAATCAGACTCAGTAGTCAGTATCTTCATGAGTTCAGTTACAGTCATATATGCATGTATGTATTCTCACGTTCATATTAGTCAACATTGTTCATGTATATAACCCTTTGCATTTAGCCTACCTCACTCGTATACTCAGTATATTAAGATGTACTGACGCATTTGTGCTATGGTGCTTTCTCTCATGTTAAACCATAGGTTAAGAGGCACGAGCTCCAGATCAGCAGTAGCATTCCAGTGTTCAGAGTTTACAGTGAGTCCTTCTTATTCAAGGACGATACTATTATTGCTATATTTACTATTTAGTTGCTAGATGGAGTTAGTTGGAGACATGCTCCTTCAATTCCTTATTCAGTTCAGTTAGAGGCTTTAAGACTAGATGTCAGATTAGATATTCAGATCTCATTATTTTTAGCATTTATGACTTATTTTGGTATTATTATACCTTTTTCAAACATTTTATTTTCAGACATTTGTTCAATTTGAACCTTATGGCCTTTCATGTTCATGTTTCCATATTTTATGATATATTATGCAGTAAACAGGTACAGATATCAGTCATGGGTTAGCTTGTGGTCCTTCGGGGTCATGAACACTATGTAGCATTTCGGTTCAGAAAATTAGGGTGTTACAAACTTGGTATCAGAGCCTAAGGTTCAATAGAGTCTTAGAAAGTCTGAAAGACACATCTAGTAGAGTATGTACATGCGTATGTTGTGCACCACACTTATGTGTAGGAGGCTATGAGATGTTTTATGAACAGTTTCCCTTCTTTCATGTATGAGATCATTCTATAGAAAGATTCTCTGAGAAAACTCATGTAGATTCTCATCATGCTTTAGTTATGTCAACTTTACCTTACTTTCAAGGTAACATAAGTAGTGAAGCTCAAGTCCTACAGATAGGGCTTTCTCAAATAGTCCCTACAGATAGCTATGGGATTTTCTTCATGCTCAACAGTATCCCATCAGTTAAGTTATGTCCCAAAGTTGTACGGATCTCATTCATGATTATGAGAAGTCGTTCTCGAACCCAAATTTAGATATGCCAGCAGATCACTTCTCAAAATCCTATGATAGAATATGACTAGAGTTAGACAAATAAACCTAGGAGATTATCAGTAGTAGATTTGGGAAAATGATATCCATATTGAACAGACTATGTATTCATGGGGATAGTTATGCCAGAATGAATCAGTCATCTTGAACAGTGTGATTTAGAAATTTAATTTTATTGACTCGAAATTAAGCATAAAGGTACAAATGTGATACTAGTAGTATGTAAGGGAAACAGGGGCAAATGATATGTTTAGTAAGGCAAACATGTGTTAATTAGAGTGTAAGTATGTGATGATGATTGCAGTTCAGTTCATATTTTAGTTTAGTGCTCACAGAATTATGATGATGGCTTAAATACAAGTGGGGATGGTAGATCAAGTACCCAAGTCAGGTTCTCAGATTCCAGTAGTAGTGCCAGTATGTACAGAAAAGAAGTTAGGGAAGACGATTCCCGACCCATCCTTATCTCATCATAAAGCTTTGTACTTTAGTTGGCATAATGCATATGCATGTTTCATGTCTTAGATTCCATGAATACATCTTATGTTCACATGCATTTCATAGAATCGTATGTGCTTTCAGTTCCCATTATAGGGAATTTAGTCCTAGATCACTCAGTGTTACAAATCATATTCCATAAACTCAGATATTCCAGAATCAGGTCATGCAGCTCATGACTCATGTACATATATCATGCTCCCCAGTATACTCAGTTTCCATGACTCATGCTATGCCTCCACTGATCAGATAAATCAAGACTATGTCATGTATATCCTCAGTTCATCTCATGCATCATGCATTAGTTTCAGACTCCCGAAGTTTAGTTATAATCTAGTTCGTAGATGCCCTGTGCATCACCCAGTATCTTTTTAGAGGGACATAGCATCCCAAGGGGGAGATACCTCACCTTCTTTTAACGCTCTCATGTCTTACATCTTTTAGTTTCTCCTTGCATAACAAATTTAGTCTATAATAGAGGGTACTCATAAGTTGACCCTCAAGTTAGAACTCAGCTGTAAGTCAAGTATTCAGAGGTTTAGTTCAGTTCATGATTTCAGTCCATATGTCATGTAGCAAAATCAGTCATGTTCTCATGTTTCAGTTCAACCTTAGTGCCTTTACTATTTCATGTTCAGTCACATATTCGTGAGTTAGTTCAGTCATGTATTCACGTATCAGATATGAGTGGTTAGCTTATCAGTACTTTCAATCATGCATTCACATATCATGTCAGTCATATAATCATGCATCAGATATGCATGGATTCAACTTATCATTTAAGCATCAGATATGCATTCTCAGTTTGAGAAACTCAGTTTATCGGAACACTCAGTCCTACATTCATAAATCAGCTACCCATGCATCAGATATGCATGTATAGTATGATATGCTCAATTTTTAGTCATGTAATCCATGAAACCATGATCAGTCATTCATGCTATATATGTGTCGTTTTATCTTTTCTCCCCTCTCAAGCAGTCATCATTCGAGGACAAATGTTTCTAAGGGGGAGATATTGTAATACCCCAAAAAATTCAAACCAATATTAGAGCCATGTACCAAGCTCATGCATATTACATCATGGTTCTTTTATACTTTTTTGAGTAATTTATATGTATATTAAGGCTTCAAATAACTCCCAGTAATCAGACGAATCAAAACATTCCTTACCGATTGAATTCTTGAGAAGAATATTGGTATAGTCAACTTCCAATGAGCATATCTCTCATTATACTTGTAATTTTTAAGCTCATGACCTATCAACAGATAGATAATTTAATTATCTTTCTAACGATACAAATTTTTCCTAAATATGATATTGGACCAAAGATTTATTCCTATTTTACTCGGGCATGTCAGGCTGGAAACAGTGTGACGACATTCGTGGTAGCTTACCACATTTGTGATGCCCTATCACAAAGGTCGACATCCTTAGGCAGAAACCAGCCCCTAGGTGAGGAAATTTGTGGTAGCTTACCATATTTGTGATGCCCTATAACAAAGGTCGACATACTTAGGCAGAAACCAACCCCTAGGTGAGGAAATTCGTGGTAGCTTACCACATTTTTTATGCCATGTCTCAAATGTCGTCATCCTTAGAAAGAATCCAGCTTCTGTGTGACGACATTTTTGATGGCTTACCATATTTTTGACGTCATGTCACTAATGTCATCAGCCTTAGGCAGAATCCATCGTCTATGTGATGACATTTTTGATGGCTTACCATACTTTTGACACCTTGTCACAAATGTCGTCAGCTATTATTTTCAGAAATTGGGAATTTATTTCATAGGGTATTTTGGTCTTTTTCCCTTATCTTCCCACGACTTATAATCCTAAAGAGGCTTAATTTTTCCCATTTTTCTTCAGTTAAGCATCTCAAAAACCCTCTCTTATGCTCTCAGCCACAAGATTAGGGTTTCCATCAAACTCATCTCTTAAAAGCAAGATTCAAGCCTTTTTCCAAGATAATCAAGAATTAAGTTTCCCAATCCAAGAACTCTCCAGTAAATCATCATGGTTTTCTTTCTAAGGTATGTATAGTGTTCATCTATGGATCCAATCCATTCATAGATCTCAAGAACCATGTTGTAAATACTATTTTGTGAACTTTTTGTGGTGATATGAGCATGTACATGTTGATGATTGTTGTTTAAGTTTCAAGATGATATCTAGCGGTGTTTTCATGGAATATATATGCTTGTTAGTTCAAAACTATGAACCTTAGATGGTTTAGAATGGTACAAGTTATGAAACACCCCTATGCCTGAAAGATTGCATGCAAGGTGCTCGATAAAATGCTTAGAGTGATAGAAATTCATGTTTATATGGTTCCATGATGTCTAAATGATATGTCCATGTTAGCTATATGCTTTAATATGAATTTCATGCTTTTCATGAGTTGCTATTGTTGTGGTATGAAGCATGTATGATAATGGAGATATACGATATGCACATGAAATATAGCTATGCACTCCCTACCATGCTTAATATGTTGAGGAACTGCATGATGTATAATATCCTCTATTTATGATAATGTGAATTGTGGACTCCAATCTTATGATCAAGTCAGTCATGTTGTGTCAGTTTCCTTCCATCAAGTCCTAGGGGTATTCGTACCCAAAAACTATAATAGTGTGCCTAGAGCCATGTCATGTTATCACGATACTCTCAGTCAAGCCATGATCTATAGAATTAAGTAAGTTATATGACTCAAGGAAATCCAGTACCTTCAGTAATCTTAGTAGTTCAGTAAGCTCGGTGATCTTAGTACTCAGTAATATCTGTAACCTCAGTATTCAAAGTCAATATCAGTAACTTTAGTACTCTCAACCAGTCCTCAGAAATTAGTACATTTTGTCAGTCATCGAAATCCAATAAACTCAGTTTTAGCTCCACTAAACAATAACACTATTTTCAGTTCAGTTAATCAGTATCAATTCAGCAAATTAGTTCAGTTAAGTTATTTAGTTTAGGCCATTTATTCAGTTCAGTGTCTTTCCAATGGGAGTAGGATACAGCACCGAGTGATCCTAGGGATGGGGGCTCAACTTCTAAAATAGGATTGATATCAATAGAAGCAATCCCTAAGTTCCAGAACTACGTAGCCAGCATAGGTACGAGATGTCACCCGTTAGATAGGAATGACATACTCAGGGCTCACCCGTTAGTAGATATATATGTATAGAACTAATCCTAGGAGTCACCCGCTAGATTAGGACTGAATCCACAACAGATGTCTTTATTGGTGGTGCGGTACTGGCACCTTTCCACTCAAGGCAGAGATTGGTCCCCAGTCAGCTTAGCTTGGGGTATGCCAATTAGATGAACACATCCCACAGTTTCAGTTACAGATGCAGGACTGTCAGATACAGTCAACTCAATTCAGTGGTATAGATTCAGTACTGTTAGATATAGTCAATTGTTATCATTGTAAATAGTCTTCAAGATCACCCATTATCTAGGATTGATCTCAACTATGATTAATCAGTATCAGAATCATTAGATTTAAAGATTACCCGCTAGATAGGACTGATCTCAGACTAAGTTAAATCATCCTTATTATTAGTATACTCATGATCACTTGCTAGATAGTATTGATCCTGGATTTAGTTACTCCAAGTAGAACGGAACTCAGATAGTTCCATTAGAACTTAGACTGTCAGATACAGTCGCTTAGTATCAGTTACATCAGTTAGGCCGATCATCATAGTTATATCAGTTATATCAGTTTTCTGAACTCATGTATCATTCATATTAGTTATAGGATTTATGTTATCAGTATTCAGCTTTAGGACTGTCAGACACAGTCAACTAGACCAGTTATTCATTATTCAAACTGTCAGAAATAGTCATTCATCTATTCAGTATCTCAATATTAGTACACTCATGTTGTCAGGATTCTGACTTAGTAGTCAGTATCTCCATGAGCTAAGTTACAGTCATATATGCATGTATGTATTCTCACATTCATATTAGTCAGCATTGTTCATGCATATAACCCTTTGCATTTAGCGTACCTCACTCGTATACTCAGTATATTCAGACGTACTGATGCATTGGTGCTATGGTAATTTATCTCATGTTACACCATAGGTTCAGATCCACGAGCTTTAGATCAGCTGTAGCATTCCAGTGTTCAGAGTTTGCAGTGAGTCCTTCTCATTCGAGGATGATATAATTATTGCTACATTTACTATTCAGTTGCTAGATGGAGTTAGTTGGAGACATGTTCTTCGACTCCTTTTTCAGTTCAGTTTGAGGCTTTCAGACTAGATGTCAGATTAAATATTCAGATTTCATTATTTTTAGTATTTATGACTTGTTTTGGTATTGTTATACCTTTTTCAGACATTTTGTTATTAGTCGTTTATTCAGTTCGAACCTTATGGCCTTTTATGTTCTTGTTTTTGGATTTTATGGTATATTATGCAGTATATAGGTACAGATATCAGTCATGGGTTATCTTGTGGTCCTTCGGGGTTATGAGCACCGTGTATCAATCCTGTTCAAAAAATTGTGTTACATGGTGGCTTATGGTAGGTTCTATGATGACTCAAAAATCCAGTTGTGACAAGTGATCCTAAGAGAGAGGGGAAGATGCAATTGGTCTAGAACTGACAAAACCTTTCCACCAATGCCGAGCAGATAAGTCCAAGTAAAATATGGTGTAATCTACACCTCTGTTCTTAACAAGGCCTAACCCATGAAGCCTTTCCTTATAGGCAGTCAGAAACTCAAATGCATCCTCTCCAAGAGAACCAGAAAAACTAGGTGGAGCCAACCTCAAGAATCTACCCAATGTCTTTTGCTCCTCAGTAGACATAGCAGGATGGGTCATAACTGGGTGAGCAAATGTCAGATGAACAACTGCCGAAATTAGAGGTCCCTCAGCTCCAGGCTTCCCCTCTATCCAAATAGTATGCGAACCATCAACAATACCCAATAGTTGAACTAAAGCATATCTAAGCTAAGAATAGGGGATGAATCTTTGTTGAGCCTAGGCTTGTCCCTGGCCCATCGGCGGCTGAGGTAGAGGATTCTCTCGCTCGGGTGGAGGAATAGGATTATTGGGAGGTTAACCCTGATCCCTAACTATAGACATATTATGGGTCTGGGCCTCGGGACCCTCCTTACGTATAACTATAGCATGAGTCCTGGGCATCTGCGAAAGAGTAAAGTCAAGAGAATATCTAACAAACCAAGTCAGACTCTTAGTAGGATATGAGTTAAAGAAGCGAGACACTCCTAAGAATGTCCTATAGCATCCCGAAAATAGGAAACGGACGTCAACGTTCCAATTCCCAGGACTCTATTAGCTACTTGCTCTTGTACCAATAATATTAGTAAAACCTAGGCTCTGAGACCAATTTGTCATAACCCGATTTATGAGTCATGATGACACCTACCATAACCCACCATTAGGTAAGACAAAATCGTAACCCAAAGCTAATGTAATGGGTTACCTTGGTAGGAACATCCAACATGGACCCTATATGGGAACACAATATAACAACGTCGTTTCATAAAGAAACAACTGACATTTGAATTCCAATCCCATGACTTGATACTATTAGTACAAGAGAATATAGATGCGACAATAGGAATTACAACTCAAAATCTAAATTGTCTTAAATAATTTCGAACATTCTTCTCATATACAAAAGACAGAATAAGTATAGAAGGCGAAAATGGCAACTCAAACTCCAAGAGCTCACATTGTCTCCTGATGATCAACACAGCATGATCTCGACTTAACGGCGGCAACTAGGAGTTAGGTTTGCACTAAAAATATACAGAAGTGTAGTATTAGTAACAAAACATGGGCACTCAGTAGGCATCATCAGCTGACTGAGATAAATTATGATATAAGGATGAAATAGTGTAAGACAATAACTTAAAGTCATTGTACAGAATTTAACCTAAATCTTCTTCGGTATCACTGTCTCAATAACTAATCAACTTGAACAATAGTCTGACATTCCATATCCACTATACCATAACTTTCATACGACATGAGTAATCATTTTGGAAGCATAAAGCCACATATATAGTATAAAGGAAAAGAACTTACCACAACGTCCCACACCGCCGGGAAGTACACTTAAGGAAAATAATCAAAGAACTCACCACGGCATGTAATACCACTAGAGATTACACCAAAAGGTCAATTCATCAACATATCAAGGCAAAACTACACAACCAACTGTAACACCCCGTATTCAAGTACGTGTATTGGCATATTCAAGTATGTGTATTGGTCTTATTTATATGGAATTAATTTTTTTTTATTTTATTTATACCAAAATTTGCCCATCGATGGTTCCATGCGAAGGTTATTGAATAAGCTTTCCAACGATATAAATATTTCCAAAAACGGATAGGTTTCAGATATAATTGAGCACGTTCAAAACTATAAAATGGTGGCCGGGATATTTGGGAATAGTAAATGTGCAGGAAAATTTCCTGCACACAAACTACTGAGGCTAGCCAAATTTTGGGGTCAACTTCGAACGATCCTAACTCCCGTAATATAATGAACTGGGAGATCTGAGACCTATGAAAATAAAGATCATTGAGTCTTCTTTCCAATTCAATTGGTTTCATCCAAATCCAACGTCTGAGTAAGGAGTTGTACTCGTTTTACTTCAACCTATCAAAACAGATTTTTAGGATCAACTTCAAACGAGTACGAACTGGGTGGCCTACTTTATATGAAATGAAATACCTTTGAATTATCCTTCCAACGATATCAATTTCACCCAAATCCGATATCGTAGCAAAGAGTTATGGTCGATCTACTTTAGCTTATCAAAACAGTCCACCAAAGGACAGATTTGACATTATTTAAATTTTAAAGGCATTTTGGTCATTTCCTATTATATTATGGACGGGAATATGTGTATATATACATTTATATGAGTTCAAAAACTCATTTTCATCATCAATCATTGAGGAAGAACAAACCCTAGCCAAATTTGACCTTTAAATTACTTTTGATTCAACCGTAGAAATTCCAAAGCAATCCGATAACTGCGTTTGTCATCTCGAGAGCTTTGAACGGCACCTATTATTTGTGCAAACAAGATTTCATAATCAAGGGGTGAATTCTAAGGTATAAATATTGTTTGCCTTTGTTCTTTTCCATATGTATATGTGATAGAAGATTTTATGTATTGGTTATTATTGAAAGGTGTTGGAAATAGGGTTATGGACTATTTTGCATGGTTTGATTGTGTTGAATTATGGAAGGTGGATATGGTAATTGAGTTATGGAAGGTGGATATGGTAATTGAGTTATGTAAGGTGGATATGGTGATATACTATTGAATTGATGATTATTTATGTCTATGTCTCAATTTGGTTTAATGAATTGGTTAGAAGGATAAATGAATCCAAACTTGATATTGGAGGATGTTGTATGAATATGCATGGCATGTGAATGTAATTGGAGTATAAAAGGGTTAAATTGACACCCTTTATGGTGTAATTAAGGCTTAATACTTAACCACTAGTTTGGTGAAATCAAATAATTAAATTGTGACGTTTAGTTGCTAATACTAGATTGCTATATATGTTCATTGTAGATAAGTAATCCGAAAAGCTAGGAAGTCCATTTGGGACTAGTATTGAAGGTTGACAGTCAGGTATGTAAAGCATACTCTATACCATATCTTTGGCATGAAAGTGAACAATTGTTCTATTAAGAAAGTTTCCAAAGTTATTCAGTAACATGTGATCCATAATGGTTTTGTATGATGTTCTACGTTACCAATGAACTTGTTTCCACCCTACAAGATGTCAAGACATTCCAATACTTACCCGTTTTCCAAATCTTACATGTTTATTGCACTAATGAATGTCAGAAGGTATCCGGTTACTCAAACAAGAACCATGTTCTATTAATGACTCCATAAACATTTCATTGATATACCAATAAGTTCCTACTTCATTGTTATGGCATTGATGACTCCAAAACACTTCATTGATATGCCAATGAGTTCTTACTTCATTGTTATTGCATTGATGGTCTATTTATATATCTCTTATTAATGTATCATTGTTTCAAAGTATCAAAAATGTCGTGATGACCGAAATAACAATCTCAAAGATTAATTGAACTAAGTGATGGAAGTTCTCTCTTATCGGGTGGTATCCCAGGGGAATAAGCCTATCATGGGTCTATCCTTATTTATGTGTTTATGGGTGGTATCCCAGGGGCATAAGCCTATCATGGGTCGATCCCAGTTGATATGTACTGGAGGCAGCCGAATGGTCATAGTACAGTTCAATAATGATTACAAAGATGATAAGAACGAAGGTAAAGTGATTGAATAAATACAATGTACAGGTTGTCACAAGTTCTAGTAAGTATGGTTCACTCCTATTACTATTTATTCACTTGTTTCTGATTTCTATTGAGCTCCTATATCATATGTGATTATCTACAGCTTTACATAGTACATATTTCGTACTGACATCCCCTACGGGGGACCTGCATTTTATGCTGCAGGCACAGGTACCTCAGCTCATACACTGCACAAGTAGAAGCCAGGATATCCAGGTTCTTTTGGTGAGCTCCAATTTTCTTCGGGGCTTTCCGTGTCATATCACGTCACTTTTGGTATTGTATAGAAGTTATTTATATGGAGGGGTGTGTACCGACCTTAGTTAAACTTTGTGTATTATCTAGAGGCTTTGTAGACCTATTGTACAGTCAAGGTGGTGTTTTGTTAATAGACGTGATCGCTCCAATGACCAAGTATCGTATATACATATATATATGTGCTCGAGCTTATACAGGTGATTATTTCCTTTTATATGCGGCATGATATTGTCCAAATTTTGGGTTGTCATAGTGGTATGCATGGGAAGTATAAGGTTATGAGTTGGTTCTCACAATCCTCCTCGGTTATGGGTGCCAGTCCGCCCCAATAGGATTTGAGGCGTGACAGCAACTCTCCAAAGCTGTAGGTTGTACATTCCCTCCATGGACTCTTACCGAGGTCTACAATCATCATCAAAACTGCAATTTGACACAAAAAAGCCGGTATCATCATAACAAGGTTATAGTTATTTTGTCTCTAACTGACTATTAACTTTATGCCTACTCTATGTTAGCTATCCTCCATTTCCACAAGCCACTAGTTAGCAAGTCTTATAGTTTACAAGTTATCAAATAAGGTAAAGCTACAAGTTACCAACACCATTATTTATTCACCCATAACAAAGCCATCTTCTAGTTAGCCTCCTACTTATATAAATCATCAATTAAGCCACCACGGCATCACATAATAGATGTCAACTTAACCACTTATCATACAATACTAGGTCTATTATCATTGAGCATGTTACAACCTCAAGCATCACATTTTACAAGTTTAATAGCCTATGAAGATCAACTAATCCCAAAAATCATCATTAGCCCATTTATTATCTAAGACTCCACCCAATCTCACAATATTACATAATTATACTATAAATAAGCTCAATTTAACTACAAGTAAGCCTAACCTACCTTGAGTCGAAATTACACACCAACCAATGAGCTTTGCCTTTCCATTTCTAGAAGATTCTTCCACAAGCCAAGCTATAAGCAACATAATATAGGCATCATTAAAAGAATAACAACACCCATTATTGCACCATTATGCTATGGGTCAAAAATGACCGCAAGCCCCTAAATAGGTCCCACTCTCATAAAATGAGTTTCTGAGACCAACCCATTGTTCAAATATTATTAGGGAGCTATAATCCTCATGAAATTTCAGTAAATCAATCACATTTTTGGCTACCCTTGAGCTTCAAACCATTAGAGGTTTTGGCATAGAAATAAAGAAATCAATACAAAACTTGAAGAAATCTTACCCTAGATTATACCAAAAATACATTACACAAGCAATAAAGCTCCTAATCAACCCACAAGACTTACTTGAAGATTTTAAACTCTATTGGGGTTTAGAGCTCAAGTGGGAGGTACAAAAATGGCCAAATTTTCTGGAAAGACAACCTTTAAATAGGCTTAGCCTAGACCTCGGGTAGCCAATCATGGACCTTACTTGGCCACAGTCGCAGCACCATGTTTGCACCTCCCCCACTATGGTTGCAATATCTCCCTCCATTCTAGGCTACCACTGAAGCTTGGAACTTGGTTTTGGGCTTCAACCAATGCCTCTAGATGTATATAGAGTCCATTTCAAGCAAATTAGATATATAAACACATAGATTTTTACATTTTGGATGTGTTAGCAAAGTTGGATTTCACATCTAAGGTCATTTTATTGCTATTTTACTTCGTGGTTAATTAGAACCAATGAAGACTTACAATTGGGAAAGTTGTTCTAAAAACCAAACAAACCACAAAGTAACTAAACTATCAATTCCAGCAAGTCACAGATGACCCGGGGCATCTATGGAGAAGCTCTATCAGCAAAAATAAGTAAGACTACGGATAATGACCTAACATAATAGGGGGGTCCACACTCAAAATTGGAGGAACACCATAAGTAGACTCTATCACATACAGAGGTACAATACTTGAAGCTAAAGGAGCACCAGGTACACTCATTAGAGTATCCTCTAAATAGGTCAAAAATCAAACCAACAAACCCTCCAATAATAGGACAGGAGAACTCTATGGGATTAAAGTAGGCCCTAAAACTCTAATATGCTTAACATAAGGCTTGAGGGAGAGTCCCTTACTGCTATCTCTAGACAAGGCAGATCTTCATTCCCATTCTCCACATTGAGCCTTACCATGACTAGCAACATGACCTGTATACTAGGCTCTCTTCTCAGATAATAGATCCATATCTCTAGCGTCACTGGATCTAGTCCTCAATATCTGTACAAAAAATAATAAAATATGACATAGAGTAAAAAGTGTGAAAGATCTGCACGATGAGGAATAAAATAAGGGATGTTTTCTAAATATATCTTATATCCTCTCAAAAATAGATATAGACATCTACAAATCGATCCATGATACTCTATTAGACACCCTGTTCTTATACTATTGAGACCAATGAACCTAGATCTGATAAAATTTGTCACGATTCAAAAACCAAGGGTCATAATGGCACATGTGAGGGTAAGACTTCACAAGTAAGCCTATCACCCAAACTTTTCTGAAATGAGAAAGCAATATAAAAATTCAAGAAAAGACTCCAAGAATAGAGTTGAAGTACTCATATGCAGCTAAAGAGGAAACATAAAAAAAGATACCAAACCAAAAAAACAAAAGGAGTGTCACAATGTAAGAACTAACTAATACAACTCGAAATAAAATATAAATAGGATATCCAAAAGAAAATAAACTCTCTCTCTTAATACAATAACACATAGTCTAGACAAGTAAGGTAGTGGTCAAATCTAGATGCATAGATCAACTGTTACCTCAAAAAGACTCCAAATATTGACTGAATTAGCTATTGATATGGTGCACTCATACCTTGATTTGGATCAAAAGTTGGTAAAAGGGATGAGTACGGTTCACTTGTATTTAGTAGGTATCATAGGCTGACTAAGTAATATAGAAAATAAAGAATTTAAACATAAACTATGGAAAAGTCACATGCTATCAAAAAATATCCTAAAAGTAGCCTATACCATCTTCACTAATAGTTCAACTATATGCACATAACAACAACATATAGGGTAAAGATGAATGAGTATACATATACTCCAAATAAAAGTACAAGAAGATAGAACAAAAGGACAGGTATCAAGACACAAATAGAAATACAATAATAGAAAAAGCATAACCTATTGAACAGAATGACGGTGATGACAATGATGATGATGATGATGCATAAGGTCATTGCACAACCACTGTATAAACCTATCAAACTCAGCTATGGACGTAGGACCAATGAGATATTCGTACACCCATACTTACAAAGCTCTACTTATACGTAAGAACCATGGGGGGTTTGTTAACATGCATACAACCAATATGCAATATCAATATCTATAGCTCCTCTTCGACACATACATCAGCACAAGGTTTTTAAAGATGTTACATTTGCTATGACATTTTCTATTAGATAAAGCATGCATTTCCAGTGTTTAAAATATTTCCATGGTGGTACCAATATTTTATGAATAAATATGATATGAGGATGTAATGCTCACAACCAACCAAAATGAGCATATGCAATATACCATCCATGTAAACCAAAAGTTTACTTAAATAAATGAGCCATCTATAATCCAATAAAATCCACAAACCATATTACGGAACATTTAAGAAAAATTCATTAATACTACATAAATCCCCAAATCTAGGATTTTTCGCCTAAAAAAAGTGTAACCAAACATACATATATCATTACCAGATCAAAATCAACATATATGAAACACCCTAGATTTTTGGTCCCTAAAAATTTTTGATTTTTAAACTCACTGTCCAGAGTACTACTCTCTCTATGAGTAGTCATGTGTCCTTACGGGTTTTAAGGACCCAATCATATCCTGGCTAGTATGTTGGCATGGAGTTTCTACTTTGACTACGACTAAGGGCTATAAGTCATAAAGACTTAAAATGAGTCTTGTAGTCCCATCGGTAGTCAAACGAGTATCTGTACCCACTGTTTATGTCCTGGTTATTACTAGAACCTTATAAATCATAGGGTGGGTAGGAGTCATAGGGTTACCAGAAGGGGGTCCCTCAGTTACTGTCCAGACAACGACTCGTGGTAATGAGTCCTACTTTGTCCTTATAAGTCGTATACTGATTCGTAGTAACTAGCGATAATTTTTTATCTTTTTAATTAAGGGTTTTGGATATTTCACTTTTTCCTCACTTAATACCCACGACCAAAAACACCCTAGGGATGTTATTTTCAACACTTTAGAATTTAAAGCACTCTCTCAAACTCTCAAAATTCTTTAAGGTCAAGATACTTAGGGTTTCCAAGAAGTTGGTCATAAGGGCTTAAGGCTTGATTTCTCCCTATAAATCTTAGTATTTAAGTCATGTTACACTTTCCGCAATATTATTCGATGGAAATCATGTGTTTTAAATGCATTAATTGTATGGATTTAAATGTGGGTTTTGATGTGATTGAGGATTTTGGAATGTTTAATACTTGAATTATTTTACAATAATTTTGATGAGTTATTCATGCTTTGAAATTGATGTTTTGAACTAATAGGGTGGATGGGTGTGGGATTTGAAATGGGGGTCAAGGTATTTCCTCAAATTAATGTTTTGAACTTTGAATTGGTTTTGAATGATTGTCTTCCCTCAACCCACTTATGTAAATGGCTTTGAATTGTGAAATTGTCATTTGGTTTGACTTACTCAACTATATTATTGCATTGCAAAAATGTTTAAATGATGGAAATATATTTTGAAGGCCTTGTTTGCTATGTTTTAATATACTGAATAAAAGGGTCGTGGTATTTCCCTAGGTCTATATGATTGTTATGGCATAGAGATAAGCTCGCAAGTGTAAGGGTATGCCAATACTCATGGTGTTCCTTAACGGTTGATTCTTTGATTAATAATTAGGTGTAATACCCCGTATTCTTTCTAGTTCAATTCAGCTTAGAAGAGCCATATCAGAGACTTAGGACCTGAAATTTTAGCTAAGTGTTTAAGACTTAGTCTCATTTTTGGCCTCTAAACTTTGAAAATTTTATTATTGACCTTCCCTACCTTGGAATGTTAATTTATAAGTTGTTTCATGACCAAGGTATTCCATAGTAACTCCTGGGTGAGTTTTAGAATTTTAGAAAAAGGTTTGGGGTATGTTTAGATGGCTAAAATAGAATGTTGACATGATATAGACATGCCACATCAGCGGTCGGGTCGGATAACGGAATGTGATGTTTCACTAATCGTGTCACAGCGAACAATGCAATGCATCATTGATTGCATCAATGTCCACTTTGGTTTTGTTAAATGATAGGCTTATGGGGGCATTTGAGTCATTTACCCTCACCCAAATCCATCAAAAACATACAATTTTAGCCCCAAATAACATTTATGCTTCATTATTCATCTTTTTCCTCTCCAAGAGTAAAACCATATCTCCAAGTATCAAGAACAATTCCATAACTCCTACTCCAAGAAATCCTATAATCCAAAGTTTTAATTTCAAGAACCTCAAGAAGAAGCTTCAAGAACACCACCTGAGATTCAAAAGTTCAAGCTAATACATTCAATTCATCAAGCAAGGTATGTGGGGTTATGAACAAGGATGCTTCTTTCATTCTTGTTCCCAAAACTAGTCTTTAAAATTGAATTTACATTATTTTACAAGATTTACAATTTAGGATTCACACTCAATTATCATTATTTGAAGATTATGATTTTACAAGTGATCTAAATGTTGAATTGCATCTCTCTTTTTTTCGTGTGACTTGATTTTACAGATTAAAAATTAATTTTCATTATCTTGACTAGAATTATTGAGGAATTTCATGATTTTATTATTGAGAATGAACTTTGTGATGATTTGATATGAGTTTATAACATGTTTTTTAAGCCCTAAGTATTGATATTTCAAGAAGATTCTGCTTTTAATAATCCTATGATTAGCTTATATTCAGATTTTGAACAAGATTTGATCCTTTGATCCTCATCTAAGATGTGGAATCCACTTTACAATTTTGATTACAAATTTTATTACAGTTTAAAGTAAACAGATGCATAACTATTTTTTATTGTAAACCCTTATATTACTTAAAGTGGTTTTCCTACAGAACGAGTATACATATTAAAGGGAGTAGTATTTGGCACCAAGTTATGTATTTTCATATGAACCAGAACTACGAGCCAATGTGGGTATAGATTGCTCATATTATTCCTATTTATATGACAATAGATAAAGATTGTGACCAGTTAGCTTAGGTTATACTCCTTGAAAAGAGTATGACACCTCTCCCCCATATGAGGTTTTCCCCTTAGGGGAACTTGACTTTGGACTCCATGGTAGCTCACATGGTTTATGTTGGTTAGAATAACCTCCCTAACAAAAAAGAATAATAGAAAGGTTTTTAGAAATCAAGTGTAAAGGCTAAAAAATTTACTCAAGTATGGTCTTACTTAAAATACAAGTCACATAAATTTAGCTTTTGGTTTTCATATGATAACGGTGAATCCTCTTTACACTTAGCTTGCATAAATATAAAATAGATTACAAGTAAGTTTTTAGAACTAAGTTACATGACTCTTGAGATTTATACAGTACACTTTATTATTCATGATTTATTATTTTCCAGCTTTCAGTTATTCAAGCTAATGTAAGCCATTTACATTTAGAATACATTATTTTATGAGTTTATATGAATATTGAGATATTGTTTTACTTATGCATTTACCCCTATATGCTCAGTATATTCCCAAAGTACTGATCTACATGTACATCTATGTGCTAATTTGTTTAATAATGTAGGTTCAGGTGCTCAGTTCCACCACCGTGATTGACTGTGAACATATCTATCTACCTCTCAATAGTTGGTCAGTTCTCATAGTCCGGAGACTCAGTTATTAAGATTACTAGTTTTATAGAATATTTTATTTAGATATTTTCAGTCAGTTCAAGTCAGTTGGGGACCTGTCCCAATGACACTCTACTCAGTAGTGTTAGGGGCTTGTCCTACTATTAGATACATTTTAGTTTTACAGTGTTAGTTGTTCAGATTTCCTTGTATGTACTATCAGACATTATGTTCAGTTAAATCAGTCCAATTCAAATAATATTTCAGTATTTTAGTGTACCACATTCTTATACTATCTTTACATGGGTTTTCATGAATGAGTAACAAGCTTTCAGGGTTAGCTCAGGACTACTTATAGTTCAAAGCACAGTGTGGCATCCCGAGAACTATTTTTGAGGCATTACAAACTTGGTATTAGATCTTAAGGTTTATGGAGTCCTAGGGAGTCAAAAAAGCCGCATTATGTAGAGTCTTGATCATGGATGTGAGGCACGCCATATTTATGATCATGATACTATGGGACATTTTAGGAAATCATACTTTTCTTTTATGATCTATTATGCTTATGGTGCCAGGATCTGCTTTTAACTCATTCTTTTCTATGATAGTTGAATATGCCTCCTCGTTGAGCTAATGCACATAGAACTGATAACCAGCCACCCCTGCCTACTGACCCTCTGAATGAGAATGTATCCAATGCTGAATTTTGAGTTGTCTTTCAGGCGTTGGCCCAAGCTATGACTGCCAATATTTAGGGCAACCATTAGGAAGCAATACCACTTCAGCATAATGGTGGATTAGTAGTAGCCATAATTCATGACTTTATGAGAATGAATCCGCCTGAGTTCTTTGGGTCAAAAGAAGGTGAGGACCCAAAAATTTACTTAGATAAGGTGAAAATAAACACCCAAATTATGTATGTTACTTAGGAGGAGAGTTTAGAGTGGGGATCCTATAGGCTTAAGGATATGGAGTATGATTGGGTAGTTATGTGGAAGAATGGTAGAGTTGAGAATTCAACTCCTTTGAGTTAGAAGGTGTTTCAGGACACATTTCTAGATAGGTTCTTTCCGTGTGAATTGAGAAAAACTAAGTTAGAGGAGTTTGTGAATCCGAATTAGGGCTCAATAACAGTGAAAGAGTACTACCTTAAGTTCGATCAGTTGTCTAAGTATGCCCCTAACACGATGGCTGGCCCTAGGTCGAGTATAAGCAAGTTTGATACTGAAGTATCTGGTTTGGTAGTTAAGGATTGTAGGAATTCCATGCTTATTAAGGATATGGATCTTACTAGGTTGATGATTTATCCTTAATAAACTAAGGTAGAAAAGTTGAAGGGGAGAAAGAAAAAGAATAAAAAGGCTAGAACCATACAGTTTGAATATGGCCAGACAAGGTTTTAAAGGGAAATCATTTGAGGTTTCAAGGTCTCTCATCTATGCCAGTACCATCTTCAGCCGGTGCTCCTAACCCAAAGCTAGGCAGGAGAAGTGGGGTAAAACTTCTATGTCCAAGTCTCAGAATAGTGTGAATGGAAAACCCAGTTATCCTTCATATGCTAAGTATGGTAAGAATTATTTTGGTGAGTACTTGTTGGGATAGAAAGGTTGTTATTATAGTGGTAAGTTGGGTCATATAATAAAAGAGTATCCGTATGCTAAGCAGGGAAATAGGGATGTTCATCTCCAGACTCAGGAAACTAGTGCACCAGCTCCTCTGGGTCGCCCAATCCCTCCTTAGGGTGCATCATCCAGCACCAGTGGTAGTCAGCGCTAGAAAGGGTTTTATGCTTTACCATCCTGTTAGTAGTAGGAAAGTTCACTAGATGTTGTTACTGGTATGCTTCGTGTCTTTCATCTTGATGTTTATATGTTGTTAGACCCCAGGTCGAATCTCTCTTATTTGACCCTGTTAGTTGTAGTAAATTTTGGGACAGGACCTAAAAAAGTCCTTAAGGCCTTCTTAGTTTCCACCTTAGTGTATGAGTCAGTTGTTACCAAATGAGTCTATAGAAAGTGTCCTATCACTGTCCTTTATAAGATTATATTAGCGGACTTAATAGAGTTAGACATGGTCGATTTTGACATTATTCTTGGTATGGATTTTCTTCATTCCTATTATGCATCTATAGAATGTTGAACTAGAGTAGTGAAGTTTTAGTTTCCTGATGAGACAGCCTTTGAGTAGGAAGGTAATTGAGTGTTTCAAAAGATTCATTTTATATCCTATCTCAAAGACAGAAAGTTGATATCAAAAGGGTGCATCTATCATCTAGTTTGAGTCAAAGATACAAAGTTTGAGGCTTCAACAATTCAGTCAGTCCCTGTAGTAAATGAGTTTCCTAAAGTTTTTCCCAAAGATTTTCCAAGGGTACCTCCCGATAGGGAAATTGAATTTGGTATTGACCTCCTTCCAGATAGTCAGCCCATCTCCACTCCTCCATATAGTATGACTCTAGTTGAGCATAAGATTTAAAAGAGTAGCTTAAAGAACTCTTAGATAAAGGTTTCATAAGGTCCAGTGTCTCTCTATGGGGCGCTCCCGTCCTATTCATACAAAATAAAGACAGTTCATTGAAAATGTGAATTAACTATTGTCAACTAAATAAAGTCACAATAAAAAACAAATATCCTCTCCCTAGGATTGATGACTTATTCGACTAACTCCAAGGTGCAAGTTACTTCTCCATGATAGGCCTTAGATTTGACTATCATTAGCTTAGAGTAAGGGAATGTGATATTCCAAAACAGCTTTTAGAACCCGTTATGGTCATTTGGATTTTCTAGGCATGTCCTTCAGGTTGACAAATGCCTCAGCAGCCTTCATAGACTTGATGAACAAATTTTTCAAACAGTATTTGGATATGTTTGTCGTAGTTGTTATCGATGATATTCTTGTCTATTCTTGTAGTGATAATAACTATGCATACCATATTAGAATTGTGTTGTAAACTCTTAAGGATCACCAGTTGTTTGCCAAATTCAGCAGATGTGAAATTTGGCTAAGATCGATAGCTTTCCTCGGTCATATTGTTTCCAATTATGGCATTAGATTTGTTTCCCAAAAGTTTGAAGTAGTAAGAAACTGGCCTAGGCCTATCTCTCCATCAGAAATTAGGAGTTTCTTGGGTTTGGCTAGCTATTATAGACATTTTTTGGATGGGTTTTCTTCTATTGCATCCCCATGTCTAGATTGGAACAAAAGAAAGTTAACTGTCAGTGGTCAGATTTATGTGAGAAGAGTTTTCAAGAGTTAAAGTTTCAACTTACTTCAGCCCCAGTTTTAGCTCTACCTAATGGTACAAATTCATTTGTTGTCTATTGTGATGCTTCTAAAATTAGTGTAGGTTGTGTTTTGATGAAGTGAGGTAAGGTGATAACCTATGCCTTTAGACAGCTTAAACCTCATAAAATACCCTACCCATGACCTTGAGCTAGCTACTGTTGTATTCGCATTGAAAATCTAGAGGCACTATCTTTAAGGGGTGTATGTCGATATATTCACGAACCACAAAAACTTACAATATGTGTTTACTCATATAGACTTAAATCTTCATTAGAGAAGGTGGTTAAAATTGTTGAAGGATTATGACATGAGTGTGCAGTATCATCCGGGCTAGGACAATGTTGTGGCAGACGCCCTCAGTAGATTATCTATGGGTAGTGTTACTCATATGGAGAATGATAAGAGAGAATTAGTTTGAGAAGTTCATCGGTTAGCTAGACTGGGTGTGAGGTTGGTTTACTTTGCTGAGGGGAATGTTTGGGTTTATAGTAGTTTAGAATCTTCTTTTGTTTCTGAAGTGAAAGAGAAGTAGGATAAGGACTCTAGTTTGGTCAAATTAAAGGGATTAGTTAAAGACCAAAAGGTAGAGGTATTCTCCCAAGGGGAAGATGGTGTGTTGAGATACTATAGTAGATTGAGTTTACCATGCATTGACGATTTAAGATAGCAGATTATGGTAGAAGTGCATGGTATATGTTATTCCATTCACCCAGGAGCCACCAAGATGTACTGCAATTTTTGGGAAGCCTATTCTTTGAGTGGTATGAAGAGAGATATCGCAGAATTTGTGGCCCAGTGTGAAACCTGTCAACAGTTTAAGAAAGATCACCAAAGACCTAGTGGCATATTGCTGGATTTTTGTATTCCCAATTGGAAGTAGGAATAGGTGAACATGGATAAAATGATTTGATTTAGGTTATTGTAGATAGATTGACCAAATCATCCCACTTCTTTCCAGTTCACATATCCTACACAGCTGACAATTATGCTCGCTATATATTTGAGTGTTGGTTAGATTTCACAAATATCCCTTATCCATCATCTCAGATAGAGGTACTTAGTTTACCTCCAGTTTATGAAAGCCCTTCGGAAGGGTTTTGATACCCAAGTTCATCTCAATTCAGAATTTCACCAGCAGATAGATGGTAAGGCAGAGAGGACCATCAGGCCTAACAGTATACATAAAGGGAATATGTTCAAGACTTCAATGGAAGTTGGGATGACCACTTGTTATTGATCAAGTTTACCTACAATAACAATTTATGTTCTAGTATGCAGATGGCCCCAGCATTTGAGGCTCTTTATGGGAGAAGATGTAGGTCACCTATTGGTTGGTTTGAAGTAGGTAAGGCCACTTTGATAGGGTCAAATGTGTGTTTGAAGTGATGGAGAAAGTCCAACTTATTCGAGAAAGATTAAAGGCAGCTCAGAGTCAATAGAAATCTTATGCAGACGTAAGAATAAGAGATCTTGAATTTCAAGTCGATGATTTTGTTTATTTGAAGGTTTCACCCATAAAGGTGGTGAAAAGATTTGAAAAAAAGGGGAATCTGAGTCCTCAATATATGGGTCCCTACAGGATATTGAGTTATGTGGGGAAGGTAGCATATGAGCTTGATCTACCTGCAGACTTATCATCAGTTCATACAGTGTTCCAAGTATCCATGTTGAAGAAGTGTTTAGGTGATTCAACTATTGTAGTCCCTCTAGAAAGCACAGATATTCAGAATAGCCTTTCCTATGAAAAACTTCCAGTAGAGATTCTTGGTCACCAAATCCGTAGACTAAGGAACAAAGAAGTTCCCTTGGTGAAGGTCCTTTAATGAAATCGTTCAGTTGAGGGCACCACATGGGAAGCAAAAGCAGATATATAAGCCAAGTACACTCATCTTTTCTTTACAAACTCATATCCTGCATAAGGTAACAGTCTTCCTTAGATTAATTCTTTCCTATTCTCAGATTCCTGTCATATGATTATCTTCATGTCATTTCATGCATTCGCATATTAGTTCAACCATTTTACCTAGCTTTAGATTCAGTTATGGAATCATGCAGTCATGATTTTTAGTGATGCATGTCAGTATATAGTTTCAGTTTCTCAGAATTCTTAGCTTAACTAGTCTCATTAGAGGATGAATGTTCTCAAGAGGGAGATATTTTAATACCCAATTTTCTTTCTCGTTCAATTTAGATCAAAAGAGGCACATCAGAGACTTAGGAACTGAAATCTTAGCTAAGTGTTGGAGACTCAAACTCTTTTTTGGCCTCTAAACTTTAACGATTTTATTCTCAACCTTACGAACCTTGGAATATCAATTTCTAAGTTGTTTCATGATCAAGTTAGTCCATAGAACCTCCTGGGTGAGTTTCAGAATTTTCGGAGAAGGTTTGGGGCATGTTTGGATGGCCATAACAGAATTTCGATGCGATATAGATGTGCTACATTGGTGGCCGCATCAGCTAAGGCAACGTGACACATTGCTAATTACGTCGGTGCCTAGTTTTGTGTTGTTAAATAAGGGGTTTATGGGGGAATTTGAGTCATTTTCCCACACCCAAATCCACCCAAGACAAACAATTTTAGCCCTAAATAGCATAGATGATTCATTAGTCATCTTATTCCTCTCAAAGAACAAAACCTTAGATCCAAGAATCAAGAATAATTCCATAACTCCTACTCCAAGAAAACCTATAATCCAAAGTTCTGAGTTCATGAACCTCAAGAAGAAGCTTCAAGAACACCGTTAGAGATTCAAAAGCTTAAGCTTTTACATTCAATTCATCAAGCAAGGTATGTGGGGTTATGAACAAGGATACACCTTTCATCTTTATTCCCAGAACTAGTCTTTAAAAGTGAATTTACATGATTTGAAATTCAGGGTTCATGCCCAATTATCATTATTTGAAGATTGTGATGTTACAAGTGATCTAAATGTTGAATTGCATCTCTATTTTTGCATGTTTATGCGTGTGACTTGATTTTATAGATTTAGAATTGATTTTCATTATCTTTACTAGAATTATTAAATAATTTTAAGATTTTATTATTGAGCATGAACTTTATGATGATTTGATATAAGTTTATACCATGGGTTTTAAGCCCTAAGTATAAGTATTGATATTTAAATATTATTATGCTTTTAAGCATTCCATGATTAGTTTATATTCAGATTTTGAATAAGATTTGATCTGTTGATCCTCAGCTAAGATATGGAATCTACTTTATAGTTTTATTACAATTTTTATTACTGTTTAAAGTAAACAGATCAATAACTGGTTTTCATTGTAAACCCGAATGTTAGTTTTAAAGTGGATTTCCTACAGAATGAGCTTACCGATTAAAGAGATTAGTATTTAGCACAGAGTTAGGTATGTTCAAATGCCCTAGAACTACAATCCAACATAGGTACAGATACTCAGTTTATTCTCATTTCTATGGACAACAGATATACATTGTGATCACTTAGCTCAAGTTATACTACTTGGCAAGAGTATGACACCTCTCCCCAATGAGAGGTTTTCACCTTAGGGAAACTACATGTTGGACTCCATGATAGCTCACATGGTTTATGTCTGTTATAACAACCTTCATAACAAAAAATAATAACAGAAAGGCTTTTAGAAATCAAGTGTAAAAGCTCACAAATTTACTCAAGTATTGTCTAACATAAAATACAAGCTACAAAATTTCAGCTTTTAGTTTTCATATGAAAAAGGTGAGTCCTTTTTACACAGCTTGCATAAATTGAAAACAGATTACAAGTATAGTTTCTTAGAACTATGTGTCATAGCTCTTGAGATTTATGCTATACACTTTATTTTTCTTGATTTACGATTTTCCAGCTTTAGGTTATTCAAGTTAATATGAGCCGTTAACATTTAGTATACATTCTTTTATGAGTTTATATGAATCTTTATATACTGTTTCACTTACACATTTACCCCCACATGCTTAGTATATTCCAAATTTACTGATCCATATCTACATCTATGTGCTACATTGTTTAATAATGTAGGTTCAGGCGCTCAGTTCTAGCAGCGTGATTGACCGCAATCATCTCTACCTCCCTCCCAATAGTTGGTGAGTCCTCATAGTTTGGGGACCCAGTTATTAAGATATCCAATTTTATAGTGTATTTTATTTAGATGTTTTCAGTCAGTTCAAGCCATCCAGGGGTCTGTCCTAGTAACTCTCTAGTTAGTAGTGTTAGAACCTTGTCCGACTATTAGATACATTTCAGTTTTACAGTGTTGGTTGTTCATATTTCCTAGTTATGTACTTTCAGACATTATTTTTAGTTAAACTAAGTCCAATTCAGGTAGTATTTCAATATTTTAGCATACTGCTGACTTATATTATTGTTACTTGGGTTTTCAGAATAAGTAACAAGCTTTCAGGGTTATCTTGAGACTACTTGTAGTTTGGAGCACCGTGTGGCATCTCAAGATTCATTTTTAGGAGTTTACATTAGGTTATGTTAAACTAGATTTAATTTTGGCTTAATGGGGTTGATGTTACTAAACCATGAAGTTGTCTCTCTTGAATGACTTATATAGGAAATTTATATTTGTCGCCGTGAGGGTTGGTCTCGATAACCATGTGCATGTTTTAATTTTGATAAATATATTTTTGGGATGGCTAGTTGCCTTGATGGAATTAGCTTTCCCTCAGTTTTTTTCTTTGGATTGTGTGGCTAACACGCACTGGGGCCCTTTCAGTAGAGGGAGATAAACGCATATAGACTATGGGTACCTGTTATGACGGTTGGGATATATAGTCTTGGATAAAGTTTTACTTCATGTTAAACCTTGTTATCTATCCCTACATGATATTATATATATATATATATATATATATATATATATATATATATATATATATGATTATGTGTATTGACTTTGAATGACTTTGAAATATGGATCATGGCATTGTATTATCCTCTATCCCTGAGTTACATGATAGTGCTCAACCCACTAACCATCTTTGGATGTTTTATCCCTATAAAATACATGGTCCGAAGGTAATTCTACTTCTCCTGCATAATGTTAGGTGGATTAGCTAGGTTTTTCGATTGTTTTTGGTGAAGTGGTGTGCTTTCATTCTCCGAAAAATTGGTCTTTTCATAGGTTTCCTTCCTTGACTTAAAATTGAAGACTTCATATTAACATTGTCATTATTATTAACATTGTCTTTTTTATTGTCATTATAAGTGTTAGAGTCAGGGGCATGTCTCGACGTTGATTGCTTTTAAATTAGTAGAGGCTTAATGGATATTACTAAAGATTGGTTTTTGATATTGATATTCTTAGATGTCTTTGAGTTTATTACTTTCTTATCTTGTTATATGTTTGGAATTTATACACTGCTGATTTTTATGTTATTGGTTGGCTAGGCAAAGGGGGTGGTCTCTAGTCCTTGGTGAACCTAGGATACCCATCACGGCTAGACCTTGGTTCGGGTCGTGGAAAAGTTGGTATCAAAACCTATTTTTGATATCATTGGGTGTCCACAAAGACATATCAAGTAGAGTCTCTTTTATTGGTGTGTAGCATGCCATACTTATAAGAGAGAGGCTACGAGGCATTTAAAAATATTTTCCTTTCTTATGATCGAATTTTGGGTTGTAGACTCTAGGGTGTTGAAATCTCCTCTAATTCCCAGTTGTTTGCTTTTTAGATCATGACACCTAGAAGATTTGATGCTCGTGGAAACTTCTCTATCTCACTTGAGGACAATGTGGACCAGATTCATCCTACTGATTAAGTTCAAACCCATTGTAGGGTAATTGGTTTTGATTTCCCTAGTGGGGTTCCATCGGCCCCCACTAATTCTTCTCTCGCTCGTGACGTTCTTGCTCAGTCACCTCTAGGAGATATTACTAATGTTGAGTTCCATTTTTCTATTCATTTGTTGACCTAGTTGGTGACATCTTAGTCATGTTAGTCGGGTCCTACTGGTGCTACTATGGATTCTTTTAATGCCACTAGGGTTGGTTAGTTTATAAGGCTGAATCCTCCGACATTTATTGGTTCTAAGGTTGAGGATGATCCTTAAGGGTTCAAACATAAGATGGGAGAAAATTTTTCGTATGATGCATGCTTCTAATTTTTAGGGTGTGATGTTCGCTACATACCAGCTGAAAGATTTGGCATATCAGTGACACGACCCGGACCCTGGGCTATGTTTTATGGGTACACCAAGCTCACATGAACTAGAGGGCACCGCAATAACCCGACCCAAGAATCTCATCTTACGATAGGAGTAGAAGGAACTCCAACTCATCGGTTAAAATTGCCAAAATAATATCATAATTCAACATTTAATTCATGATAACTAACTCACACCCAAGTTCACAGTTGTTCAAAATACCTCTATACAAAATGAAGTGAATAAAAAGAAATGTATATGTTAGGATAAGCCCCCAACAATAGCCAAATCGGATCTTAAAGAAACCAAGTCTATAGATAAGAAACCAAGAGGTGCATGTCTTCAGAAGTAAGGAAGCTCACCACTTCAAGTCAATTCCCAAACCACTTCAATTGCCTAATCACTATGCGGAAAGAGAAGAAGATGCTCCATTCCCTATGTCGTGTGGGGACATAGCGCCCGAAGACGGTTAGCGGTTGGAATGCTAGCATGTAACTCAAGTATAAGTGATTAAAAAACATCATCAACCAACAACAAATCAAAATTTCTCAATTTATCTCATTCATACACTTATCCATACATATAGGTATATCACATCCCAGTCAAAGGGACAAGTCTCATCAATCATGCTTCAAGCACTCAGTTATCATTTATGAACTGGAGTACTACGACCTCTCACACATATAGATTCAAACATTATCAATTGACAAGGGACTCTAACCACATTCACATTATTATAGGACTTTAACCATGTGCACTCATTCATTATTCAATGACTTTATAACCACATATACATTCACACAACATAGGAACTCTAACCGCACACACAATCATCTTGGAAAGGGACTCCAATCTAATGCATTCTCATTAGACAAGGGACTATAACCACATGTCTCATTAGAACTCTAACCATAAGTCATTTCCTTCAGCGAGGTGCTTTAAGCTCAAGAGATCTCTTTAAGCACGGGACTTTAACCTCAAGCAATAATCATTGGGGCAAGGAACTTAAACCTCAAGCCATTATTAAGTTAAGCGAAATTGACCTCAATCCATCACAAAAATCATTTATTGGCATTTGGGACTTTAACCCCTTTGCCCACACAGCAACATATATTCAATAAAACATCAATGGACTTTAACCATTCTAGCCAATTAAACACTATACATGACCATAATGGTCCTTATAGAGCCTTTATTCCTCAAACATTTTAATAGGCCAATGCCTTCACTTAATCGACACACAAAACAAGCTACGTTCATCAAGACCATTGCAAAAATTCTATGCCACATTCTCACCATACTTGGATTCAACCCATAATTTAAGTTTATCTTTATATCTTGGGACTTTACCCTTTCATTAGCCAAAACCAAAGGTTATAAATTTTATTAAACATGGTTTATAATTCCTTTAATAAATAATTTATCATTCACCCATGTTCATTGGGACATAGCTCTAGTTCAATACATCAACGACATATTACTAGACAACTCACTTAGACATTTTCACAAGCACCTTCGGTGCGTACCTTTAACAAGGCCATTTCCATGGTAGATATTATCACGATTTGGGTTAATCAAGACCCTTATGTTAATACACATACAAAAAGCACCCACACATGAAATTCTTCATCGATATCACATACAGACATAAGTCTAAGCATGATTTAACATAATACATCATTAGGCAACAAAACCATTTTCATTTGATTTCAAAACCACCACGTACACTTACTAATCCAAGTGTGAAATACATGGGTTTAGAGATATTTAAAAAGGAGAAGAGATATATTCCTTAAACAAGATGACACACTAACAATCTTGACTCTTCCTTAACACTAGATGAGCACCTCCAAACCCTAGCCTCCAATCTTGCTCTAAGAATCCTTTAGAGTGTTTTGGAATATTTAAGTCTTGTAAAATAAATACTTAGGAGGATACAATGGTTATAGAGGGTTTAGAGTTTGAGGAATGATAAATGATGAAAAGTTCCTGGGTTAAAAGCTAAAAACCTCACTCGTGCTGGGGTATGACTCCCCTATATGGTTTCTATGGCAATCGTCACCTAGGGTAAGAGTGGTACAGTATCCTGTACCCTAGACTTCTACTAGGTCAACCACACTATTGTGGATACGAGAAGTAACCTTTGAGTCATGAACAAAGGGTACGACTCATTCCCCAATCGTGAGCTTCGCCTATAGCAAAAATAGTCCACTATAGGTTAAGTTTTTCATTCCATGTTACCTTGTAGTATATGACTCATATGCATGGTTATGACCAAGGGATGGCCTTGTTGTATGGAGGACTATATACTACCCTAAAATGATGCCTAGGACATGAAAGGGGAGGGGGATAAGGGTACGATTTATATCCACGGGTATGACTCAATGCTCCAAGTCATAGCCAACTCAGGGACACCAAAAGTTGTTGTCCTCACAATGGTCCAAGGTCTAGGTGTTTCAATTCTACCCCACATGGGATCATTCGTCCGTGAATGAAGGGTGAAAAAAATATAAACCCAAGTTAACACATCAGCATACATTAAAGCAACCTTTACATAAGTTAGAAACAAGCACACAAGAAGGATACAACACAACACATATCACAATCATCATCAATTAACCGTTCATCTCATCTACTTCAGGACTTTAACTTGTTGCTTATTAACACTTGTCTCATAACTCATGGACTCCAACCCATTAAATTTCTAAGACATCAATCAAATAAAAGAATTGGGGACTTTAACCCATCATTTATCAATACATGAATTAATTCAATGCACTAGGGACTTTAACAATGCAAAAATCATTTCACACATTGGGAACTTTAAGCCATTGTCTAACATGGTCATAAATCAATTCAATGCTTGGGGACTTCAACCCATTGTCTATCAAAGATAAAAAGCAAGCAAGGGTTTTTAACACATACCTCCATCACAAGCTTCTGAAATAGGGAATAAATGCAGGTACTTGGACTTTATGTCATCTTCCGCCTCCCAAGTAGCTTTCTTGGACTTTTGGTTCCGCCATAGAATCTTTCTAGAAGCCACTTCTTTTGTTTGCAACTGGCAAACTTGATGGTCCAATATCCTCACCAGGACTTCCTCATAGGACAAAAAGCCCACAATACCAACATATTTTGAGGGAACAACCAAGGAAGGGTTACCCACACACTTTTTAAACATAGACACATGGAAATTAAGGTGAATGGAGTCCATACTAGAAGGCAAATCAAACTTATAGGCAACATTGCCAACCCTCTTCACAATCAAGTAGTGACCAACATAGCAGGAACTAAGCATCCCTTTTTGGCCAAACCGCATCACTCCCTTCATTATAGATACTTTTAAGAATACCTAGTCACCCACACTAAACTCTAAGCCCCTACGCCTTACATCCACATAGGACTTTTTGCATCTTTGAGTGGTTTTCAATCTATCACAAATCACTTTCTCCTCTCTAAGGCTTGGTGAACTAAACTGTGGCCTAGTAACTTACCCTCGCAATCTTTGTACCACCTAATGGGAGATTAGCATCTCCTGCCTTACTATACCTCAAATAGCATCATGCTAATGCTAGAGTGGTAACTATTATTAAAGAAAAACTCAATCAAAGGCAAGTGGTCATACCAAATACCACCAAAATCAATCATACAAGCCCGTAATATATCCTCCAATGTTTGGATAGTTGTCTCATCTTGTCCATCCATTTTTGGGTGGAATGGGTACTAAGTCACACCTTAGTTCCAAAACCTCTTTGGAATGACTTCCAAAAGTTGGATGAAAATAAAGGACCACGATCCGATATAATAGACACAAGATCACCATGCAACTTCACGATCTCCACAAGATACAACTTAGCATAATCCTCCTTGAAGAAATTAGTTCTCAAGGGCATGAAATGGGCGGACTTAGTCAGTCTATCAATGATGACACAAATAGAATCACATTGATTCTGAGATATAGGAAGATGGGTAACAAAATCCATATTAACTGCCTCCCCGTTCCACCAAGGAAAGACAATCTCTTGGTATAAACCATCGAGCCTCATATGCTCAACTTTCACTTGTTGACACACTATACACTTGGCCACATAGCTAGCCACATATTTCTTTATATTATTCCACTAATAGAACTCTATAAGGTCATGATACATCATGGTGGAACCAAGATGTATAGCATAAAGGGATCCATGAGCCTCGGTCTTAACTCTTTCCCTTAATCCATCAACGTCGAGAATACATAGACAACCTTAATACCTCAAGATACAATCGCCACCAGTTATAAAGTTCATGACCGTGTGTTGACCCATATTACTTTTGATCTTCATTAAGTCAGGGTCCAATACTTGCTTCTCTTTTATCTCAACATCAAAAGATGACTGAGATACTAGATGCACATACACAATACCACCCTCAAAGCCTAGAAGTTGAACTCTAAGATTTTCTAAATAGAGAATATCCTTTGCCAATTCCCGCTTATCCTCATCAACATGGGCCAAACTTTCCATGGAAAACGTATTAATAGCATCGGGGAATATATTCGCCTTACCAGGATGGTAATGAAGACTCAAATCATAGTCTTTCAATAGCTCAAGCCACCTCCTTTATTAGAGATTCAACTCTTTTTGAGTAAACACATATTGGAGGCTTTTATGGTAAGAAAATATATCAACATGAACACCATAAAGATAATACCCCATATATTTAATGCAAAGACTATGGCTAATAATTTTAAACCATGAGTATGGTATTTCAACTCATGGACTTTCTATTTCCCAGAAGCATAGGCTACCACCCTACCATGTTTCATCAACATGCAACTAAGACTGACATGAGAAGATCACAATGCACCACAAAACCATCACTACATTCGGGCAAGGTCAAAATTGAAGCCAAAGTAAATTTATATTTTAGCTTCTCAAAACTACTCTCACGCGTATCGAACCATAAGAACTTGACCTTCTTTTGGGTCAACTTGGTCAACGGGGAAGCTATAGTGGAAAAACTCTCGACAAACCTTCTATGATAATTGGCAAGACCAAACAAGCTCCGAATATCAACTAGAGTCAGAGGTCTCAGCCATATCTTAACCGTCGTGACCTTTTAGGGATCTACCATAATCCCTTCACTAGAGATGTCATGACCAAGAAAATCTATGACTTTCAACCAAAACTCATAATTGGAGAACCTGGCATAAAAACGATGATCCTACAAGATTTGTGTAACGACCCAGAAAATGGGTCCCAGAGCGTCACACAGTGCTTGAGGCTACAAGTAGCTCCAAGCTAAACCTTTGAGCCATTTTTATTCAGTTCAACAAAAATCAATGGGGTTTTCATAAATAACCCTCAAATATCAACAGAGAAATCATCATCCAAGAATAAAAGAATTTTAGAAAGATAACAAAATACGACTTATTAGTCAACTCCCAATATCTATACTAGTCTGACAAGCATCTAAGAAAATCAATAAAACCAGCGAGCCATTGAGACATACCCCAACTGACTCATACTCAGTTATCAAATATAAACTATTTCGTAAAACCAATATCAGACATCACGTCCTCAGAATATGAGGACTCACCACAACAGAGGATATAGAACAGCGTGCTCGAAGAATCACTATCAAACCTGGAACTGAGCACCTGAACCTATATTCCGAGAAAATGCAGCCCACATCCGAAGATATGGGTCAGTACCATAGAAAGGAACCAAGTATATGGAGGTGTATGCAGTTGTATAAACATCATCATCATAAATATTTATAAAAAATATGCAGGATGTATGATAGACTCAAATAGCCCGAAGAAAATCATCATAATCATGAGAGGATGAAATAAGTACAATAACACATGTGAGTCATCATATAATTTGTCAATCATTTTCAGTTCATCAAGAATATTAAGTCTCATAATGTAAATATCATTTAAATCTTTTGAAAGAATAACTTTCAAATCACTTCACCATTTACCATAGACATAAGGAAACACACACACACTAGGAGATCCTATAACCGACATAAACCATGTGAGCTACTTGGAGTCCAACGTACAACCCACGTTGGGAGGGCCGTCCTATCCTTGCCATCGGAGTAGGACTATCGATATCAAATCCACACAAACTAGTAATCACTATATAAATCAGCCTCAGGATCACTCCTACGAAGGCACGTAGTTCTAGGAAAGTAAGGTCGCTTTATACCTCCCACTCGGTGCTAAGATTTCTCCCGAACTTAGCTCAGATCATTTCAAAAACAATCCACAACAAAATAATTTCAGTAATATATAAATATACATCGGGAGCCATCATGCTTCCCATCTATCAAAACCAACCATGTTGTCGATTTCTTTCATACTCGAGTTCAAAACAACTCCATTAAGATCAAAAGGTCAAATCATTCAAAATATCTCAACTATTCAACATCAACGTGCTTATAACATACACTTTCTCAAAAAAAATACAATTTTCAATGGGGATTCACGATCCAAATGTCAAAATCATGATAAATATAGTTCAAGATTCATGCTTTATATCACCACACATGTAAATTCATCTTTCAAAACCATAAACATTAAGATTTTGATAATAATCATCATAAGATATGGGTTCATGCTTCAAATTCATAAAAATCAAATAAAAATCATGCCTTTGTAAAGAAAATTACTTTTGGGCACAAGAACGAAAGAGAGTTCTTGTTGAAAAACCCCACATTCCTTGAATGATGAACTTTAGATCGATACTCATTTTTGAGATGTTAGTCGTCCCTTTGAATGTTGGTTCTTGGAGTTCTTGAACTAGGAACTTGGAATCTTAAATAAATTTGCAGAATTAGTGGTGAATTTTGAAGGTTCTTGAAGTTGGATGTAGGAGCTTAGGGTTTTCTTTTTGAGGGAATTTGATGAAATATAACATATAATGCTTCTAATAGGCTATAATATAGGGTTTGGATGGATTTTGGGTGAGGGGGAATGACCAAAACACCCCTAAAAATCAAATAATTCTCGAATCTGTCCAT
>NC_061112.1:22685999-22814259 GCF_002878395.1 Capsicum annuum | reverse complement strand
GGAACTTGGAATCTTAAATAAATTTGCAGAATTAGTGGTGAATTTTGAAGGTTCTTGAAGTTGGATGTAGGAGCTTAGGGTTTTCTTTTTGAGGGAATTTGATGAAATATAACATATAATGCTTCTAATAGGCTATAATATAGGGTTTGGATGGATTTTGGGTGAGGGGGAATGACCAAAACACCCCTAAAAATCAAATAATTCTCGAATCTGTCCTTTGGTGGACTGTTTTGATAGTCTGAAGTAGATCAACCATAACATTTTACTTCAATATCGAAATTGGATGAAACCAATTTCATTAGAAAGAGGACTCTCATATCTTTCTATTGATATATAGTATCTCACCTAGATCATTGTGTACGAGGATTTATGATTGTTTGAAGTTGACCCAAAAATTCACTTTTGATAGGCTGAAGTAGATCCACCATAACTTTTTTTCTCCGATAGACAAATTGGATGAAACCAATTTTATTGGAAAGAGGACTCGCAGAGCTTTCCGTTGATATATAGTAAATCACCCAGATCATTATGTACTAGGAGTTATGATCGCTTAAAGTTGGAGCAAAAAATAAGCTAGGTCTCAGTACTTTTTCCTGCACGTTTTACTGTTCACTACTATTCACTATTCGATCGGAATGTTCATAACTCATCGGTCGGGTGTCCGTTTTGGATGCTCCACATATCGTTGGAAATCTTATTCGATACTCTATGTAATGGTGTGTCATACTCTAAGACATTCCACATGGAAAATTTATAGTTCATTCTAGTAAATAGAACCCAACACGTTTACGCACAAAATTTCAATGAAAAATTTCTCGGGGTATTACATCATCCCCCCTTGGAAACATTAATCCTAGAATGAAGCTAGACATGCCAAGATTAGATAGGGAATAGAGCATACAACTGAAACAATTTGTTAGACTCATCACCACATCGTTTCTCAATCCGAATGCATCATAGAATGCATAAATTCAAGAAACTACAGCTAAACATTTAATAAATGACAGCTGAATTGCTGCAACTTTTTTCAAAAGTGCATGATTTAGGAAAGAACGGTACCTTTGGCTTGATCGGAGTTCGCGGAAAATAGGTACGGGTACTTGGATCGCATATCCGGCTCAGCTTCCTAAGTTGCACCCTCAACAGATTGGTTTTGCCACAACACCTTGACCAAGGGAACTTCTTTGTTCCTTAGTCTTCGGACACTGAAATCATGAATCTCAACAGGAATCTCATCAAAAGAAAGATTTTCTTGAATGTCAGCACTCACAGAGGAATCCACTACCACAACATCACTAAAATGCTTTCTAAGCATGGAGACATGGAATATTGGATGAACAGAGGACAACTCGGAAGGCAACTCGACTTCATAAGCTACCTTACCAACATGGCTAAGAACTTTGTAAGGACCAACATAACGGGGACTAAGCTTCCCCTTCTTTCTGAATCTCTTCACCCACCTCATGGGTGAAACTTTTAGATACACTAGGTCACTAACTTCAAAGTTAAGGTCTCTCCTTCTAACCTCGGCATATGACTTCTGATGACTCTGCGCATTTTTCAACCTTTCCCTAATCATCTTAACTTTTTCCATAGCCTCAAATACCGAATCAGGACCACTCACAACCGCTTCACCCACCTCGAACCAACCTATGGGTGATCTCCACTTCCTCCCATATAAGGCTTCAAATGGAGCCATGCCAATACTAGAGTGGAAACTGTTATTGTAAGCAAACTCTATCAACGATAAGTGATCATCCCAACTTCCCTTAAAGTCAAGTGCACAAGCTCTCAACATATCCTCTAAGGTCTGGATGGTCCGCTCAGCCTGACCATCAGTCTGCGGATGAAAAGCAGAACTCAAAAGCACTTGGGTACCAAGACCCTTCTAAAAAGCTTTCCAAAATTGCCATGTGAACTGAGTACCCCAATCCGAAATAATAGACAAGGGAACCCCATGCAGTCTGACTAGCTCTCGGATATACAATCTAGTGTAATCCTCAGCAGTATATGAAGTATGAACAGGCAAGAAATGAGTAGACTTAGTAAACCTATCAACCACAACCCAAATGGAATCATGATGGCGTCGGGAAGGAGGTAAACCAATCATGAAGTCCATATTTATCTCTTCCCACTTCCAAGTAGGAATACTTAACTCTTGCATCATACCACCAGGTATTTGGTGTTCAACCTTAACCTCTTGGCATGTTGCACACTTAGCTACAAATGCTGCTATATCTTTCTTCATGCCACTCCACTAATAGTTTTCCCGAAAGTCTCGGTACATCTTGGTGGCACCAGAATGAATAGAATATCGCGCCCCGTGTGCTTCAGCCATAATCCTCTATCTCAGATTATCAATATTTGGTACACACAATCTATCCTGCAATCTCAACACACCATCTTCCCCTTGGGAGAAAACCTCTACTTTTTGGTCCTTGACTAACTCCTTCAGTGTAACCAAACTAGCATCTAAGTATTGCTTTTCCTTCACTTCCGAAACCAAGGAGGATTCAGAACTACTCTGAACCCCTATACTACCTTCAGCAGAGTCAAACAACCTAACCCCCAATCTAGCCAAATGATGTACATCACGAGCCAACTCTTTCTTACCTTCTACCACATGCGAAACACTACCCATGGACACTCTATTTAGGGCATCCGCCACAATATTGGCCTTGTCCAGATGGTACAGCACACTCATATCATAGTCCTTTAACAATTCTAACAATCGTCTCTGCCTAGGATTCAATTCTCTCTGGGTAAACATATACTACAGACTCTTATGATCAGTGAAAACATCAACATGGACACCATACAAATAGTGTCTCCAGATTTTCAAAGCAAACACAGCAGCAACCAACTCAAGGTCATGGGTGGGGTAATTTTTCTTATGGGGTTTCAACTGTCTAGAAGCATAAGCTATCACCTTATCCTTCTGCATCAATATGCAACCCAAACCAACTCTCGAAGCATAACAGTAAACACAAAACCATCAATACCATCAGTAAAAGTCAAAACAGGGGCTGAAGTGAGTTGAGTCTTTAACTCCTAAAAACTCTTCTCACATGATTCGGACCACAAGAACTTCACTTTCTTTTGGGTCAACCGAGTTATAGGAGATGCTATAGAGGAGAAACCCTCAACAAAACGGTGGTAATAGCCAGTTAAACCTAAGAAACTTCGGATATCAGTCAGTGAAATAGGTCTAGGCCAATTTCTAATAGCTTTGGTCTTTTGGGGATCAACTCTAATACCCTCGAAAGAAATGATATGACCTAGAAAAGCAACTGACCTTAGCCAAAACTCACACTTACTGAACCTGGCAAACAACTTATGATCTCTAAGGGTTTGTAAGACAGTTCGGAGATGATCAGAATGTTCATCCTTACTACAGGAGTACACCAGTATGTCATCGATGAACACTATGACAAACATATCCATATATGATCTGAACACTCGATTCATGAGGTCCATGAAAGCTGCTGGGGAATTAGTTAACTCGAAAGACATAACAAGAAACTCAAAATGGCCATAACGAGTTCGTAAAGCAATTTTTGGGATTTCACACTCCCTAACAGTCATAGAGCCTTGTCGCAGGTTCATAAACTCTTCCACGTTCGCCTCCATTATCTCCAAAGGGAAAAACTTATCCAGGAATGCATCCTGGAACTCTTGCCAAGTTGTAGGGACAACTCCCTCACCTCTACCTTTCCTCTAAGAAACAACCTAGTCATAAGCAAGGTCTTTCAAACTATACGCAGCCAAATCCACACTATGTTCCGCAGATACATACATCACCTGAGTAATCTTCTGCACCTCCTCCAAAAATAACCATGGATCCTCATCAGACTTGGACCCATAGAATTTCTGTGGATCTATCCGCATGAAGTAACGGATCCTGGCAGTAGCTAAATTACCTCCCTGGATCTGTGGAGCTGGGGCTGGGTTAGCCTGAATATTTGCAGTAACATCTTGGGCCAGCGCCTGAAAAGTTATCCGAAATTCAGCATGAGACACGTTTTCATTCAATGTGCCAGCGGGTTGAGGTTGCTGACCATCATTATTTCTTCTCACTCGACATGAAGGCATATTTCTGAAAGACGAGAGCACGAATCAATAGCAGAGAGAGAAAATTTAAGCACGATAGACTTCTTAAAGAAAGAATAACACTTTTTCCTAAAATATCTTGTAGCCTCTTGCTTATAAATGTGGCACGCTACACACCATTGATAAAGACTCTACTTAACGTGGCTTCTCAGACTCCCTAGGACACCTTAAAACCTTAGGCTCTGATAGTTTGTAAGACCTCGGAAAATAGGTCCCGGAGCATCACACAATACTTGAGGCTATGAGTAGCCCCAAGCTAACCCTTTGAGCCATTTTCATTCAGTTCAACATAAATCAATGGGGTTTTCATAAATAACCCTCAAATATTAATAGAGTAATCATCATCCAAGAATAAAAGAATTTTAGAAAGGCAACAACATCTATACTAGTCTGACAAGCCTCTAAGAAAATCAAGAAAACTAGCGAGCCATTGAGACATGCCCCAATTGACTCATACTCAATTATCAAATGTAAATAATTTCATGAAACCAACATCAGACATCAGGTCCTCGAAACATGAGGACTCACCACAATAGAGGATGTAGAACAGCGTGCCCAAAGAATCACTGTCGAATCTGGAATTGAGCATCTGAACCTATATTTCGAGAAAATGCAACCCACATCCAATGATGTAGGTCAGTACCATGGAAAGGAACTGAGTATATGGGGGTGTATGCAGTTGTATAAACATCATCATCATAAATATTTATAAGAAATATGCAGAATGTGTGAAAGACTCTTATAGCCCGAAGAAAATCATCATAATCATGAGAGGATGAAATAAGCACAATAACACATGTGACTCATCATATAATTTGTCAATCATTTTTAGTTCATCAAGAATATCAATTCTCATAATGCAAATATCATTTTAATATTTCGAAAGAATAACTTTAACAATTACAGTTTCAAATCACTTCACCATTCACCTAGACACAAGGAAACTCACACACACTGGGAGATCCTATAACCGACATAAACCATATGAGCTACATGGAGTCCAACGTACAACTCACATTGGGGAGAGCCATCATATCCTTGCCATCGGAGTAGGACTATCGATATCAAATCCACACAAACTAGTGATCACTATATAAATCAGCCTCAGGATCACTCCTACGGGGGCCTATAGTTCTAGGGAAGTAAGGTCGCTTTATACCTCCCACTCGGTGCTAAAGATTTCTTCTGGACTTAGCTTAGATTATTTCAAAAACAATTCACAACAAAATAATTTCAGTAATATATAAATATACATCGGGAGCCATCATGATTTCCATCTATCAAAATCAACCACATTGTGGATTTCTTTCACACTCGAGTTCAAAATAACTCCATTAAGACCAAAAGGTCAAATAATTCAAATTATCTCAAATATTCAACATCAACGTGCTTATAACACACACTTTCTAAAAACAACACAATTTCCAATGGGGATTCACGACCCAAATATCAAAATCATGATAAATATCGTTCAAGATTCATGCTTTATATCACCACACATGTAAATTCATCTTTCAAAATCATAAATATCAAGATTTCATAATAATCATTATAAGATATGGGTTCATGCCTCAAATTCATAAGAATTAAATAAAAATCATGCCTTTGTAAAGAAAATTACTTTTGGGCACAAGAACGAAAGAGAGTTCTTGTTGAAAAACCCCACATACCTTGAATGATGAACTTTAGATCGATACTCGTTTTTGAGATGTTAATCGTGCCTTTGAATGATGGTTCTTGGAGTTCTTGAACTAGGAACTTGGAATCTTGAATTAATTTGCAGAATTAATGGTGAACTTTGGAGGTTCTTGAAGTTAGATGTAGGAGCTTAGGATTTTATTTTTGAGGGAATTTGATGAAATATAACATATAATGCTTCTAATAGTCTTTAATATAGGGTTTGGATGGATTTTGGGTAAGGGGGAATGATCAAAACACCCCTAAAAATCAAATTATTCTTGAATCTGTCCTTTGGTGGACTGTTTTGATAGTTTGAAATAGATCGACCATAACTTTTACTCCGATATCCAAATTGGATGAAACCAATTTCGTTAGAAAGAGGACTCTCATATATTTCCGTTGATATATTGTATCTCACCCAGATCATTGTGTATAAAGAGTTATGATCATTTGAAATTGACCCAAAAATTTGTTTTTGAAAGGCTAAAATAGATCGACCATAACTTTTTTCTCCGATAGAAAAATTGGATGAAACCAATTTCATTGGAAAAAGGACTCACAGAGCTTTCCGTTGATATATAGTTGATCAACAAGATCATTATGTACAAGGATTTATGATCGTTTATACTTGGAGCAAAAATACGTCCGGCCTCAGTACTTTTTCCTGCACGTTTTACTGTTCACTACTATTCACGGTTCGATCGGAATGTTCATTACTCGTCGCTCGGGTGTCCGTTTTGGATGCTCCACATATCGTTGGAAATCATATTCGATAATCTATTCAATGGTGGGTCATAATATATGACATTCCACATGAAAAATTTATAATTCATTCTAGAAGATAGAACCCAACACATTTACGTACAAAATTTCAACGAAAAATTTCCCTGGATATTGTAGTTTGCAACACGACATGAAGGTGATCTACAAAATCTGCCTTGCTCTTAGAATACACTAGAATATCATCAGTGAAGACAGTAAAAACATTTCCAAGAACGGCCGAAATACCCTATTCATTAAATCCATAAATGTCGTTGGGGTATTGGTCAACCCAAAGGACACGATAAGAAACTTATAGTAACTATATCATTCCTAAAGGAAGTCTTAAGGATATCCGCATCCCTAATCTTGAGTTGATGAAAACCAGATCTAAGATTAATCTTAGAGAAACACTTTGCACCATAAATTTGAACAAAAATATCATCGATCCTAGGAAGAGGATACTTATTCTTTATGGTCACTTTGTTCAACTTACGATAATAAATGCACATACTAAGGGAACCATCCTTCTTGTGCATGAACAACATGGGATCACCCCATGTAGACACATTAAGGAGGATAAAACCTTTATCTATGAGGTCTTTGAATTGCTCCTTAAGCTCTTTCAACTACACCGAAGCAATTCTATAAGGAGTGATTGATATCTAATGAGTGTTCAGAATAAGATCGATCCAAAAATCAATTTCTCTATCAAAAGGAACACTGAGAATATCATCGAGAAATCCCTCGAGAAACTCATTCACCATGAGAATGGATTCTATGAAAGGCTTTTTAGAGTTGGAATCTTTAACTTGGACTAATATTATACAAACACCCCTTCGAAATCAACTTTCGAGCTTTAAGATAAGAAATGAATCTTCCCTTAGGAGCTATAGGATTACCTTACCATATAATGACAGGATCATTAGGGAATTTGAAGATGACCCTACGAGTCTGACAATCTAAGGTAGCATAGAAAGGGTGCAACCAATATATCCCAAGTGACATAAAAATTGACTATGTCTAAATCTATCAAGCTGACAAAAGAATCCCTACCACCAACAAATATCACACATCCTCTATAAAACCACAGAGTCTCTCACCAGGAAGAAATCAAAAAATGGACCGACAGACTCTCGGGACCATAATTAAGATGTACTGCCACATATGGGGTCATATAAGAAAGAATGGACACTAGATCAAGTAAGTAATACACATCACAGGAGGAAAAGTCTCAATATACCCGTGAAAACATTGGGGACATCTCAGAATCCTGGCGAGTAGCAATTGTATACAAGCGGCTTCGGCCAACACTGATGCCAAAAATAGAAGCAGAGACATACATAGCACCCTTTAGTACAGGAGGAGGTGGAGTAGCAATAGGAGCCCTATTTGCCTAAAAGCTACTATAGAGAGGCACTCACGCTACATGTTCCCAACCTGACCACAATAATAACACCGATTTCTCCTCTTCTAACACTGACTACGATGAATATAACAATAGAATCTACAAGGAGGGCGGGGTGGAGTCAACTGAGAACTACTAGTCTCGAATTAGGCACCCTGTGACCAAAAACAGCCACTAAACTGATACTGATGATCACCCGATGACTTTGGGTATGAAGAGCAAACACTATCCAAGAAGAACGAACCCAAAATCCCCCTATTCTTTTGTGGCCACTTTCCACCATATCTACCACTACTCTCAGAAGGACTAAAATTCTTGTCTTTTCTCTCACTAATCTCAAATTTCTTCTTCTTCTCATAATCTACTTGTTGCAAATATATAATCAACCTAAAAATATCTGTGTTCTCATTCAGTAAGGCTTCCTTGCTCTCGGGAACTAACTCATAGGATAATCTCAAGACAAACTAAGCATTATACCTCTCATGCTAGAAACCATCTCGGTATCATACCATGACAATTGATAGAATTTCAAGGTATACTCTTTAACAGACATCATCTCTTTTTTTAAGTTCACAAATTCTTCTGCCTTTGCTTCTCTCAACTCTTGAGGAAAGAAGCAGTCTAAGAAATCCTCAGAGAAATCTTACCATAAAGTGGGACTAGTATCAACACCTTTAGACAACTCCTAACTTTCATACCATTGGTACGCAACATCCTTTAATTTATAGGATACAAATCCCATGGCCTCAATTATTAAAGTATGCATAATACGGAAGATCATCTCTATTTCATCAATGAAACCTTGAGGATCTTTCTCAACTTTCATACCAGAGAACATAGAAAGGCTCAACCTCTTAAATTGGTCAATCCTTATGGCCTCATAAGAAATAGTAGTCGAAGCACCACGCTCTAATCGAGAGACCACCAATTGAGTTAAGAGGATGATAGAATAATAAAACTATACATTAGTACCATCTCTTTGAGAGGATAAGTCAGGGTTGGTGAGGATAGAAGGAACCCTATAGAGATGATCGACTGCCGCAACCTTTGCTTATGTCTGCACTCTTGATATTGGATGAGCTCCATCCATAGGGCCCTTAGTCAGAGATGAAGTGTTCATTTGAGTCTTAGATCTCCTTTGTGGCATTTTTTGAATGGTAGCAAATGGAATTAGAAGAGTTTAAGAGCTTAGACTTATAGCATGATATTGAAATACAAGAAAGGGAAATATTTCCTAAAATGTCTCATAGCCTCTCTTTTATAAGTGTGACGAGTTTCACACCCATAAAAGAGACTCTAATTAATACAGTATTATGAATAACCAACTGACCATGAACCTAGGCTCTTATACCAACTTGACACAAACCAGACCCCGGGCTATGTCGTATGGGCATCCCAATATCACATGAACTTGAGGCCGCTCCAATAACCTGACCTAAGCATGTCATCATACAATAGGAGTTGAAGGATCTTTTACTCATAGGTTAAGATTATGGAAAAAATATCATAACTCATCATTGGATTCATGATAATCAGCTCACACCTAAGTTCATAGTTGTTCACAATACATCTATACAAAATAAAGTCAATAAAATAAAATGTATATTTCGAGACAAGACCCCAAAAATAACCAAATCAGGTCTTAAAGAGACTAAGTCTAAAGAAGAGACCTAGAGGTGCATGTGTTCAAAATTAAGGGAGCTTACCACTTCAAGTCAATGCCCGAACTGCTTTAATTGTCAAATCACCTTATAGTAGGAGAAGAAAATGCTCTAAACCCTATGTCACATGGGGACATAGCACCCTGAGATGGTTAGAATTTGGAATTCTAGTATGTAACTCTTGGATAAGTAATTAAATAATATCATCAATCAACAACAAGTTAATATATCGCAATTTATTTTATTCATACGCTTATCCATATATATAGGCATATCACATATTAATCAAATGGAAAAGTCTCATCAATCATGCTTCAAGTACTCAATATTCATTCATGAACTAGATGACATTGACCTCTCATACTCATAGATTCAAACATTCTCAATAGGCAAGGGACTCTAACCACGTTCTCATTATTATAGAAATTTAACCATACGTACTTATTCATTAGTTATGGACTTTAACCATATATACATTCACATAAAAAAGGTAATCTAACCACTCACATAATAATCTAGGTAAGGGACTCCAACCTCATGCCCAATTATTAGACAAGGGACTCTAACTGCATGTCTTATTCGGACTCTAACCATAAGTGTTTTCCTCCAGTGAGGTGCTTTGACCTCAAAACATCTTTTTAAGAAAGGTAATTTAACCTCAATCAATAATCATTGGGGCAAGGGACTTTAAACCCAAGCCAATCATGAGGTAAGGGACTTTGAACTTGAGCCATCATAGCTATCATTTATTGACATTTGGAACTTTAACCTTTTTGCCCATGCAGCAATATATATTCATTATAACATTTAAGGACTTTAACCATTCTAGCCAAATAAACATTATACATGACCACATGGTGTTTATGGGAGCCTTCATTGCTCAACCATCTTACTAGGACAATGCATTCACTTAATCCATATACAAAATAAGTTATGGTCATCAAAACCCTTGAAAAAAATCTATGCCAAATTCTCAACATAGTTGGATTCAACCCATAATTTAAGTTCATCTTTATATCTTGGGAATTTACCCTTTCATTAGAAAATAACAAAGGTAACCAATTTAATCACACATGGTTCACAATTCCTTTAACACATCATTTATCATTCACCCATCTTCATTGTGCCATTACGCTAGTTCAATACATCAACAACATACTACTAGACAACTCACTTAGATATTTTCACAAATACCTTGGGTAAATACCCTGAACAAGTCCATTTCCATGGTAGATATAATCAATATTAGGGTTACTCAAGACCCTCATGTTAATCTACATACAACAACCACCCATACATACAATTCATCATCAAGATCACATGTAGACATAAGTCAAAGTGCTATTTAACATCATCCATCATTAGGCAACAAAACCATTTTCATTTAATTTTAAAAACACCATGTACACTTACTAATCCAAGTTTAAAATATATGGGTTTATAGATATTTAAAGAGGGGAAGAGATACATTACTTAAACAAGATAAAACATAAACAATCTTGACTCTTCCTCTATACTAGATGAGTACCTCCAAACCCTAGCCTCCAATCTTTCTCCAAGAAGCTTTTAAAGTATTTTGGAATGTTTAAGTCTAGAAATATGAAGACTTAGGAGGATGAAATAGATTATATAGTTAGAGGTCTTAGGATTTCAGGCATTGTAAATGACCAAAGGTCCTTGGTTAAAAGCTAAAAGGCTTACTTTTACAAGGGTATGACTCCTTCTTACGGTTCCTATAGCAATCATGACCTAGGATTTGACGGTACCCTAACTCATTCCCTAGATTTCTCCTAGGTCTATCACTTTATTATGGGTACTAGAGGGCACCTTTGAGTAGTTAAAAAAGGGTACGACTCATGCCTCAATCGTGAGCTTCACCCATAACAAAAATAGTTCACTCTAGGTTAGTTTTTTCACTACATATGACATTGTAGTATATGAATTATTTGCATGGTTATGACCAAGGGATGACTATGTCATATGGAGGAAAATATACTACCCTAATATGCTGCCTATGATAGAAAAATAGAGGGGGATAAGGTTAGGAATCATGACCAAGGGTATGACTCAATGCACTAAGTAGTACTCAACTCAGAGAAACCAATAGTTGTTTTCCTCACAATGGTCCAAGTTCTAGGTGTTTGTATCAGTGGTTAAGGAATGGGACCAGTCTAAGGGTGATGACGTAGAGTTGGATTTATTAGAGAATTTCTTTGGTGCTTTTCTTGATCGCTTCTTTCCTTAGGATTTAAGAGAGGGAAAGGTTGAGGAGTTCATAAATTTTAGGCAAGGAAAGATATATATTCAGGAGTATGCCATTATCTTTCATTTATTGTCCTGTTATGCTCTTGAGCTAGTGTCTAGCGTAAGAGATAACATGAGTAAGTTTGCTTTATCCCATCTTAGGACTTAGTATTGGAGTGCAAGAATGCCTTGATTAATATTTACATGACTATCTCTAGGCTTATGGTGTATATGCAGCATGTTTATGATGAAGGGAAGAAATAATTAGAAATAAGGGAGAAAATAAGTAAGAGATCTAGGTATTTTGAGTAGGGTAGACGACAGTAGAATAGTGGTAGAGATGGCAGGCAGTGGTCTAAGAAAAAATGGAGAAATTTTGGATCTTATTATATAGCTAGTGCTCCATATCCTAAGCCAGCCAATGATCACTATTTTTAGAGCAACTGTGGGTTTAAGGTTTAAGGTGCCTAATCTCAGGCCAGTGGGGCTCAGTTATCTTCATCATATCCTCCTTGTGAATTTTGTGGATAGTTGCACTGTGGCTTTTTTAATGATAGGAAAAATAAATATTTCAGATGTGTTCAACCTGGACACTTTTAAAGCTATTTGGGATAATAAGGTCCCGATTATTTCTTCTTTAGCTTCTTCACCAAAGGGCTACTTTTGGTTTTGGCACTAGTCAAAATTTTTAGAATGATCTTTCCATCCATCAGGATTATGAGGTGTCTCTTGATATTGTTATTGGTATTCTAAAAGTTTTCTCTCATGATGTATAATTTCTGATTGATTTTGAGTCTACTATTTCTTTTGTGACCCCATATATGGCAATATATTTGTTTTTTGTCCTAAGTGTATTCCTTATCCCTTTTCTATGTCAACCCCGATGGATTCCTCAATTTTGGCTAAAAAAGTCTATAGGGGTTGTGATATTGATCTTTCGCAGGGTGACCTTAGTGAATCTAATTGAGTTGGAAATGTTAGACTTTAATGTGATCTTGGGAATAGATTGGTTGCACTTGCGCTATACCTTACTTAACTGTCGGACCTAAAGGGTCAATTTCCAATTCCCAAAAGAGTTGGTGATTGAGTGCAAAGGTAGTTTCTTAGTTCCCAAGGGAATATGAATTTCTTATCTTAGAGCTCGGAGGTTGATCTCCAAGGGGTGTCTGTACCATTTAGTGCATGTTAAAGAATCTAGTTCCGAAGGTCCTTTATTATAATATATCCTGTGGTCTGTGAGATTTTTGTGGTGCTTCCTAAAGATATTCCTAGTGTTCCACCCAATAGGGAAATATATTTTGGGATTGATCTTCTTCCAAACACTTATCCTATCTTTATCCCTTCCTATAGAATGTCACCCACTGAGAAGAAAGAACTTAAGGAGTAGTTGAAAGATCTTTATAATAACGGTTTTATTTGACCTAGTGTTTCTCCATGGAGCACTCTAATACTCTACGTGTATTAGAAGGATAGGTCCCTTCAGATATGCATAGATTACCTCCAACTGAATAGGGTGATCGTGAAGAATAAGTATCCACTTCCTAGTATTATTGATCTCTTTAAACAACTTTATAGTGCTAAGTACTTTTCTATGATTCATCTTTATTTGAGTTACCATTAAGTGAATATTAGGGAGGTGGATATCCCTAAGACTACCTTTCAAACTTGGTATGGTCATTTGGAGTTTTTGATGATGTCCTTTGGCTTGACTAATGCCCCGATGATAGTCATGGCTTTTATGAACTAGGTCTATCATCAGTTCTTGTATTTATTCATAATTGTATTTTTTGATGATATTTTGGTGTATTTAAAGAGTGAGGTGGATCATTCCTATCACCTCAGCATAGTGTTGTAGACCCTTAAAGAACAAAGATTGTATGTAAAGTTCTCAAAGTGTGAGTTTTGGTTTAATGGTGTGACCTATCTGGGTCATGTTGTTTCTAGTGAAGGTATCATGGTGGATCTACAGAAAGTTGAGGCAGTTAAAAAGTAGACTAGACCCATGAATCTAACTAATATTCGAGGTTCTTGGGTTTAGCCGATTATTATATGAGGTTTATGGAAAGCTTCTCTTCTATTGCTTCCTCAGTGACTAGTTGATTCGGAAAATAGTGTTCCTATTGTCTAATGCTTCTGAGAGTAGTTTTTATAAGTTTAAGGATAAGTTGACTTTTGCTCTGGTTTTAACTCTATGCAAGTATACTAATGGATTCTTTTTTATATGATGCATCCCGTATGGGAATAAGTTGTGTGTTGATACATCATGGCAAGATGATGGCATGTGCTTCCAGGAAATCAAAGGTGCATGAAAAGAATTACCCGATGCATTACTTGGAATTTTTGGTTGTGGTCTTTGATTTGAATATTTGGCATCACTATTTGTAAAGGATTCATGTTGATATCTACTCTGATTATAAGAGTTTGAAGTATATGTTTACATAGAGGGAGTTGAATCTCAGGAAAAGGAGATGTCTTGAGATGATTAAAGACTATAATATGAGTTTTCACTATCATCCAGATAAAGACAACATGGTTGCTAAGGATCTTAGTAGGCTATCTATAGGAAGCTTATCTCATGTGGATGAGGAGAAGCGGGATTTGGTTATAGATATTTATCAGTTGGCTAATCTTGGAGTTTATCTTTTGGACTCCTCGGATAGAGGTATAATTGTGCAAGAGGTGGTGAAGTCATATCTAGGTGTAGAGGAGAAGAAGAAATAAGTATGGATCCTATCTTGATGTAGATTAATGACGATTTATGTCACCAGAAGGTGATGGTTTTTGAGATTGGTGGTGATCGTATCTTGAGGTTCCAAGGCAGAATATGTGTTCCCGATGTTGATGGCTTACGAGAGAGGATCTCTAGTAAGGCTCTTGGATCAAGGTACACTGTTCATCCTTGTTCTATAAAAATGTTTCATTATTTGAAAGAGATCTATTAGTGGAATAACATGAAGAGAGATGTAGAAAATTTTATAGCTAAGTGCATGGTGTGTCAATAAGTGAAAGTTGAGCACTTGAGGCCTAGTTATTTGTCTCAAGAGATTTGAGTTTCTAGTGTGGAAATGGGTAATGGTTAATGTGGATTTCATCACTGGTCTTCCTAGGTCTCATCAGCAATTTAATTTGATTTGTGTCATTATGGATAGAATGACCAAGTCCACTCATTTCCTACCAATGAAGACTAATTATTCGGTAGAGGACTATGCTAAGATCTTCATTCAAAAGATTATGAAGTTACATGGTGCTCCAGTTTCCATCATATCTGATTGAGGTACTCAGTTCTCTTCTCACTTTTGGAATTTCTTTTAGAGAGGTTTAGGAACTAAGGTTAACCTTAGCACCGCTTTCCACCCTCAGGTGGATGGACAAGTAGAGAGTACAATATAGACTTTAGACGATATACTAAGGTTTTGTGTGATCGACTTTGGTGGTATTTGATTGATGATTTTTCTCTCATAGAGTTTCCATCTAATAATAGTTATCATTCCAGCATCCAGATGGCTCCTTTCGAGAATATGTGTGGTAGGAGGCGTAGGTCTCCTATTGGGTGGTTTGATATTGGTGAGAATAGGTTGTATGGTCTCGACTTTGTTCCCCAAGCTATGGAAAAGGTGAAGGTTATTTGGTATAGTCCTAAGGCTTCCCAAAGACACCAAAAGACCTATAAGGATGTAAGGAGAAGGGTCTTGGATTTTGTAGTGGATGATTTGGTGTTCCTAAAGGTGTCTTCCATGAAAGGAGTGATGTGGTTTAGGAAGAAGGAGAAGCTCAGTCCATGTAATATTGGTCCATATCGTATTTTTAGGAGCGGGCAATATGGCTTATAAGTTGGAATTGCCTTTGGGTTTGGGTTCTATCCATCTGATCTTTAATATGTTAATGTAGAAGAAAAGTGTGGGCGATCCTTCCTTGGTTGTTCCTTTGAAGAGTGCTGGTATCTTGGATTCCTTATCATTTGGGGAAACCCCAGTTGAGATTGGATCATCAAGTTCATCGATTGAGAGCTAAGGATTTGGCTTCGGTAAAGGTTCTATGGAGGAACCAAAAGTGCAAAGAAGCCACTTGGGAAGCCTAAGAGGACATGAAGTCGCAATTTCCATTTTTATTTACCTATTTGGATACGTGCTTGAGGTATGCGTACATCTTACTACCCTCAGACCCTACTATGTGGGAATACACTGAGATTGTTATTGTTGTTGTTGTTGCTGTGATTTCCTTGATATCTTCATTTTTTGTCTTTGTTAAATATAAGTGTGGATATGCTTTGTGTTAACTCATGGTAATGAATGCCTTGTCTCATCATTCGGGGATGAATAATTCTAAGGGAGAGAAAATGAAACACCCTAGATTTTTAGTCCCTGAAAATGTTTGAGTTTTAAACTCACTACCCAAACTACAACTCTTCGTACGAGTCTTACTGTGTCATTACGGGTCTGAAGGATCCAATCATAACCTGGCCAGTACATTGTCTTAGAGTTTCAATTGTGACTACGACTAAGGGCTACGAGTCATAAAGACTCATAATGAGTTGTATAGTCCCATCCATAGTTAATCTAGCGTGTGTCCCAAGTGTTTATGTCCTTGTTACTACTAGGACCCTAAAAGTCGTAGGGTCTCTTAATGAGTCGTAAGGTGGGAGTTTTTGGGTTACTAGAGAGGTATCTATCCACTACTATCCAGTCTATGGCTCGTGGTGATGCGCCTTAGTGCGTCCTTACGAGTCGCATAGTGACTCGTAGTCACTGGCGGTAATTTTTTCAGCTTTTAAATTAAGGGCATATTGGACATTTCCCTCTTCCCTCACTAAATACCCACAACCATAAACACCCTTGGGACATTATTGTAAACACTTTATCACTCAAAGAACTCTCCCAAACTCTCAAAATTCTCCAAGGTCAAGATACTTAGGGATTCCAAGAAGTTGGTCATCTAAGGGCTCAAGGGTTGATTTCTTTCCATAAATCTTGGTATTTCGGGCATTTTACTCTTCCCCAAATCTTATTTCATGAAAAGCATATGTTTTAAATAGTTTAATTGTATGGATTTAAATGATGGTTTTAATGTGGTTGAGCGTTTTTGAATGTTTAATTCTTAAATTGTTTTCCCATGGTTTTGATGAGTTATTCAATCATTGAAATTTATGTTTTGAACTAACAAGGTCCATGGGTGTGGGAATTGAAAAGGGGGTCAACGTATTCCCCCAGATTGATGTTTTAGACTTGGAATTGATTTTGAATAATTATGTTCCCTCAACCCACTTGTGTAAATGGCTTTGAATTATGAAATTGTCACTTGGTTTAACATACTCACCTACATTATGGCATTGCATAAATGGTTAAATAACAAACATGGATTTTGAAGGCCCTATTGGCTATGTTTTGATTTAACGAACAATGAGGGTCTGACACGATCCGACTGGGGGCCTTGTCGTAATGGGAGTCCCAAGTTCGATCGGTGCTGGAGACTACCCTTGTTACCCAATCCAACTTTCAGCCACCTTCCCTAAGTGGGCTGAATTTTTAGCATATAACAATATAGTGTAACAACTCACATGAAGACTTTGGGATAGGTTCACAACCGTGACCAGCCCAATCGAGTAAAACCATCCCACACAAACCGCCCAACTGTGCCAAACCATTCAAAAGGCCATAACCAAATAATTTCCAAAATATAATATAATTAATCCCAAAATAAAATTTGATGGAACAGTTTGAAATTATGTCGAATGATGTCATCCCACCAGCTTATTCCAATGCCAAGGCCTACACCAATACCAATCCCACCCATTCCAACCCATAGCATTACCACAAACCCTCTAACCAAAAGAGTAGTAAAATCCAGTTAGGACATGCCCCCAACAATGGCCAAAATAAATATCCTAAATAAAACATGTCTAAAAATATCCATGTCGTGAAATGGATCCATCCGAAAGGATGGAAGCTCACCACTTCAGTCTAAATATTGATCGTTGAGTTAATCACTATGTAGAAGGAGTAGAACGGTCGGTTCCTATATAACATGGGTGTATAGCCGCCAGTAGATAGGTTAGTGGGTGAATGCTAGTAGGATCTCAGTATAAGGATAAGACAATGTCATTTATAAATCCAAGTAAAACCTTCCATATGCAAGCAATCATACATATATATATATATAACCATGTCAAGAAAGGGGACCAGGTTTAGTATGCATTAAAACATTAACCTGGGTTGTGTAGCATTGTCGTCCTAATCCACCTAAGAGCTATATAGGTTGAGCTCCTCTGCTAAAAGGGACTCAATGTGTGTAGCCGTACGACCAAGGAAAAAAACATAGGATGACTAGTACATCCCCCAAAATATAGTGTGACATTATGCACACGATCATGCCAAGAAAGGGGACCAGGTTTAGTATGCATTAAAACATTTACCTGGGTTGTGTAGCATTGTCGTCCTAATCCACCTACGAGCTATATGGGTTGAGCTCCTCTGCTAAAAGGGACTCAATGTGTGTAGCCGCACGACCAAGGAAGAAAACCTAGGATGACTAGTACATCCTCCAAAATATAGTGTGACATCATGCACACGGTCACCAAGACCAACCTTACATCAGCAAATATGAGTTTCAAATTTTGGTCCCCCCAGACATCCACCTTCCATGGCTTTGCTACACATCCCACTATTTTTTGCAATAAAATCATTACCAAATTACCAACCGTATGCAAAACCACATAAGGACCAATATATTAAGGACTGATCTTCCTCTTTTAGCTAACCACATCAGTTCTTTGATGAGAGACACCCTTAGGAATACCTTATCCCCAACCTCAAACTCTAAGTCTCTATGTGTTACATCCGCATAGGACTTTTGGCAACTTTGTGAAGCCTAAAGCCTATCCTGAATCACCTTCACCTTATCCATAGCCTGATATACTAAATCCTGGATAATCATATCTACCTCACTAAGATCAAACCACCCAATAGGATACGTACACCTCCAATAATATAATACCTCAAAAAGGGCAATCCCAATGCTAGAATGATAACTATTGTTGTAAGCAAACTCTACCAAAGGTAGACGCTAAACCCAATTTCCACCAAAATCAATCACACACACACGAAGCATGTCCTCCAATGTTTGAATAGACCTCTCTACATACCCATCCGTCAGAGGATGAAAAGCATTACTCAAGCTAACCTTAGTCCCCGATCCTTTTTAAAATGACTGCCAAATATGATATAAAAACTATGTACTGCGATCAGAGATAATCTAAATAGGTACCCCATGCAGCTTTACAATCTTCTAAAGATACAACGGTGCATAGTCCTCAGCCGAGAAGCTAGTTTGCACCAGTAAAAAGTGAGCAAATTTATCATCCTATCCTCAATGACCCAAATCGAATCAAATTTGTTCCGAGATCAAGCAAGACCGGTAACAAAATACATATTGATTACCTCTCATTTTCAATAGGCAAATCAATTTTCTGATACAACCCTCCAATCCTCATGTGCTCAACTTTAACTTGTTGGCACAATATACAGTTGGCCATAAAATCAGCCACATTCCTCTTCATACCACCCCATAATACATCTCTTTGAGATGATGATACATTTTCATCAAACCAAGATAAACAACATACCACAATTCATGTGCCTCGACCAATGCCTTTTTTTGCAACCGATCAATTTTAGGAACACATAACCTACCTTGGTGCCGCAAAGTTCCATCACTACTGATCTCAAATATCATTACCTTTTTCCCACAACATCACTCTTGATTTTCATCAAGATGGGATCTAACAATTGTTTTTCCTTGATCTTTTCACTAAGAGAACCACCTCTTATACCATCACGCAACCATCATTGGAATCCAAGAGACGAACTCTAAGATTAGCAAAGTGGTAAATATTTTCACCAATTCCTGCTTCTCTTTATCCACATGAGCTAAACTCCCTATGGAAAACCTGCTAAGAGTATCAATAACCATGTTAACATTACTTAGGTGGTAGTAAAGACAAGACTCATATCATAGTCCTTGAGAAGCTCTAACTATCTCTTTTGCCTGAGATTTAGCTCCTTCTGAGTGAACACATACTATAGACTCTTATGATCAGAAAAATGTCCATGTGCAATCCATACAAATAATGTGCCAGATTTTCAAAGAAAAACCACAGTTAAATGCTCCAAATAATGAGTAGGATAATTACTCCCAAGAACTTTCAACAGCCTGGAAGCATACGCAATCACCTTACCATATTGCATCGAAACATAACCAATTCCCACCTGTGAAGAATCACAATAAACCACAACCACCTTATTACCTTCAGGTAATGTCAAAACTAGTGCCTAAGTTACCTTATCCTTCAGCTTCTCGAAACTCCCTTTACAAGAATCTGACCAACTAAACTTTTACTTTTTTTAGTCAATGGGGTAGCTATCATTAAGAAAATTTCCACGAACCGCCTATAACACCCATCCAAATCTAAAAAGTTTTGAATGTCTATTAAGGTTATGGGTCTATGCCACATTTTTGCGAATAAACCATGATCCCCTCACTAGAGATAATATGACCAAGAAAATTTACAACATTCAACCAAAACTCACACTTGGAGAATTTGGCATACAAATACTGTTCATTAAAGGTCTATAAAACCACACAGAGGTGATTAGGATGATCCATATCACTCTTCGAATATACCATGATGTCATTAATGAACACAATAATAAAAAGATCTAGAAACTACCTGAAAATCCTATTTATAAGATGAATTAATGTCGTTAGCGCATTTGTCAAATCAAATGATATCACCACGAATTCAAAGTTCCCATACCGAGTACGAAAAGCCATCTTAGGGATATCTACCTTTCTAATCTCAAGCTGATGATACCTAGACCAAAGATATATCTTAGAAAATAATTTGGTACCTTGCAACTGATCAAACAAGTCTTTTATCCTTGAAAGAGGATACTTGTTCTTAACCATTACCTTATTCAACTTCCAATAGTCAATGCACATCTAAAGAAAATTATCTTTCTATCGCACGAATAATACTAGTGCACCCTACAGGGAGATAATAAGTTTGATGAAACCCTTATCCAAGAGATCATTAGGTTGCTCCTTAGGTTCTCTCAACTCAGCCAAAGCCATTCTATAACAAGGAATAGGTATTGGATGAGTGTTTAGATCCAAATCAATACCCAACTCAATCTCCTTATTTAGAGAAACACCAGGAAGATCATTCGGAAAGAACTGAGGAAACTCATTTACTATCGAAATAGAATGCACAGAAGGACTTGTTAAGTTAGAATCTTTAACCTAAACCAAATGATAGAGACACCCATTGGAGATTAATCTATGAGCTTTAAGATAAGAAATAAACCTCTCCATAGGAGTTATGGAACCACCCTCCCACTTAATAACTGGTTCACCATGAAACCTAAAGACAACCCTATGGTTCCGACAATCTAAGGATGTATAATAAGAGTGTAGCGAATCAATCCCAAGAATAACATCAAAATCCACCATATCAAGTTTAAAAATATCCACCAAAGTCTGCCTACTACCAAAATATACTACACCCCCCTATAGACTCTTTTAGCAATTACAGAGTCACCTGCCAGGGTAGAAATAGAAAAAGGATATGAAATAACCTTAGGATCAAAACCAAAATACACAACCATAAATGGGGTCATATAAGAGAGTGGACGACCCCGGATCAATCAAACAATACACATTATGAGAAAAGACTTGTAACATACTAGATATGACATCAAGTGATGCCTCAGATTCCTACTGAGTAGCAAGAAAATATAACCTATTCTAACCTGCACTGGTATCAGAAGCACAAATAGATGCAGAAGAAGCACTCTTTAGCTTAGAAGAAGATGATGAAACAACTGGAGCCTTACTTGCTCCTGAAGCACCTTTTCTAACTTGACAATTTCTGATCATTTAGCTTGGCTGACCACATTTGAAAAACTTATCCCCCCTCATCACAGAAACTCCTATACAATCTACCATAGAACCGATAAGAAGGGCATGATGAGGCTAATTGAGCCTCACTTTCCTAAGATTGGGCACCCTATGCCCAGAAATTATCACCACCAACTGACACCTATCACCCAACTGCTTTGGGCAAGGAGTATTAGTTGAAGAGAAGGAACCAGAACCCCCCCAACATATTCTTTGGCCACATATCGCCATCTCGACCATATTTTTATTGAGCACCACCCTGTTTAGATGACTTAAACTTCTTACCCTATCTTTCCTCACACTCAATCTGTCTCCTTTTTTCCTCTTCTACCTATTGTATATGAACCTTTAACTAAGAAATATCCATATCCTTGATCATAGATCTGGTTTTGCTTTCAAGGATCAAATCTCATGACATTTAAGAAGATAACTTTCTTATCCTTGCCCTTATATCAGGCACTAATTTCAAAGCATACCTTCACAGCTAATTAAATTTGATGCATATTCCTTGACCAATATTTTCCCATATCTCAAATTAAAAAATTCCTCTGCCTTCGCTTCCATCAACTCCTAGGGAAAGAAGAAATCCTGAAAAGCATTAGAGAAAGTCTCCCATAAAGAAGACTCATTAATATCACCCCTCACCCTATCCAACTCTTCATACTATTGGTACGCTACATCCTTAATCTTGTAAGTAAAAAAATTCACCCCTTCCACATTTATGGGCCAAATTACCCAACAAATTATCTCCATCCCATCCAAGAAACCTTGAGGATCCTCCTCTACCTTAACAGAAGTAAAAGTAGGAGGATTCATCTTCATAAACTAGCCAACCCTTGTGGCCTCAGCGGATGAAACACTAGATGCATCCTGCTTAGCTTGAGCAATAACCAACTGAGAAATAACATGAATTGATTGACAAAATTCTGCATTCATCACCTCACACTAAGGAGGAATAATAGCAACCAGTAAAACTCCACAAATATCAAGGATGGGACCCCTAGACCAAGTATGGATCCCCTAAGTAGTACGTGTCCCTTCAATATTATACCCAGTTGGGAAAGAAGAGTTACCTGGCATCTCAGATCATCAAGGTATGTTTTAAAAAATGAAAGAAATAGGATTATAGAAGATTCCAGGACTTATACTCCAGTCATCAAAATAGAATACCAAGAAAGTAAAACATTTCTAATGGATTATTCATCTCTCCCTTATTAGAGTGGCGTGCTACACTTCCTTAAAAGGGACTCTACTTGACACGTCTTGGTGGACTCCCAATTGACCATGAACCTAAGGATCTGATACAGACTTGACATGACCCGAACTAGGGCTTTGTCATAAAGGGCTTCCCAAGTTCATCCAGGATTGGGGACCATCCCTGTTACCCAACCTAATCTCCCAATAAGCATACCTTGGGTTGGATAAACTCCTAACGTATAACAAGATATTGTTTATTAGAATTCTTGACTCTGGGATATGTCTATAACCATGACCGACCTAAGAAAGTCCAACCATCCATTACCAACCATCAATGACACGATTCGAACTAGGGCCTTATTATATGGGCAATCCTAAGTCCAACCAGGACTGAGAACCGCCTCTGTTACCTAACCCAACCACCAATGCATACCTTAAGTTGGCTGAATCCCAAATATGTAAAAAGATAGTGTGTCCAAATACTTGGTGACTTTGGGCTAAGTCTATAACTGAGACCAACCCAACAAAGTCAAACCACCCAATATCCAATCAAACCAATGCAGAAGCCATAAACTAATACAATGATATGGCACTTATTTTACCACTCATTACACTCATTATTGATGCACCTTACCTTGTTTTGAATGAATAAGTGAGACGTAATTTTTGTAGAATGCACTAATTTCCATATTTTGTAGGCACAAAGTTAATGAGATGAAAAGTTATGGATTGGAGATACAAAAGAAACAAAAGGAAGAAAAAAAGTGCAGTTGAAGACCTGGAGCAGAACATGGCCATAGTTACCGCAATCGCAGGTGTCAGCCCATGATCACGTCAAGTCAAGTAGGTAAAAGTTCCACGATTGTGTGGAATTTCCTAAGGTCATTGTACCGCAGTCGTGTTAAAGACACCATGATTGTGTCCTAGTGGAATTTTAGCCCAAGGGTAAAACTATAAATGCACGAAGTTGTCCCAAATTTGCCCAACAAAAGAAGACTCAAACCCTAATCCAAGGGATTATTCTATCATTCCACAACCCTAATTTCCATCCTTAGTTTAGGGTTCTTATAATTTCTTCAAGCTAGGATCTAAACTTATACTAATCTTTAGCTAAGAAGACATTAGAGTGATTTTAAGTGTAGATTTGGCATACCCATATAAGATTCATTGGATTCTAAAGCGTGGTTTGCCATCTCTTTATTTTGTTCTGGATAATTTTGATAGAAATATTGGTTTATTTGTGTTTATTATCTTTATGAAATTCTAGATCGACCTCTTAGGGTTACGCTTGATTATAGTGCAAATATGTGTGGGTTGTGATGTATTTGTGTAGATTCTAGTTTGTTGATGATTGGTTCATCTATTGCTTGATTAGATTGGTTGGGATTTGTGGGTGAAAGACCCAAATCACCATATCATTTTGATGGGTTAAAATTCCAAACACTAGAAAGCTCAAAGCCATCTTCTAAAGAAGGGTTTTGGGTGAACTTTAGTAATCCACATCATTCTTGAAAGAGGGATGTGGGAACCAAGGCAATAGTTGACAATTTATCAGCATAGTTTACTAATTTTCACTAGCTTAAAAATAAGGGTGAATATGAGGTTGACTATCCCTTAGGTACCATCCTAGAAATAGGGGTGCCTAATTGAGGTAGTGGGTGATTTTGATTGACACACTTGTTAGGTGCTCGAAAGAGTCAATGGGTGAAATCTTTGTGGTTTTGTTGAAAAACCTGCCTTAAGGACTTTAGACCTAGCTTACTTCATCATTAATGATTTGAATTTTCATCGAATTATCATGTTCCCATGCACATCTTAAACCTAGGAAGGCATAGTCCAAAGGTCTGCTTTAATTGATTCCACTCTAATTGTTCTTAGTCTCAAATTAGTCCCCTAGAAGCCCAAGAGTTGCATTCATATTTAACATGATTGAAAACCCCCAAACCATTTAGTATCATAGGTTTGAACTTAGTAAGCAACTATCATTCTGAACTTACCCAATCGCTACTCACATTGTTCCTCGTGGATTCGACCCCGACTCTTAGTTGGGTAAATATATTGACAACGACTACCTTGCACTCTAATTGATATGTAAGTTAAGCATTATCATGTAACATAAGAAACTCATACCATACCCAAGTCCACTATTGTCTATACAAAACCTCTAGACTAACATAGAGTACCTAGTCGGGACATGCCCCAGACCATATCCAAAAACCACAGTCTATGAAAGACAAAAAATATGTAAAGTAAACTGTGACCTGAAATAGATGCCTTCCATAATATGGAAGATCACTACTTCAATCAAACATCGACTGTACCCGAATCTAATCACTAAGAAAATGGAATAGAATGGTTGGTTCCTGTATAGCGTGGGTATATAGCCTCCAGTAGATGGGTTAGTGGGTGAACACTAGCATGCACTAAGGATAAAGATTAAATAATGCCATTTACAAAGCCAAGTAAAACCATCCACAATGCATACAACCATACATATATATATATATAACCATGTCGGGGAAAGGAACCAGGTTTAGCATGCCCTTAAAACCTTTACATGGGCTATGTAGCTTTGCATTCCTAAACTACCCACGAGCTATATGGGTTCAGATCCCCCTACTAAAAGGGCCCCAATGCATGTATCCACATGACCAGGGAAGAAACCCCTGTGATGAATAGTAAATCCCCCAAATATAGTGTGACATCATGCACATGGTCACCAAGGCCAACCTCATATTGGCAAATATGAGCTTCCAGTTTTGGTCCCCTATGGAGCTCCACCTTCTACTGCTTTGCTACATATCCTACAATTATTGCACAGTTAAAACAAATTGCCAAATAACCAAGCCATTTTCCATTTATTAACCAAGGCCATTAATATTGGTATCGTCACACTAATCCTTACTTGCAAGTATTATCCATTTGCAACCATATATAGGTTTAAGGTGACTTTCAAGTGACTTTCCATTTACAATATTAAACCACTTGGTGGACTTCCATGTTCCCCAAAAGAATAACCATTTATCCTTTTACTTTTCCAAACCATTTAAACCAATTCCATTAATGCATTCACCTGAGGGATTTCCATGTATCCCGCAAAGATTTAAAAATAGACCCACCATGACCACAAAAACAATTACTCTTTAAACCATTCCAAACCACATTAGACAATGCCAAGCATTTAAAGTATTTATATTATTTAAACCATTTAAACCATATAAAACCATCCAAAACCATTCGGAGCTCGATTACCGAACCAAACCATGAAAGAGTCCCAATGAAAGTTCAACAGTAGAGTAAAAACATTCTTTGAAGCATTTTTTTTAAACAAGTTGAGGGCATACCTTTACCAAGACCAATACCAATGCATTAACTTCCATAATTAGGGTTACTCAAGACCCATTTGTTTTGTTAAACCATAGCCAATCAATAACTAAGTATGCAAACTATTAAAAAAAACACGTTAAAACATAGTTTAAATCATTACTAAACCATATGCATCAAGACTCTCCACATATATTTTGAAAGCCACCATTCATAATTCATAAATCAATGGTTAAAACACAATACACATGCCTATAGTTGAAACTAACAACGAGGAAAGGATTACATGCCCTATATAAGAAGATTCACGAATTAAATGTCGTCCTTTAAGGCCTTTGAAGAACACTTGAAGAAACCCTAGCCTCTAATCTTCAATAGAGTGCTTAAGAGAGTATTTGAAGGGTTTTAATCTTTTAACCAGTGTTATGACAAGACACTAAGGATTATATAACGTGAGAACATAAGGGCTTTGGAAAAAGGAAATGTCCGAGCTACCCTTGACTTAAAATTAAAAACAAACCACATCCTGGGTTACGACTCCCCTTACCTTCCATATCCTAAGGTATGAGTGGTATCAAAACTAGTACCCAAGACCATGACAAGACCCTACCTACTAGTTTATATACAACTCACACCTCCCTAGTCGTACCTTAAGGGTATGAGTGAAACCCGTAATCGTACCCACCAACTATATCTAGAGCAGACTCCACAAGACCAACACGACCATGCATTGTAAGACTTGCACTACACCATTCGTATGCTCTTATACGATTCATACTAAAGTGAGTCATATCTTAGGTAGTAGTCAAGACAACCATGCTGCCTAGGGTAGGAGTGAACCCTAAAGATAGCCTACGAGTCATATTGAAGGGTATGATTGGTACCCTTTATTCGTACCAAGTCCAGTAAGTCCAAAACTTAGGTAATTTTGCAAGGACCCAAGTCCTAGGGTGTTTTAGTCTCCCCCACTAGGATCATTCATCCTCAAATGACGGGTAAGGGTAACGAAAGGAATGAGATAACATCTTAACAAACATCAAACTCTCCCCTAACTAAAATAGAGGACAAGAACACCAACCAAGATGAGAAGATCCTCACATATCCCAAGCATGATTTAGACACCAACATTTCCATTCCAACCTCTAACTAAGTTAGAAAACAAAGATGCAAGAGGAACCATTCCTCACCTTTAACTAGGTTAAAAACCAAGATGTTATAAGGAATGTATACCCTATACACGAGTCTCTAGACGAACCAACGCAGATACCTAGACTGTATGTCCGCTTTTGCATCCCAAATGACTTTCTCAGACATTTAGTCCCACCATTGAATCTTTACAGAAGCCACGCCATTTGTTCAAAATCGGCGAGCTTACCATTCTGTGATCCTCATCGGGACCTCCCTAAAGAACAAGAAACCCAAGATATAATTACCACCCAAACAAACCAACCAACCTAGGACCATCCATACTTTACCCCAACATAAGACATAGATTACCGAAGGAATCGCCTTGTGCTAGAGAGCAAGTCCAACTCAACTTAGAATTTAGTGAGACACATCACTACGACAGCTTGAGTCTAGCTATACACCACGTCTACGTTCAAGCCTATCCAATGCTAAAAGAAGTTAACTTAGGCAACCAGGATCTATTTCGTACATCTATCCCGAAACACCTCTCTGTTTCCTTCACCTTTATAATATAGGAATCATGAGTAAAAGTCATGGACAAACCATATCTAACCACTATAATCAAAACCCCCAACCATATATCAAGTACCCAACACAACTATTAGTATATCAATAAAGCATAACATTCAAGCCTACGACTTGTATACCCACCGTATGATCTATCCATCTAAAGATCTAGCACCCTTTTCAACCTTCATAAGGTTTTCACGGCCCATTCCCTTCTTAACCATTTCCCATGACAACAACCTTACTGTACCTTCCAAAACTCCAACTGTTTGTAGTCACCCTAGACTCTCCCCCACTTGGGGACTTCTATATTCCCCATTTCAATACATCACCATACTTCCCAAGCCACTACCACCCTTTTACAAGAAGAGTCATTTAAGAAACCGAATTACAAGATGTATCCATGCCTCTCAAGGGAAGATCCTAAAGACAAGGCACTACACTACAGGCATGAAGTACTTCACAAACAACCACATAGACCATAATTGACAATCATCCCTATCAAACCATATCAATAAAGAGTCCTTAATACTAGACACCAAAAGAAACACAGTCGTATATACCATAAGTAACTTAACATAAGGTCAAGGCTCATATCCAGGAAAAAGGCGAATGCAAAATGTGATCCTTAGTCATAAGTGCATCAAGAATATATGCAACACTAGCAGAGTACCCTCTTAACTGATAGAGAATAGTATTACCAAAATATGCAACCCAATCTTTCCTTGAAGTTCACCGCTAAAATAGAGTCCTAGATTAACCACCAACCTTCATCCCATTACACCAACAAACATAATTTTTTACTCTAATGGTTATCACCAAAGACGTACACCAGGGACGTATCGTTCTCCCATACCCAAAACCTCATTCTACCAAATGCTACCTATAGACCAGCATAGACATGCAAAAACCATAAGACCAAATTGACTCCAAGGTTTCACATTTAAATCAAAACTATTTAAGATCGAACCATGGACATCAAGGCCTTTTAAAAAATAATTAGAACCCAATGAAAATAAATTCATGTTGCCTTAACCATAAATGCAATGCAAAGATGCAAGAATTGTCAAATTATATGACAAAATTATATCCAATGGCGATTTCACAAATATTTTAAGGGTATAAAATTTTGAAAACAAAAATCAAGTAATTGGGAATCCATAGTACCCCAAAATTCATTTAACGTTCTTATGTATCCCATGATGTTCATAAACATAAATATAGCATGAATAATGCACCATAACCCATGGAAAATCAAATAAATGAGTAATCATGTCAAAGACCTCAATTGTGACAAAAGCCAATTTCAAAACCATGAACTTAATAATAAATTTCATGCCAACAATAAAGTACAAGTATAGAGACAAGGATAAATGCAAGCTCCACGATTTAACCTATCTAATAACTAGATCCCCAATCCTTCCGTTCAATTTAAACTCCCGACCCATATGGTACAACTCTCCCACTATGGTATTCCTCAAGTCATCAACCTCATCCAACCTACCAATTTACCTCTGCAATCTTCGTATTGCTATCCCGAGTTAACATACTCTCTTTACCATGATCAAAAATCTAGGTTCAAGCCTAGAATCTATCAACCACCATGTACCACTAGCAAAGTACCCTTATAAAGTATACATATGCATGGTCCACTCCATAAGGAGAACAATCATAATTCCTTAGTCACCAACCGACAACCTATCTATTTCCAAGGAAAACCATTCCCCATATGCATGCAAGAGTGAAAACACTCCACAAGGAAATATTAAGACTAATGAGACCTTCATCTAAGAGATCCCTTAATTTCTCCTTAAGATACTTTAACTCCGTGAAACCATTCTATAAAGAAGGAAAAGAAATTTTGACAAATGTCTGAAATAAGACCAACCCCAAACCAACCTCCCCATTAGGAAGAAACCATAAGGGTCATAAGAAAAGACCCAAGGAAATTCATCCACCACTGAAACCAAACAAAAGAAAGACCAACCAAAGAGTACCTAGTTGAGACATGCCCTAGACCATAGCTAAAAACCACAGTCTATGAAATACAAAAAATATGTAAAGTAAACCGTGAAATAAAATGGATACCTTCCAAACTATGGAAGCTCACTACTTCAATCAAACATCGACTGTACCTAAATGTAATCACTAAGAAAAAGGAATAGAATAGATGGTTCCTATATAGCACGGGTATATAGCCGCTAGTAGATGGGTTAGTGGGTGAACACTAGCATGCACTCAGGATAAGGATAAAATAATGTCATTTAGAAAGCTAAGTAAAACCATCCATAATGCATACAACCATTTATATATATGTAACTATGCCAAGAAAAGGAACTGGGTTTAGCATGCCTTTAAAAGTTTTACCTAGTTGTGTAGCTTTGCCGTCCTAAACCACCCACAGGCTATATGGGTTCAGCTCCCCTGTAGAAAGGGCCCCAGTGTGTGTAGTGACATAACCAAGGAAGAAATCTTTCTGATAACTAGGACATCCCCCAAATATGGTGTGACATCATGCACACGGTCACCAACACCAACCTCATATCGGTAAATATGAGTTTTTTATAATTTTGGTCACCACGGGACCTCCACCTTCCACGGCTTTGCTATTTATCTTGCTATTATTGCCCAATTAAAATTAATTTCAAAATAAACAAACTATTTTCCATTTATTAACGAAGGCCATTAAAATTTGTATCATCATACCAATCCTTACTTGCAAGGATTATCCATAGCCAACTATATATAGGTTTAAGGGGACTTTCAAGTGCCTTTCCATTTACCATATTAAACCACTTGGGGGACTTCCATGTTCCCAACAAGCATAACCATTTATCCTTTAACCTTTCCAAACCATGTATACCAATTCCATTAATGTATTAACATTAGGGATTTCTATGTATCCCACAAGGGTTTTAAAATAGACCAACCATGACCACCAAAACCTTTACCCTTTAAAACATTTAAAACCATTTTAGATCATGACAAGAATTTAAAGAATTTATATAATTGAAACCATTAAAAACATCCAAAACTATTTAGAATTCCTTTACCAAACCAAACTATGCCAGATTCCCAATGAAAGTTCAGCAATAGAGTAAAAACATTCTTTGGAGAATTTTATCAAACACGTTGAGGGCATACCTTTACCAAGACCAAAATCAATACATAAACCACCATAATTAGGGTTACTCAAGACCCATTTGTTAAACCATAGCTAGCTATAACTATGTATGCAAACCATTACCAAAATCATGTAAAAACATAGTTTAAACTAATACCAAACCATATGCATCAAGACCTTTACCATATATTTTGAAAACCACCATTCATGATCCATAAATCAATGTGAAAACACAATACGTATTCCTTTAGTGGAACTAACAATATGGAAAGGAGTACATGCCTTATACAAGAAGATTCACGAAAAAAATCTCGACCTTTGAGCCCTTTAAAGGACATATGAAGAAACTTTAGCCTCCAATATTCAAGAGAGTGTTTGAGAGAGTATTTGAAGGGTTTTAATCTTTAAAAAAGTGTTATGAGAGGCCACCAATGGTTATATAATGTAAGAAAATAAGGTCTTTGGAAGTAGGAAATGTCTGAACTACCTTTGACTTAGAATTAAAAACAAACCACGTCTAGGGGTACGACTCCCCTTACCATTCGTATCCTAGGGTATGAGTGGTATTCTAACTCATATCCAAGACTATGCCAGGACCCTACCTACTAGTTTTTATATGACTCATACCTATCTAGTCGTACCTTAAGGGTACGAGTGACACCCTTAATGATACCCACCAATAGTATCTAGGGAAAACTCCAAAATACCAAGATGTTCATGCACCATACGACTTGGACTACACCATTTGTATTCTCCAATACAAATCATACCTTAGTGAGTTCTATCTTAGGCAATATCCAAGAAAATCATGTTGCCTAGGGTATGAGTGAAACCTCAAGACAACCTTCGAGTCGTATTCAAGGGTATAATTAGTACCTTTGAGTCGTACCAAGTCCAGTAAGTCAAAAACTTAGGAAATTGTACAAGGGTCCAAGTCCTAGGGTGTTTCAATCAACCATAACCAAACTAACATAAAAACCATGTTCGTGTCCATAACATAACAGACAAGGATGGACCAATCATAAATCTAGTCAAACGGTATTATCTCCAATACCAATTCTAATACTAAGGCTCAACTACTATCGACACCACCCATTCCAACCCATAATAGTCACACAAAGCCTCTAACAAAAAGAAAAAAACAATATTCGGTTGGGACATTCCCCCAACCATAACCAAAATTGATATCTAAAAATAACAAAAGTATGTAAAGACGTCCATGATATGAAATAGAGCCTTCCAAAATATGTAAGCTAACCACTTCAATCCAATAGCTGGTCCTGAAACCGATTGCATAGCAAGAGTAGAACAACTGGTTCCTACATCCCGTGAGGATACAACCACTCAAAGATAGGTTACCAGGTGAACGCTAGCTTGAACGTAGGATAAGGATAAAATATTGTCATCTAGTAATAAAAATTAAGCTAACCATATACATACAAACCATACATATATATATATATAACCATGCCGGGAAAGGGAGACAAGTTTAGCTTGCCCTTAAAACCATTAACCTTGGGTATGTGTAGCATAAGCATCCTAGAACCACCCAAGAGCTATATGGGTCAAGTGTAACCCCCCAAATAGGACCCGATACTTGTAGCCACACAAACTGAAGTCACCATTGGAGTAAGGAATTCCTGAGTACCCTTTACTCTCCATGATACATATGTACACTGTACTTAGACGATTCCTATTTACCAAATAGTATCATATATAGTCGTTATGACCAACCCTCATGTTGGAAAACATGAGTTTCCAATGTCTATCCATTGTACTTGTACCTTCATGGTTAGCTATCACACTCTACCATTATTGCCCAATTAAAACCATTATCATTTAACAAAACCATTATTCCACTATTATTAACCAAGGATATAGGTAGTGGTATCGTCATACAGACTATAGCTTACAAGCAATGTCCTTAGACAACCTTTTTACGTAAAGGTTTTCCCATAAACCTGTCGATTACATTATCAAGTTAACTTAGGGGTATCTCATGTACCCCACAAGTGCTCTATTATTAAGCTTACTTAGGGAATCCCATCTACCCCACAAGTTGTTCATTATTATGTTTACTTGGGGGATTCCATTGTACCCCACAAGGAAATTTAATTAATCATAACCATGACCACTAAACTGTAATACCCCGAGAAATTTTTCATTGAAATTTTGTGCGTAAACGTGTTGGGTTCTATCTTCTAGAATAAATTATAACTTTTTTGTGCGGAATGTCTTAGATAATGACCCACCATTGCGTATAGTATCAAATAATATTTCCAAAGATATATGGATCATCCAAAACAGACACCCGAGCAACGAGTTATGAACATTCTGATCAAACCGTGAATAGTAGTGAACAGTAAAATGTGCAGGAAAAAGTACTGAGGCCTGGCATATTTTTGCTCCAACTTTAAACAATCATAACTCGTTGTACATAATGATCTGGGTGATCTAATATATATCAACTAAAAGCTCTGCGAGTTCTTTTTCCAATAAAATTTGTTTCATCCAATTTTTCTATCGGAGAAAAAAGTTATGGTTGATCTACTTCAGCCAACCAAATGTGAATTTTTCGGTCAAATTCAAACGAGCGGTCAGATACTATATATCAACTGAAATATATGAGAATTCTCTTTCTAATGAAATTGGTTTCATCCAATTTGAAAATCAGAGTAAAATGTTATGGTTGATCTACTTCAGACTATCAAAACAGTCAATCAAAGGACAAATTTGAGAATTTTTTTGATTTTTAGGCGCGTTTTGGTCATTCCCCCTCTCCAAAAATCCATCCAAACCTTATATTAAAGCCTATTAGAAGCATTATATGTTATATTTTATCAAACTCCCTCAAAAAGAAAATCCTAAGCTCCTACATCCAACTTCAAGAACCTCCAAAGTTCACCATTAATTCTGCAAATTTATTCAAGATTCCAAGTTCCTAGTTCAAGAACTCCAAGAACCATCATTCAAAGGCACGATTAACATCTCAAAAATGAGTATCGATCTAAAGTTCATCATTCAAGGTATGTGGGGTTTTTCAATAAGAACTCTCTTTTGTTCTTGTGCCCAAAGGTAATTTTCTTTACAAAGGCATAATTTTTATTTGATTTTTATGAATTTGAAGCATGAACCTATATCTTATGATGATTATTATGAAATATTGATGTTTATGATTTTGAAAGATGAATTTACATGTGCGGTGATATAAAGCATGAATCTTGAATGATATTTATCATGATTTTTATATTTGGGTCTTGAATCCCCATTGGAAATTGTATTTTTTTTTTTGAGAAAGTGTGTGTTATAAGCAAGTTGATGTTGAATATTTGAGATATTTTGAATGATTTGACCTTTTGGTCTTAATGGAGTTGTTTTAAACTCGAGTGTGAAAGAAATCCACAACGTGGTTGATTTTGATAGATGGGAAGGATGATGGCTCCCGATGTATATTTATATATTACTGAAATTATTTTGTTATAGATTGTCTTTGAAATGATCTGAGCTAAGTCCGAGAGAAATATTTAGAACTGAGTGGGAGGTATAAAGCGACCTTACTTTCCTAGAACTACGTGCCCCCAAAGGAGTGATCCTGAGGCTAATTTATATAGTGATCACTAGTTTGTGTGGATTTGATATTAATAGTCCTACTCCCATGGAAAATATAGGACGGCTCTCCCCAACATAGGTTGTACGTTGGACTCGATGTAGCTCACATGGTTTATGTCGGTTATAGGATCTCCCAGTGTGTGTGTGTGTTTCCTTGTGTCTATGGTGAATGGTGAAGTGATTTGAAAGTGGAATTGTGAAAGTTATTCTTTCGAAAGATTTAAATGATATTTACATTATGAGAATTGATATTCTTGATGAACTGAAAGTGATTGACAAATTATATGATGACTCACATGTGTTATTGTACTTATTTCATCCTCTCATGGTTATGATGATTTTCTTCGGGCTATGTGAGTCTTTCATACATCCTGCATATTTCTTATAAATATTTATGATGATGATGTTTATACAACTGCATATACTCCCATATACTCGGTTATTTTCCATGGTAATGACCCATATCTTTGAATGTGGGCTGCATTTTCTTGGAATGTAGGTTCAGGTGCTCAGTTCCAGGTTCGACAATGATTCTTCAGGCACATTATTCTACATCCTCTGTTGTGGTAAGACCTCATGTTCCAAGGACATGATGTATGATGTTGGTTTTATGGAATTGTTTACATTTGATAACTGAGTATGAGTTAGTTGGGGCATGTCTCAATGGCTTGCTAGTTTTATTGATTTTCTTAGAGGCTTGTCAAACTAGTATAGATATTGGGAGTTGACTAATAAGTCGTATTTTATTATCTTTCTGAAATTCTTTTATTCTTGGATGATGATTACTCTATTGATATTTGAGGGTTGTTTATGGAAACCCCGTTGATTTGTGTTGAACTAAATGAAAATGGCTCAAAGAGTTAGCTTGGGGCTACTCGTAGCCTTAAGCACTATGTGATGCTCCGGGACCCATTTTTCGGGGCGTTACAAACTTGGTATAAGAGCCTAAGTTTTTAAGGTATCCTAGGGAGTCTGACAAGCCGTGTGAAGTAGAGTTTTGATCATCGGTGTGTAGCGTGCCACATCTATGAGCAAGAGGCTATAAGATGTTTTAGGAAAAAGTATGATTCTTTCTGTCAGAAGTCTATCGTGCTTAAAGTGTCTCTCTCTGCTATTGATTCGTGCTTTCCTCTTTTAGAAATATGCCTCCACATCGAGCGAGAAGAAATAATTATGGTCAGCAATCTCAACCCACTGACCCATTGAATGAAAACGTGTCTCATGCTGAATTTCGGGCAGCCTTTCAGGCACTGGCCCAATATAACACCTGGATTCACTAAACTGGAATGCTACACGGTGCTCATAACCCCAAGGGACTACAAGCTAACCCATGACTGATATCTGTACCTGTAAACTGCATAATACATCATAAAATATGCGGAAACATGAACTGTAAGTTCATAAGGTTCAATACTAATACATATTTGAAAAATATAGTATAACAATACTAAAAAGAAACATAAATACTGAAGTCTGAACATCTAATCTGACATCTAGTCTGAAAGCCTCTAACTGAACTGAATAAGGAGTTGATGGGACATGTCCCCAACTAACTCCAACTACTCAAATAAATTTAAAACTAAAATAGAAATAAAATCATCATGTCCTCGAAGGATGAGGACTCATACTTTGACTGCTGATCCTGGAATCTACTGCTGATTTGGAGCTCATGCCTCTGAACCTATGTGTAACATAAGAGAGAGCACCACAACGTAAATGCGTCAGTACGTCTGAATATACTGAGTATACGAGTGAGGCATGCTAAATGCAAAGGGTTATATGCATAAAAAATACTGACTGATATGAATGTGAGAGTACATACATGCATACATAACTATAACTGAACTCGTGGAGATACTGAGTCTGAATACTGACAACATGAGTGTACTGATAATAAGATTCTGAAAGACTAAGTTTACTGATATTGATATGTAAATCACTAATAAGTATTGGATCTAATACTGTATTACTAAATACTGGAAGACTTATACTATATTACTGATAAAGGAATGATTGTTTTTGAAAGTTTAAATTATGAAGAATTGGTCTGATTGACTGTATCTGACAGTCCTGAAGCTGAGTACTAATAGCATGAGTTCTGATAAATTTTGTGATTGATAGCATAAGTGACTATATCTGACAGTTCATAAATCTAAAGGAAATTATCTGAGTTTAATTCTATTTCTGAGTTGACTGTATCTGACAGTCCTGATATACTAAAATCTAAAGAACTATCTGAGTTCTTTACTAAGACTGGGTAGCTATAGCTGACAGTCCTAAAATCTATAACTGAAACTGTGGGAAGTAGTTATCTAACCGACATGCCCCAAATATGCTATAATAACTAAGCTGGGGTCCAATATCTGCCCCGACTGGAGGGGTGTTAATACCGCGCCACTGGTAAGGACAGCTGTGAGAAACCTATACTGGCAGGTACTCAAATGAGAATGGTAGGAACCCTAAACTGATGGGTTAAGCCACCTCATCAACCCTAATCTGATGGGTTAAGATGTCTCAACCTACACTGGCTACGTAGTTCTGGAACACAAGGATGACTACTAAGAATCACACCCTGAACTGGCGGGTGAGTTCCCATCCTTGGGTTCACTCGGTGCTAACTTCTACTCCCATTTGAAGGACACTGAACTGAATAACTAAGCTAAACTGACTAACTGAACTGAACTGATTAGCTGAACTGATACTGATTAACTGGATTGATACTAGTGGTATTGTTTAGCAGAGCTAAACTAAGTTTATTGGATTCCAATGACTGATGAAATATACTGAGTTCTGAGGACTGGTTTAGAGTACTGAAGTTACTGAGATTGATTGTGAATACTGAGGTTGCTGAGGTTACTGAGCACTGAGATTACTGAGATTACTGAGATTTTTGAGTTAACCTGAGTCACATGACGGACTGAATTCTATAGATCATGGCTTGACTGAGATTATCGTGAAAACATGACATGGCTCTAGGCACATAGCTATATTTTTCTGGTACAAGTACCCCCAGGACTCGATGGAAAAAAACTAATACAACTTGAATTTCTTGAGTACACGACCATCAATAAAAATCCATAATGCATGAGTGGGGGATTTCATGAAGTACATGGTCATCATAATATCTATCATGAATAGAAATGCTTATAATCAAGTCATAAATCTCATATTCTAATATCATAGGCATTCCGACAACATATACTATTCATAGCAATCGCATGGAAACCATTCAAGCGTAAGGGAACGGCAACATGTAACGTTTAGTTCATATTGTAATGATTTGGGGATATTATACTTCATGTATTTATTCAACATCTCAAACATGGTAGGGAAAGCATGGATATATTTTGTGTACATAATTTATATCTCCATTATCATACATGCTTTATACCACAATAAAAACAACACATAATTTGCATGGAAATTCATATTGGAGTGTATGACTAATATGAAATTGTTATTTAGATTCATGAAATCATGTAAATATGAAGTTCTACCATACTAGGCATTTTATCAAACACCTTGCATGCATTCTTTAAGGCATAGGTGGATTTCATACTTGCATTCTATCAATCCATCTGAAGATCATGTTTTTCAACTAACAACATAACTTTCATGAGATATATAGTCATGATACTATTATATAGCAAAACAAACAAGCATCAACATGGGTATGATCATATCACCACAATCAACCAAGCTTTTGTATTTTAAAGATTGATTCTTGAACTTTACGGACGAAATAAATCCGTGGAGGAACACTACGCATACCTTGGAAGTGAGGTTCTTGATGATTGACGGAGGAATTTCCTTGAAATTGGATCTTCAAGATTAATTATGCAACCCTAGTTGTTTTTCTCCTATGGTGCTCTAGGATGATGAGTTATGAGATGGTAATAGGGTTGTAATGTATTTAGAAGCTACATATTTTGTAGGGTTAAGTTTAGGGACATGTAAGGAGTGTTAAAAGACTTAATTACCCTCAAAATAACTGAAAACGGAGTGTTTTGGGCATTTGGAATTGACTTAGGCGGCGCCTAACCAATCACCTAAGTTTGGTTGGGCGGCGCCTAACCAATCGCCTATCCTTACTGCCTCTCACGAAAATGGGCATAACTTTTCGCTCGGGTATTGGATTAAGGCAAAATTGAGATCGTTGGAAAGCTAATTCAATTATCTACAATTTTATGGGTATAAATATGTAGAAATACCACATTAACATCAAGTTATACTTGTTCAAAGATGACTCTTGCAAAATCAAACACTAAAACTTGATGGATTCAAAAACTCTTAGCTTGTATTACCTTAAGTGACTCATATGAACATGATTAATGTATCATAAGCTATCTTATCTCTAGGATACTCATTGTAATTCATGCACTAAAATGCTACTCACAAGATAGAAGGTTTCATATGTAGGAAAATGGTTCGTCTCATAGCTTAGAAACATACGGGGTATTAAACCCAAGTTATTACTGCAAATGTCAGGCCAACCCAGCCCCAGATCTACAGCATCAGGGAGGTGATTTAGCTGATGTTAGGATCCGTGACTTCATGTGGATAAATCCGCTGGAATTCTATCTACGGTTGTTTTCAGAGGAGGTGTGGAAGATTACTCAGGTGATACATGTATCTGAGGAACATAGTGTGGAGTTGGCTATGTATAGGTTGAAAGACCTTGCTTATGATTGGGTTGTTGCTTGGAGAAAAGGTAGAGGTGAGGGAGTTGTCCCTACAACTTGGCAAGAGTTCCAGGATGTATTCCTGGATAAGTTTTTCCCTTTGGAGATGAGGGAGGCAAAGGTGGAAGAGTTTATGAACCTGCGATAGGGCTCTATGACTATTAGGGAGTACTGTCTAAAGTTTAATCAGTTGGCCAAGTATGCTCCTGACTTAGTGGCTTATAATCGGGCTAGTATGAGTAAGTTTATGACTAGAGTGTCTAGTTATGTGATTAAGGAGTGTAGGTCTGCTATGCTAAATAGTGAGATGAATCTTTTAGGCTGATGACTCATGCCCAATAGATTAAGGTAGACAAGATTAAGGAGAGAGATAGAATGAGAGGGAATAAGAGAGCTAGGTCCGAGCAGCACGGACAGGGTCAAACTAGATCGCAGGAAGGGAGTCACCCTCAGTATCAGGATTGTTTGTCTATGCCAGCACCATCATCTACTAGTGTTCCCGTGCCTAGATTTATACGGGAGCAAAGAATCGGGTCATATGCATCCAGGTCCCAGTACAGTGCTGGCAGTAAGCCAAATTATCCTCTGTGTCCTAAGTGTGGTAGGGCTCATTCGGGTGAGTGTTGGGGTGAGAAGAGAGGTTGTTTCTTATATGGTGACATAGGTCACATAGTTAGAGATTGTCCACGGGATGGACAAGGGCGTCGGGACTATCTCCCTTAGACCCAGACTCATACTATTAGTGCTCTAGTTCCAGCGACTCGTCCAGCCCCAGCTCAGGGCACCTCTTCTAGCAATACTGGCAGGCAGCACCAGAATAGATTCTATACTTTATTGTCCCGCCAGGAATAGGAGGACTCTCCCGATGTTGTTACTGGTATGCTTTGTATATTTCAGTTTGATGTGTGTGCTTTGTTGGATCTTGGATCCAGTTTCTCATATGTTACACCTTTGATTACTATGAATTTTGAAATGAGTCCTGAGATTATTCCTGAGCCTATCCTAGTTTCTACCCCAGTGGGTGATCCGATTGTTGCCTAGAAAGTGTATAAAAAGTGTCATGTTACCATTCTTCATAGAGTCTTATTGGCTGATCTGATTGAGTTAGACATGGTAGATTTTGATGTGATTTTGGGTATGGACTGGTTGTATTCTTCTTATGCCTCTATTAATTGTCGGACCTGAGTGGTCAAGTTTCAGTTTCTAGGTGCATCCGTGTTTGAGTGGTCTGGGAATTCTGTGTCACCCAAGAGTCATTTTATCTCTTACCTCAAAGCTAGAAAGCTTATTTCCATATTTACCATTTGGTTAGAGTTAAAGACACTAAGTCTGAGACTCCAACTCTCTAGTCTGTTAATGTCGTTAATGAGTTTTTTGATGTCTTTCCGAATGATCTCCCAGGGATACCTCCTGATAGAGAGATAGAGTTTGGGATTGATCTTCTTCCCGATACTCGGCCCATTTCTATTCTTCCTTAGCGTATCACCCCTGCAAAACTTAAGGAGTTGAAAGAGCAACTCAAAGATCTACTAGATAAAGGTTTCATAAGGCCCAGTGTTTCTCCTTAGGGTGCTCCTATGTTGTTTGCAAGAAATAAAGATGGCTCTTTGCGTATGTGCATAGATTACCGCCAACTGAGTAAAGTCACCGTCAAAATTAAGTACCCCCTTCTGAGAATAGATGATTTGTTTGCAAGGTGCAAGTTATTTCTCAAAGATAGACCTTCGTTCCGGCTATCATCAACTCAAAGTTAGGGAGTGTGACATCCCAAAAACCGCTTTCCAAACTCGTTATGGCCATTTTGAGTTTCTTGTTATGTCTTTCGGGTTAACTAATTCCCCAGCAGCTTTTATGGACCTCATGAATCGAGTGTTTAGATCATATCTGTATATGTTTGTCATAGTGTTCATCGATGATATACTGGTGTACTCCCATAGTGAGGATGAACATTCTAACTATCTCTAAATTATCTTGCAAACCCTTAGAGATCACAAGTTGTTTGCCAAGTTCAGTAAGTCAGATTTTTGGCTAAGGTCAGTTACTTTTCTGGTCATATCATTCCTTTTGAGGGTATTAGAGTTGATCCCCAAAAGACCGAAGCTGTTAGAAATTGGCCTAGAACTATTTCTCTGATAGATATCCGAAGTTTCTTGGGTTTAGTTAGCTATTAATGCCATTTTGTTGAGGGTTTCTCCTCTATAGCGTCTCCTATAACTCGGTTGACCCAAATGAAAGTGAAGTTCTTGTGGTCCGAATCTTGTGAGAAGATTTTTTAGGAGTTGAAGACTCGACTCACTTCAGCCCCTGTTTTGACTTTGCCTGATGGTGTTGATGGTTTTGTGGTGTACTGTGATGCTTTGAGAGTTGGGTTAGGTTGCGTATTGATACAAAAGGGTAAGGTGATAGCTTATGCTTCTAGATAGTTAAAACCCTATGAGAAAAATTACCCCACCTATGACCTTGAGTTAGCTGCTGTTGTGTTTGCTTTGAAAATCTGGAGACACTATTGGTATGGTGTCCATGTTGATGTTTTCACTGATCATAAAAGTCTGCAGTATGTGTTTACCCAGAGAGAATTAAATCTTAGGCAGAGACGATGGTTAGAATTATTAAAGGACTATGATATGAGTATGTTGTACCATCTGGGCAAGGCTAACATTGTGGCGGATGCCCTAAGTAGAGTGTCCATGGGTAGTGTTTCGCATATGGTAGAAGGTAAGAAAGAGTTGGCTCGTGATGTACATCATTTGGCTAGATTGGGGATTAGGTTGTTTGACTCTGCTGAAGGTAGTATAGGGGTTCAGAGTAGTTCTGAATCCTCCTTGGTTTTGGAAGTGAAGGAAAAGCAATACTTAGATGCTAGTTTGGTCAGACTGAAGGAGTCAGTCAAGGACCAAAAAGTAGAGTTTTTCTCCCAAGAGGGAGATAGTATGTTGAGATTGCAGGGTAGATTGTGTATCCCAAATATTGATGATTTGAGACAGAAGATTATGGCTAAAGCACACGGGGCGCGATATTCTATTCATCCTGGTGCCACCCAGATGTACCGAGACTTGCAAAAAATCTGTTGGTGGAGTGGCATGAAGAAAGATATAGCAGCATTTGTAGCTAAGTGTGCAGCATGCCAACAGGTTAAGGTTGAACACCAAAGACCTGGTGGTATGATGCAAGAGTTTAGTATTCCCACCTGGAAGTGGGAAGAGATAAATATGGACTTCGTGATTGGTTTACCTCCTTTCTGACACCATCATGATTCCATTTGGGTTGTGGTTGATATGTTGACTAAGTCTGCTCATTTCTTGCCTGTTCATACTTCATATACTGCTAAGGATTATGCTAGATTGTATATCCGAGAGCTAGTCAGACTGCATGGAGTTCCTTTGTCTATCATTTCGGATAGGGGTACTCAGTTCACTTGACAATTTTGGAAAGCTTTTCAGAAGGGTCTTGGTACCCAAGTGCTTTTGAGTTCTGCTTTTCATCCACAGACCGATGGTCAGGCTGAGTAGACCATCCAGACCTTAGAGGATATGTTGAGAGCTTGTACACTAAACTGTAAGGGAAGTTAGGATGATCACTTACCGTTGATAGAGTTTGCTTACAATAACAGTTTCCGCTCTAGTATTAGCATCGTTCCATTTGAAGCCTTATCTGGGAGGAAGTGTAGATCACCCATAGGTTAGTTCGAGGTGGGTGAAGTGGCTGTGAGTGGTCCTGATTTGGTATATGAGGCTATGGAAAAAGTTAAGTTGATTCAGGAAAGGTTGAAAACTACACAGAGTCGTCAGAAGTCATATGCGGATGTTAGAAGGAGAGACCTTGAGTTTGAAGTTGGTGACCTAGTGTATCTGAAAATTTCACCCATGAGGGGGGTAAAGAGATTCGGAAAGAAGGGGAATCTTAGTCCCCGTTATGTTGGTCCTAACAAAATTCTTAGCCGTGTTGGTAAGGTAGCTTATGAAGCCGAGTTGCATTCCGAGTTATCCTCTGTTCATCCAATATTCCATGTCTCCATGCTTAGAAAGCATATTAGTGATGCGGTGGTAGTGGATTCCTCTGTGAGTGATGACATTCAAGAAAATCTTTCTTTTGATGAGATTCCTGTTGAGATTCTTGATTTTAGTGTCCGAAGACTAAGGAACAAAGAAGTTCCCTTGGTCAAGGTGTTGTGGCGAAACCAATCTGTTGAGGGTGCAACTTAGGAAGCTGAGGCGAATATGCGATCCAATTACCCGTACCTATTTTCCGTGAACTCCGATCAAGTCGAAGGTACCGTTATTTCCTAAATCATGCACATTTGGTAAAAGTTGCAGCAGTTCAGCTGTCATTTATTATGTGTTCAGCTGTAGTTTCTTGAATTTATGCATTCTATGTTGCATTTGGAGTGAGAAACGATGTGGTAATGAGTCTAACGAATGGTTTCAGTTGTTTGCTCTATTCCCTATCTAATCTTGGCATGTGTAGCGTCATTCGAGGATGAATGTTTCCAAGGGGGGATGATGTAATACCCCGGGAAATTTTTCGTTAATATTTTGTGCGTAAACGTGTAGGGTTCTATCTTCTAGAATAAATTATAAATTTTTCATGCGGAATATCTTAGATTATAACCCACCATTGTGTATAGTATCAAATAATCTTTCCAACAATATGTGGATAATCCAAAACGAACACCCGAGCGACGAGTTATGAACATTCCGATCGAACCGTGAATAGTAGTGAACAGTAAAACATGCAGGAAAAAGTACTGAGGCCTGGCGTATTTATTTTTGCTCCAAATTTAAACAATCATAACTCCTTGTACATAATGATCTGGGTGATCTACTTTATATCAACGAAAAGCTCAGCGAGTCCTCTTTCCAATGAAATTTTTTTCATCCAATTTGTCTATCGGAGAAAAAAGGTATGGTCGATCTACTTCAACCAACCAAAAGTGAATTTTTGGGTCAAATTCAAACGATCATAACTCCTCGTACACAATGATCTGGGTCAGATACTATATATCAACTGAAATATATGAGAATCCTCTTTCTAATGAAATTGGTTTCATCCAATTTGAATATCAGAGTAAAACGTTATGGTTGATCTACTTCAGACTATCAAAACAGTCCACCAAAGGACAAATTCAAGAATTTTTTTAATTTTTAGGGGCGTTTTAGTCATTTCCCCTCTCCCAAAATCGGTCCAAACCCTATATTAAAGCCTATTAGAAGCATTATATATTATATTTTATCAAACTCCCTCCAAAAAAAATCCTAAGCTCCTACATCCAACTTTAAGAACCTCCAAAGTTCACCTTTAATTCTACAAATTTATTCAAGATTCCAAGTTTCTAGTTCAAGAACTCCAAAGACTATCATTCAAAGGCACGATTAACATCTCAAAAATGAGTATCGATCTTAAGTTCATCATTCAAGGTATGTGGGGTTTTTCAATAAGAACTCTCTTTCGTTCTTGTGCCCAAAAGTAATTTTCTTTACAAAGGCATGATTTTTATTTGATTTTTACGAATTTGAAGCATGAACCCATATCTTATGATGATTATTATGAAATCTTGATGTTTATGATTTTGAAAGATGAATTTATATGTGTGGTGATATAAAGCATGAATTTTGAACGATATTTATCATGATTTTGATATTTCGGTCGTGAATCTCCATTGGAAATTGTGCTTTTTTTTAAGAAAGAGTATGGTATAAGCACGTTGATGTTGAATATTTGAGATATTTTTAATGATTTGACCTTTTGGTCTTAATGGAGTTGTTTTGAACTCGAGTGTAAAAGAAATCCACAACGAGGTTGATTTTGATAGATGGGAAGCATGATGGCTCCCGATGTATATTTATATATTAATGAAATTATTTTGTTGTGGATTGTCTTTGAAATGATCTGAGCTAAGTCTGGGAGAAATCTTTAGCACTGAGTGGGAGGTATAAAGCGACCTTACTTCCCTAGAACTACGTGCCCCCGTAGGAGTGAGCCTGAGGCTGATTTATATAGTGATCACTAGTTTGTGTGGATTTGATATCGATAGTCCTACTCCGATGGCAAGGATAGGACGGCTCTCCCCAACGTGGGTTGTACGTTGGACTCCATGTAGCTCACATGGTTTATGTCGGTTATAGGATCTCCCAGTATGTGTCTGTTTCCTTGTGTCTATGGTGAATGGTGAAGTGGTTTGAAAGTGGAATTGTGAAAGTTATTCTTTCAAAAGATTTAAATGATATTTACATTATGAGAATTGATATTCTTGATGAACTGAAAGTGATTGACAAATTATATGATGACTCACATGTGTTATTGTACTTATTTCATCCTCTCATGATTATGATGATTTTCTTCAGGCTATGTGAGTCTTTCATACATCCTGCATATTTCTTATAAATATTTATGATGATGATGTTTATACAACTGCATACACCCCCATATACTCGGTTCTTTTCCATGGTACTAACCCACATCTTCGGATGTGGCCTGCATTTTCTCGGAATGTTGGTTCAGGTGCTCAGTTCTAGGTTCGACAGTGATTCTTTGGGCATGCTATTCTACATCGTCTGTTGTGGTGAGTCCTTATGTTTCGAGGACGTGATGTCTGATGTTGGTTTCACGGAATTTTTTACATTTGATAACTGAGTATGAGTCAGTTGGGGCATGTCTCAATGGCTTGCTGGTTTGTTTGATTTTCTTAGAGGCTTGTTAGACTAGTATAGATGTTGGGAGTTGACTAATAAGTCGTATTTTATTATCTTTCTGAAATTCGTTTATTTTAGATGATGATTACTCTGTTGATATTTGAGGGTTATTTATGGAAACCCCGTTGATTTGTGTTGAACTGAATGAAAATGGCTCAAAGGGTTAGCTTGGGGCTACTCATAGACACAAGCACCGTGTAACGCTTCGGGACCCATTTTTTAGGGCATTACATAAACCTTACCATTTAACCATTCCAAATCATTTAAACCATTCATACCATATAGTGTTCCATTACCAAACCATACCATGCAATAGTTCCATTAAAAGTCCAATAATATAGAAAAGCATTCTCATAGGCCTTTTATCAAACATATTGGGGGCATAGTATTTCCAAAACCAAATCCACTTGCCAATTAACCAGTCCATGCAACCAATTGTCCAACAAGACATAGAGAAAGATGAGCTGAAATTTAAAGTCAACGGTGAGGAGTCTACATTCAACATTCGAAAGTCAATTAAGCAGCCAATCGACATGAGGGTAGTATCGGTGATTGATTGTATTTATGACCCAGGAGGATACTCCTATGGGTATCTTGATAAATTTTGAATAGTCAAGATACCCGCATCGTTCCGTGGACTTAAATCAAGCGATGCATGGGAGGCAACCCATGGGATTGTTTATGAAGTCTGAGTAAACAACATAGCCACATCATGCCGTGACGTTATATCAAGCATTAAGTGGGAGGCAACCCACTATTGTTAGAATTCACATTTTTGTTGTTTTTACTTTTTGTAGGTTTTTAGCCCTTGAACATACCCGAAATATGGTAAAAATTGGTACATTCATTGATTTCCAGGTGAGGGGTTTGTGTGATCAACCTATCATAGTCACAAGTCCCACATGGTAAGTTGACTAATAAGTAATAAGTTGAAAATATGAAATTTTGAGGATGAAAAATAGAAAGTTACGGACTTTGGCATCTAACTTAACTTTTTGAACCTTAAACATATGTTGCGGGACAATAAGTATCTTGAAAATATCAAAAACCCAAGTTAGAATAGCAAGAAAGTGGGAAAAAATTTTTGGCCTGGAACTTGCACCTTGCACATGCTAGCCGCAGGTGGCACCTGGGCCTCATGCCTGGCCACAGGTGGCACCTGGGCCTCATGCCTGGCTGCAAGTGGCAGGCACAGGTACAAGCCACGGCTAGGTCAAAATATGGGCCCATTTTTTTAATTTAAATTTTTGGCCCATCAACAAATATATATGACCTAAAATAGCTCCCCCCCCCCCCCCCACACACACACATACACACACCTGTATTTAAACAACCTTAACCTCATTCTAACTCATTCAAATCCTCAAAACTTCACTTTTCTTCTTAAATTCAAACTTCCCTCTTAAAACCCAAACTAACCCCACACTTAAGTAAAGGCTAAATTGACACTTATTTGAGATACCTACTTGTCCCAACATGCTAAAAACAAGTTTCAAATTTATTTTTTTTACATCTTTATTATTCACTTTCAGTTCTTTATAAAGAGGTAACTTTCTTGGCTCCTAGTGATTATGTAGTGATCTATCTATTGTTTAAAAAAGTTGATATATGTATTCCATTGAAAAATATATAGTATCTACCATGCTTGTATGTAGGAGCCTTAAGTATCCTAAAATCATAATGTAGGGACATGTTTTGAAGTAAAATCTAAAGTTAGGCCCCAAACAAAAGTTGAACTTGAATGAATAAAAGTAATATCACTAGTTGAGCATGTTTGTTTGATTTGGAAGCTGTGATTTATGATAGGTGTGTGCATATTGGGATTTCAAATAGGTTATAGGGGTTTGAACATTGATGAAATATACTAACATTTGAAAATTGAGGAAAAATTCTAACTTTTCAAATTTTGAGTTGTTCTTCAACTTTTGTTATCCCTCACTTTTATTGGAAACTAACAACTAGTTTTTTAGTTACATTTGGCACCTAAAGCTATGAAGAAGACAAAGGTTGGTACCTTAAGGAGATAGGAAAAGTCTCTCGATCCTAGTGGTTTAGTGGAGAAGTACCCAAGGCAGCAACGTAGAGACACTGTAGTAGTAGTGACATGTAGAGTTACGAGAGAACAGATATGCCAGACTGCTCAGACAGTTGCAATCCAACCTAGGATGAAGTCAGCAAGGATGTCACCCCTGCACACTCCTTCACCTGATAATGATAATGATGAGAAGATCGATTCTAAGTCTAGTCCATAGGTTGCTACTCAGAACCCCTAGTCTGAGGAGGGGTCCCAGGATTCATTCGAGAAGGTAGAGCAGGAGGAGCCATCAGTGGTGCCCAAGTCTGAGAAGGATACCGCTACTCATGTACAGTAAAAACATGTACCCTAATCTGAGGAGGGTACACAGTTGGCTACCCACGATGCATCAGCATAGCAGAGGCAGAGTCCTGCTCCCGCACATGCCTCAGATGCACCTCCTGAGAAAGGACGTCCAAGGTGATGAATGGAAGAGATGCAAGAGATATATACTATTGACAGTCGTGTTTGGGAGGCAAGCAATCCAATGAGGTGTATTTATAAGGAGCATCGGATTGACCTTTTAAGGCTAGATCGAGTACCGTAGTTACAGGCGATATTTAATAGATATCAACTAGAGTGGACGACTAAGACACTCAGTTCATACAACCCGGCTATGGTATGGAAAATTTATGCATCCTATCAAGATACCGTAGTCTTTCCTATGCACAGACATCCAGGCCTGGTGAGATTCGCGAGGCAGCCATAGCTTGATCATACATTGGTTAGAGGGATTAGATTTGACATTTCGACAGAGACTATCTACAAAGTTATTTTTAGCCCAGATTATGTTACTCCTATATCTATAATTGAGTGTGACCACAGACTGAGGGTTGTATGTGATCGACATACCATGCAGGAGGCTTAGCATTGATAAGAAAAGGTTGATATGGCTAGGTGGATAACCAGTTATATTTCACCTTTGGGTGATGAAACACCATGGATTTAGGGGCATGATGTGATCAAGAAGGGCCTATTGAAATTTAAGGCCAAGTTTTTGTATTTGTTGATTAGATACCAACTGATACCTACTAATGAGTGGTGATTTCACCACCCATTCGCACTTAACATTTGTCCACATTACCTAGTTTTGAATGAATAAATGAGACATAATTATAATTAAATGCACTAATATCCATTATTTGTAGGCATATAGTTGAGAAAATAGAAAGATGTGGATTGGAGCTTAAAATTATTTAAAATGAAGCAAGAAAGTTTAGCTGAAGACCTGTAGTAGAAGGGCCTCAATTACTGCAGTTGCGGTCTTTTGACCGCGATCGTGGCTATCAAGAACAGTCAATCTACTATGGTCACGTAAGTCTATTATGGTCTCAGTTATGGCCAAGATAGTGTGATATCAGCTTAGCGGAAGAGGTCAGTCCAAGGGTAAATTTGGAAATGCACGTGGCTGATCCCGATTCTGACAAAAAGACTCAAACCCTAAGTCATTCATTATATTCCATCTTCTCTAATCTTTTAGGTTTAGCTCTTGAGTTCATAGCCTCCATTTTTGGAGAAGAAAATATTATATAAATTTTGAGTGAATAATACATTGGAGACCATCTTAGAGGAGGAATAGGTCACTTTCATTGTTGATTTATGGGAGTGCAAAGTTTTAAGTAACATTCACTTAAGCTTCAGTAAATTATTTCAATAGAGATTATGGGTATATCTTTACTTATTTATCTTATGTGTATCTAGATCTCCCCCTTAGGTTATGTGTGAATAGGGGTTAAAGTGTGTATGGTTTATTATTGTTAGCCTCTATTTGGTAGTTCATACTTAAGGGTTTTATCATTGTTATGCTAACTTGGTTGGGATTTATGGGTGAAAGCCCCAAATACCTACATGGGTTTGATGAGTGAAAGCTCCAGATTCTAAAAAGCTTAAGGACATCTTCGAAAAAAGGGTTTAGGTGAACTTTAGGAATCCACATCATCCTTGAAAGAGGGATGTGGAGACCAAAGCAATGATAGACAATTATGTGTGTAGTTTGCTAAATTTTCACTATCTTAGAAATAAGGGTGATTGTGAAGTTAACTATACTAAGGGCATTATCCTAAAAATAGGGATGCCTAAATTGAGGTTTGGTTACCAAATGTTAAACACACCTATTAGGTATTCGAAAGAATCAATGGGTAAAAGTTTGGTGTTTTGATGAAAGACTAGTATCAAAACCTATAATCAAACCTACCCATATTTGATTTACTAAATTGATGTTGATTATTAACACCCACATGCCATACCCTTAGTAATGCATAATCCCAAGATCCATGCTTAATTGTTAAAACTCTAATTATTGATAGCCCCAAATTTATACTAGAAAAACCTAAAAAGAAACATTAATGTTGATACTTGTACCCCCCATTTTTATCTTTGCGTACCACTGGTTTGAATTTAACTTGTATCTATTATTTCGATTTAACTTGATTACCACTCGCATTGCTCCTCGTGGATTCGACCTCAATTCCAAAGTTGGGTAAATAAATTGACGACGATCGTCTTGTGCTTAAATTGATGTGTAAGTTGAGGATATCAAAAATAGTGTCATTGCCTAGGAACAATTTAACATATTAAGCTAGTTTGGATTTTCAGTTACTTGCTTGAATTCAAGCTTGTATATATTTGTTTGTGATTTTCTTTGTAGGTAGATTTTATTTTATTTTTACTTTTCACTATGGCATTTTTCATTAAATATGATTTTGGTTATTGGAATGCCTATACTGATGGCCTATGTCCATATTGTGATGAACCATACTTTAGGAGAAATTTTAAATATGCTCCCAGAAAGAGACGGATTCACCCTCTCGATCCAATGAAGAGTATTGTTGTATCTCATGTGGTAGTCAAAATGGACATTGGGATGATTGTCTAAATACCCCTTCCCCCTATTATGCTAACCGGGTTGCTAGTTCTTCTTTTAAGCTTGATAGGTCTTATGATGAGAAAAAGGAAGAGCAATATATCATGTCTAATAGCATTGACCCAAGGCTAATAGCTATTTTGGATCGGATAGATGCAACAGGGAAGAGTATACAAGACATGCATCAAGAAGCATTAGGATATAAAAGAGTCAAGATGGAGCAAATGGGCAAAGAAGAAAAGCTTAAAATTACCACTACTTATCCCATTTCCCAAGAGGAGGTTCATTAAGAAGAGAAACCAAGCTATGATGATGAGCTTGCTAGAGAAGACTCCTCGGTGACTTCCCAACCAACCGAATCGTATGAGGAAAAAGAAGCCAAAATAAAAGAAATGATACTAGATTCAAAAAAAGAATCAAGTCAAATCTCTTATGAAGACCCTAATTCATTTCAGGGTGAAAGTGCTACGGAGGAGAAAATTCTCGAGTTAGGGTTTAGACGTCATTCAACCCACTTTTCAACATTGTGCATAGATGATGTGATGAGAATCGATCTACCTAGTACAATGGGGGATTGTGAAGAGAATGAGTACAATCTCTACATTTTGGGATTTCACACTCCAAAAGAGCACCTGGAAGCCCCACCATCAATGGCCAAGGACTTGAACTTATGATGTGCAACTAGTGTCCTGTTGATGTCATCACCTTTGTCTAAGGAGATGAACCAAAAATTTGATTTGAAATTGTGTAAAAGGTTCAAGTCTTCAAAATGAACAGATCGAAACTTTCTTTCCATTCCCACACATCTTCAAAGTTTCATCTTGGAAGATTTGAATTTTCTTTCCCTCTGCCGCTCATTGCATATTGAACGAAAGAAGGGGTAGAGACTCGAATCTTCTAAGTGGAAGCACAAAATAAAGTTGTAAAGGTGTCGTCCTATGATATTAAATAAAGTGCTCGATGGGAGGCACCCTATCACACCACAAAAGGTGGCACATATTCTTTTTAATTTATGCATGGTAGAGTAGATTTCTGTTTTGTTTGTGCATGCATAATCCATGAAATATTGGTACTAAGAGGAATTTCAACTGAATCTGAAAAAGGAACATGTGAAATTGGCAAGTTTGAATTAAGAAGGAAATGTAAGAGACCCAATTGAATGGTCTCAGTTACCATGACCGTTGTGCCACCATAATTGCAGAGGCCACATAACCTTGATCGCGGAACAAGGATCATGATTTTGGTAAAATCAATTTAAGTTACAATCCGAATGCCATTTTTCCCATGCTTCTCTCTCAAATTCTCTCAAAATTCTCTCAAATTTGTGGCTTTGCATTGCATATCCATGTTTCATTTCATTTCAATTGCATCATCTAACTTGGTAAGTTGTCTCAACTCCCTTAATTTGAATAATTATATACTTAGATCTTATGGTTTAGGGAAGGCTTGAAATGATGTTTTCATTATTAAATGCATTCTTATTTGTGATTATTGTTATGGTTAGCTGTTGTAGTTGGTGTACACACTAATGGGGAAGTCTTGAGTACTCAAATTTAAACTTTAAATGGTCAAAATGATTGTGTACATCATGTGTTTGATTTAATGCCCCAATGAGTTCAATTTGAATTATTTCAAGTATGGGGCTATAATCACACATACTAGGCTTAAATTCTTTGCTATAATGTAAATATGCCTTATTGAAATAAATAATTGGGGTTAAAATTATGTATTGAAGAGAGTGCAAATTTTGTTAAATATGGTCTCAAGTACCGCGATTGCGGTCCCGATGACCGTGATCGCGGCAGTGTGGTCGCAGTTACTACTCTGTGATCGCCATACCTGAGGGTTGTTTTTGCAGGACCCAAAATTTTTGCATAACCATTTCTGCCCCCAATACTTTCTACTTCATTGCCACATGAGTTTATCTTCTTGATCTGGCATGTTTTTGGTATGATAACATTGATGTACGCCTGAGTTGCAATGCTTAAAATTTCTAAGAATCAAAAATAGGAGATTTTGATGACACCAGGTTCATGACCACACAATGAAAACACCACTACTATGTAGATTTTCACAGGACTAAGTTACTCCCTTAAAGGGGTATCTGCCTCGATAAAGTGGAGGAGAAACTCCCAGCATTCCATGCCTAGCTCAATGCTACCGGGTGGATGTGCTTTGCCCCCTACCCCTGCTATGCAAATGAGAATTAGGTGTGTGAGTTCTATGCAAACCTTAGCATAGTTTCTCTCACAAACCCAGTGATAAAAATTTGGGAAAAGCAAGTAAACTTCAAAGCAGAGTAGATTAATGAGGTATATGAGCTACCGAATACGGACATGGAGCAGTTCCAGGCAAGAGCATATGAGCGAAGGACCTGGATGGAAAACATTTTATATCCTAGAAAAGCAATTCCTTATTCCATATTAAGAGAGATATTTTGATGAACGACTTCACAGAAGAGGCCGAACTTTGGTTGAACATCATATGCAGCTGAGTATCGCTATGCACCCATTGACCATTGTCATAGATTTGCGAGCTCAGATGATGTCTTAAATCCTTTCTGGTATCCCTCTTGATATGGGCAAGATTATTCATTTGGAGTGGCGATATTTTAAAAATCATGGAGATACGTATCTTTTTTTCCCTTCCCTTATCACTGAACTTTGCAAGAGGGAAAAAGTGGAGGAGTGTGCTACTAATACTTAGGTGCACCCAGGTCCCCATATTTTCCTACTCAAATTTAGGGGAAAAGGTGCCCCAAGTTAGAGCAAGAAAAGAGAGATAGACTCTGGCAAATTATCTCAATAGGACACGGATTCTTGTAGACCTTAGTCAGTCAACCCCCTCGATGATATCTCAGGTTAGATGAAGAAAGCTAGTATTTGGATTGCATCAGAGACTAGGAGAGCCATCCACTGCTCATAACTCATATGTGACTCGGTCGGATTATGACATATACAATAAGGAGCGGAAGAAGTATGGAGCCACTATTGTTGGATTGGAAAGAGCCTACTCAACCTTAGCAGGATCACACAGGGACCTCAAGGAGTCACATATGAAGATGGTAAAGAGAGAAAAAAAAATATATAAATTCTTTAAGAAGCTGTGGAAAGGGGTAAAGGACATTTTTAATATGCTCAAACCCAATGATAGACCACCTTTACCTAGTATGGAAAGTGAGGATGAGGCCCCTGCTAATTGGTCTGCCAATGATGCTGATGGTGATGGTGTAGATTCAATAGGAGAGAGAAGATCTTATGGAGATTCAGGGAGACCCCTCTTACTCTTGCTTTATTGCACATGCAGTGAGGACACTTCATTCCTCTTTAGTTGGGGGTGCCCCCAGATTTGTATTATTGTGATGTTATGTTGATGGATATTTCATTTTATGTTGTTGTTTTAGGATGACACCTTGGATATTTTTTCTTTTTGTTTTTTATTGGGATACTACATTTTTTGGCATCCTGATGGTGCCTACGTTTTTTGGATTATCATGTTGTTTTATTTTAGTTCTTCTTCTTACTTTAAATTTTATTTTTATAGGGTAATGCATGACTAGCTTTGCCCTATGATATATTGAGTGACGACATTCTTTAGGGTAAAGCGTCGTGTTTTGGTTTTGAGACATAGATGCAGGGGAAGTCTGAGTACCCATAGCATTGTAAATTTGGGATCATGTTTTACGCCACTGGCGAAGTCTGAGTAGCCATATGGTTGGTTTACCCATTTTTAGCAAAATATGAGACTAAGGCTTTGGTTGTTGCGATAATCTAGCAAATTGAGTATGGTGAAAATGCTAAATAAACAACCCCTCCATCCAAAATTTTTGGGCACAGACGTGAGTAACTTTGTAACAAAATTTCTACTCTTTTTGTGACTCCATAAGTTTTGAATTGTGAAAAGAAATGGATACTCCAAATTTGTCTCTAGTTGTAGGAATATTTAAGGTCCCTTGGCAAATTTTTTCATGCCATGTGTGATGAGCTCTTTGCATTTATCTTTTGTATAATTATGTTATCTTGAACTTGCCTCATTAGTCTTTCAAAGCTTATTTTGATTGTATTTGGTTGGAGAAATGATCCTAGGCCATATTTGTGATTTTGAAAGCTACTTTATCTTAAAAAGACAACCCAAGCATGAATGTAATCCCTAGTTACCCACTTTGAGCCTTTGGTCCTTTCTTTGGCAATTATATTATAAGCCATGAACCGTTCTTTTTATCCCTCTTTTGAACAATACCCTTCTTGACAAAAAATGCAACTTGAGGCTAAAAGGCTAAGTTGGGTGTGGTAAAGATAGTTGGAAGCAAATTTTGGAACCACAAAGTTGTAAGTGAAATACCTGATGTGCTTTAGCATTGTAAGAAAATAAATAGTAAACAGAGAGTATCCAACAAAGGAATGAATTGCACAAAATTGGCAAGAAAAAAATAAAAGAAATAAGTGAACAATGGAAGCAAAAAGTAGGCATGATAAAAGAAAAAAAACAAAGAAGAGTGGCCCATAGTCAAAAAGGCAGATTCAATAGGGTGACGTGAATGTTCAAGGCAGGGTGTAGCAATTTCATTCCCAAATGATATCCTACCCTAACCTGAACCTACGTTACAAGGTTACAAAGCCCTTTGAGATCTCCGACCATTTACATTCTTTTTAGTCGCGATTGAAAATAGGGGCAAGCCTATGGTATAACACATGTTGCATAGAGATTTCTTTTGTAAGGAAGAGAGTTTTTTCACTTATAATTCCTTATTATATATTTGGTAGTTTGGTGTGTAGAATTCTCTATTTTGTGAGGTTGGCATATGAACAAGTTAAGGTGGGTGATTGTGTCACCTCCCGAGCGATGAGGCAAATAGAGTATAGCTTCATTTTGGTCAAAAAGTGAGTCACTTCTAGAGCATTAGTGGTTGTTGCTTGATTTTGATATTGCATCTTATGATGAAGGGAGTAGTGAAAAATAGCTTAGCCCATGTGCAATGAGCTACTTGTGGTAGTGACCAGGGTTGAAGTCATTATGATCTTTAAGGAATGAATTTTGGACATAAATAATTGTGTCTTAGGGTAAAAGGTAGTCTTGCTTGAGGACAAGCAATAGCTTTGAGTTGGGGGTGTTGATGAGTGGTGATTTTACCACCTATTCGCACTCAAAATTTGTGCACATTACCTTGTTTTGAATGAATAAATGAGACATAATTGTGATTAAATTCACTAATATCCATCCTTTGTAGGCATAGAGTTGAGGAGATAGAAAGATGTGGATTAGAGCTTAAAATGATCAAAAAGGGAGCAAGAAAGTCCAGTTGAAGACTAGGAGCAGAAGGGCCTCAGTTACATCAGTCGCGGTCTTTTGACTGCGATCGCGGCAGTAGAGCAGAGTCAATCAACCACGGTCAAGTAAGTCTATCGCGGTGGCGGAAGCCATGGTCTCGGCAAAGCTAGTGCGATCACGACTTAGCAAAAGATTTCAGCCCAAGAGTAAATCTGGAAATGCACGTGGCTAGTCCCAATTTCTCCAAAAAGGACTCAAACCCTAAGTCATTTATCATATTCCCTTTTCCCCAAATTTTTAGGTTTAGCTCTTAAGTTCATAGCCTCTATTTTTGGAGAAGAAAATATTGTATAATTTTTGGGTGAAGAATACATTGGAGACCTTTTAAGAGGAGGAATAGATCACTTCCATTGTTGATTTGTGGGAGTGCAAAGTTTGAAGTAACATTAACTTAAGCTTCAATAAATCATTTCAATGGAGATTATGGGAATATGTTTACTTATTTATCTTATGTGTAACTAGATCTCCCTTTTGGGGTTATGTGTGAATATGGGTCAAAGTGTGTGGGGGTTGTTATTGTTAGCCTTTATTTTGTAGTTCAAACTTATGGGTTTTATCACTACTATGCTAAATTGATTGGGATTTGTGGGCGAAAACCCCAAATACCTACATGGGCTTGATGAGTGAAAGCTTATAATTCTAGAAAGCTCAAGGCCATCTTTGAAAGAAGAGTTTTGGGTGAACTTTAGGAATCCACATCATCCTTGAAAAAGGAATGTAGAGACCAAAGCAATGATAGACAATTATGTGTGTGGTTTGCTAAATTTTCACTATCTTATAAATAAGGGTGATTGTGAAATTAACTATACTAGGGGCATTATCCTATAAATATGGATGCCTACATTGAGGTTTTGCTACCAAATGTTAAACACACCCGTTAGGTTTTTGAAAGAATCAATGGGTGAAAGTTTGGTGTTTTGGTGAAAGACTAGCATCAAAATCTAGAACCGAACCTACCTATATTTGATTTACTAAATTGATGTTAGTTATTAACACCCACATGTCATTCCCGTAGTAATGCATAATCCCAAGATCCATGCCTAATTTTTAAAACTCTAATTATTCATAGCCCCGAATTTATAATAGAAAAAACCCCAAAAAGAAACATTAGTGTTGATACTTGTACACCCTATTTTTATATTTATGTACCATTGGTTTAAATTTAAATTATAATCTATTATTTCTAATTAACTTGATTGCTACTCACATTTTTCCTCGTGGATTCGACCCCGACTCCAAAGTTTTGTAAATATATTGACGACAACCACCTTGCACTTAAATTGACTTTTAAGTGAAACGTTATTACCTATTACTTCAGATAATATGCTAGTGTGCGAGGGACCAGAACTGGTTGCTTGTACAATGGGTAGATATGCTGTTGATTTTGCATCCAACATCAAGTATGAGTTACATGACAGAGAATTTAGGAAGTTGACTAATGTTTCATTCCCTTGCATGATTAAGAGGTTGTGTGATGAGGTTGGTGTTCCTGAGATACCAAGTGTAAACAAGTGGGTACTTGCGATGGCGATAATACAGAAAAAGACTATGAAGGATCTAGCAAGTCCAGTCCCTTCTAGGAGATCGAGAGGGAAGGCAGCACTACCACAGGTAAAGAATAAGGGCCCAGCAATTTCTGTATAGCATGTTGAGGCACGTCAAGGTGATATGGGTTTTAGTATTGATATAGAGATAGAGGAGTAGAGATAGGCTCCAGAATCTACTATGTAGGGCGGGAGGACACCAGCTACTTCTTCTTCAGCCTCGGCTTCAACCTCAGATCCAATTGGTGTATATTCAGAGCCTGCTCATCCATCCACTAAAGCTTCTACAATAGGTTGATCACTATATCTAGCGAGTTTTTACTGAGCTTAATTGATAGCCATAGGGCCACCTATGTTAGGTTGAGTGTTATTAAGATTGAGATGACTACCCTCTACAAGTAGATGGGATCAGGGGTTAGGACTAGATCTAAGCAGGCAGAGGCCCGATGGGAGGCTACACAGAGACATGCAGTGTCTGAGCTATGTGTTGACTTCGATACATAGCTAGATAAGTTTGAGAGATGGGTTACAACCTGATTCATAGAGAAAGATACACCGGATCTAGCACAAATAAGGAAAGAGTTTGATATATTATGAGCAAAGGTACACTCTCTCGCAAAGAGTATTATAGCATCCACTCCCTCAGTTATACCTCCTGTTGTCCAAATATCACATCCACACACACTGAGATAGTTTGACTTCTTTATGTAGGGTGATGAGGCATTCCCAGGAGTTTGGGACAAGAGAGGTCACATAGATGATTTGCAAAATCCTGATTTACCATGTGACTAGGCCGTTAAAAAGGCCAGACATGATTCATTTGATACTTCATTCATCGATAGGCATAGCATGTATCTGTATCAGCAAGTGCATCATCTAGTAGTGCATCCCCGCCGCCACCATCGCCAGCTGATATGCCCTCATTTGGGATGGTCATTATTCGGGCACCTAGTGCATCCCAGGTATGTTTTCACTTCCTTCTATTTTGTTTTAGAGCATTAAGTACAGTGCATAATTTTTATTTGGGGGTGGGCATACTATGCCACCGTATGTTTTCATTATCGTGCTTCTTTTCCTGTCAGTAGCGGTATGGTTGTTAATTTTATTTCGTATTGTATTTTGTTTTGGTGTAATTAGGGGATTTTTAAGTATTTAGGGAAGTAGTCATGTTTTGATTGATTTTTGATACCCTCCAAATTTTTGTATTTTAAAACTATGTGAATGTATATGTGTGTGAACATTATGGATCTTTTTATGACATTAGGATTAGGAACATGATAATCATTTGCTAACAATTGCATGAACAATATAGGTAGTAGTTGGTAATATTGAATCGGTACCATGTGTATGTGAGATACTACCTAGTTCCCTTTGTATGTTAAATTCAAGAAATCATGAATGGATGCTAAGTTCTTGAAAAGGGTGAAAAAAGGTGTTTTGGCTACTTTTGGAGCAATTATGGATGTTTAGGACACTTTTTTGCTAGTTCGTGATCAAATCATGTTTGATAATTAAAGAAGATCTTAAAAGAAGACTCTCGACACTTACTAAGTCAACCTATGGACCGCATGTTGGACCTACTAGGCAAAGCAAGTGCAAGAAATCCAAAATCCCAAGAGCTGACTTGCAGGATTTTTTCCATCCAGTACCTGCGCCCTATACCTGTGCTCACCATGCTGACTATAGGTACTACCTATGCCTAGTATTAGGGTGCCGATATAGACCACATAAGGCCACCGACCTCATTTTCTCCTATTTTGCTCGGGCTTTGGTTTTAGAATTTCCTCATGTACTATAAATACCCTTTATGTATTTTTAGTAGGATTACGCACTTTTGATACTTACAATCATATTTTTTATTCCAAGATTCAATTTTGATCTTGGGATTATCTTGTATTGACTTCAGTTGACTAATTAAGTTATGGTTATGGGTTTTATTACTTTTTATCATTTTGATTTCATCTATGCTTTCGATTATGAATGTTATTGATTTATTCACAAGCATGAGCAGCTAAAACATGTAGCTAAGATTGTGAAAACCCTTGCAAATTGATGAAATAAGGAAATTTCTTTTGTTATTCTGAACCAATACCCATGCATGCATTGCTTTATCTTTAGTATAATAGTTTTCTAAATGGGTGCACATGTTAGGCTCCCAGCTAGATATTGCTGCTTACTCCAAAAGAGAAGTAGTGACAAGGAAAATATAAAGACAATAGTAATTTGGAGTTTAACTACCGATCCATGCTTCTAGGGTTTATCTAAGTAAGATAGTTAGATTTCATCTAATACCTACAGACTCAAAAGGTAATAGTCAACTAGGATCAAGATAAGGGTTAGTAATGTGACATCTTGAAACTCAAAAGGTAAAGGGTGAAATCCTTCTTCTCATCCAAAAGACTATAGAAGGAACATAACTTATCAATTTTGCATGTTCAAAAGCACTTATTTATTAGTTTTAAATATAGTAGACAGAATCCATTGGTCTAATTTAGGACAAGGTATTGGGTTGGTTCAACAAAGCACGATAAGCTAACGGAGTTGAGAAGCTAGGGGGAACACAATCCTAGTGTTCACTTATGATTGATTACAACCAAAGTTGATATAGTTACTTGCTCGAGATTATAACACAAAACCCCCCATTTACATTTTTTGTTCTGCTCATTGACTACAATTACTGAGATCCATGATTCCACGTGTTCCCTTAGGATTTAAACCTAACCTCTATTGGGTTACTATATTTTGATAGCAACTACCATCTTCTAAGAGGAAGTGTAGTTTGGACATCATCAGAGTGAATGCAGGGATGGAATCTCCCCCGTTAGTTAGGCATAAGTCGTTATAGATGTCCCTAAGTTCCAGACCTATAGTAACACCATATATTTCGAGAGGTCCCCCATCAGTATAGGAATGACACCCTTATCCTTCGAGATATCAAATTAGTGGATCCACGCCAACCAGTGTTGGTACCCTTGATAAGGTACTAACACCCATCCAACTAAAGTTACTAATTGAACCCCGATTTTGCTCAGATTAGGGTATTTAGGTTGTAGTTAGCTCCCACAGTCTCAGTTCAATATTCATATTATACTAGTTTAGGCTTGCATAACAAAGAGTCAGTCTATCAGTTATTCAGTTATACAGATTATTTCAGCACATGCTTTACTTGGTTGTGCATACGATTTACATGTTCAGTAAAATTATATATAAACATATCAATTATTCCTTATCTCACATACCATTATATTCAAAGGACTAATTGCATACTCTCTTTAGCGCTATATTGTCTTATAACATAAGTTCAGATGCTCTATTCCCTGATCATACTTAGAGATTTTGTGTAAGACTCAACATTAGTTATAGTGAGTCTTCTTCCTTTGATGACAAGTTATCCATAGTTACTTGCACTACTTCTTTTATTACTATCAGTTGGAGTTAGTTTGGGGTTTTTCCCAATAACTCCCCATGTTTTAGAGGCTTTGATATTGTCAGACTTGATGTTAATTTTAGCAAATATTCAGATATATTGAGTATTATTTCCGTATTATATTTGATCAGATTTTTTTCCAGTTTAGCTTCCACATATTATATTATATTATTATCTTCTTTAGTGCTCAGAGTAGGTACCTGACCATGAGTTAGCTTATGGTCACTCATGACTTTAAGAACCGTGTTACGACTAGGGGTTGTCTCAGGTTGTGACATCTTGACCCAACTTTTTATATAGGAATATGGGCCTTAGTTTACTCCTATTAATGTGGATATTATCATTTTGATAGTTTGATGGCATTTCAAAATCATGAAGCAAAGACGAACAATTTATGGATGATTCAAGACTTGCAGTTTTGGCATTTAGGTAGGCTTCAGTATAATCTTCTCTATGAGATGGTGTATGTGTATATTGCATGTTAGATAGGGATTATAGGATTTAATTATGAGTTTAATATCATGAACAGGCCAAATTTAGGGAATTTGGGATATAAGTTTTACCCGACCCTTAAGATAAAATACTTGTTATGGCTATAGAATTCTATTACCCTAGGTTAAAACCATGTTGATCACAATTGATGGTAAGGACCCTTCAGTATAAGGTTTACTACTTGACTTAGAGGATTGGATCATAGTTTCCCATAGTAAAGTATTATTGTTATGTTAGTTATATACTATTAGGCTTGAGGTTATTATGGTATCAGTTGGAATCCAGGTAAGTATTCTATCCTTATAAAGAACGTGGCTTAAGTATGTAAAAGCTTAGAAGCCTATGGTTGTGTTGTTTGGATACAAGTGATGGCATGCATATTCTTGATGCATTCATGATCATTTAGTGCTACGATTCCAACCAAACCATGATCTTACTACTATTTTATAAAAAGGTATTAACTCCCAGTTTTTACTTGTATAACAAATTCTTTTAGAATAAGGATCGTACCACCTTTTTTACTGATTTATGATAGTTTGAACTTAAGATGATATATTGGAAATTTGATCGAGATTGATTTCGATCCATGATTTATCCACTCGTTTACCACTACTATTTTAGTCATTAGACATTTTGACCCTTTCTACTATATTTTGATGATTTAGTCCTAGAGTTAATCTCGGGTAATGGATCTATAAATATACACTCTTTAAGTCATGATTTAAGTCTGTGCACCTATATATATATTTATACACACACACACACATCTCTCTAGTACTAGACAGAGTAGATTAATAATGATAATGAAGGTTGGAAATCTTAGATTGGGACCAGGTAAGTGTATACGGATATTGCCAAATCCCCTAAGGGGCCCTTCATTTGTGAGTCATTTTTCTAGAGAAGAGAGGTTGTCATAGGTCCTTCTTTTGCAGTTTGTTGAGTTTAGGAGGTGTATACACTTAGTACATTATGACACTTCGATCAGATATAGCACTATGGATTAATTTGCATTCATTTATTTATATGTATTGCCTATCATTAATATATTATTTTGTGCTTGTATTTATCAACCTTATGGAGGATTTCATATGTATAAGCTATGATTTTTGTTTGTTGAGTGTTGATTAAACCTTTCAAACCTATAGCGGTGGGGGTTTATGAAAGGCTTCTGTAGGTATTATTTGTTCGAACTAGCCCATTACCTCATTATGGTTATTATGAATAGTTTGTGGCAAGTTGAATATGGACTGGTTCTGAGGTTGCCACTAAGATTCCAATCCCTTTCCTTTATCGTAAATTACATTGTTGATAGCTTTCTTATGGTTAGACACTTTGGTTATAGGCCATAATCATACTAGTCTTAGCCTTTCTACTTAGTGAGAATTTCCTGATGAGGTTAGGTTGACTACCTTAGTTTTCTATCGTTGAGTTAGCATTTTCAATCTATATTGATATATCTATGTATGTATGTATGTATACATATATATATATGACATCATCATAGATCCCTCTCTTCCCTTGTTCATTCATATTTCATATGTATCCATTATCCTTGTGTACTAAAAGAATGGGATAGTTTATCCTTATTGCCTCACTATCTATTTTACGCTTAGTTCCTGGATAGTAGTCTATAGTTTATATTCATGATTTGCATGTTATTTTATGCTTGCATTATCTTTGTATCTCAATCGACAGTTTCCTACTGAGTACTACGTGCTTGGTACTCATACTATACTTTTGTAGCCTACAAATCATAGACGAGTTCTCGTTGTTATTATGTACATCATGTGGAGTAAGGTAATCACCCTTTAGGTAAAGTTTCTACACTTATGCTTATTTTTACTGTTTGAGCTTCTCCAAAGCTTCCCTAAGTCCTTTATAACTTGCCGGGACTGACGAATCAGTTATCGGGTAGTTTATCTGGTTTTTAGAACCTATTCTCTATTAGAAGTCTTTATTATTTCCAAATGGCCTTCGGGTGAAAATTTCAATAAAACGACCTCAAATTGAAAATCCGACTCCACCACCGCATCCAAAACATTTACTTTAGTGTGCTTACATATCTCATTTGCAAAAATTGGATTTTGTATACATCTTGAGGCGTTGGTCAAAACATGGAATCAAATTCAAAGTTCATTTCATCTCTCAGTGCAGCGAATATCGCGATCGCATGGGGATTGGTGTAATCATAATATCCACAATTGTAGTAAGCGTATGTTTACAATTGAACCTCCTAAGAGCCTGGGAAGGGTCTTTTGAAAGGCCAATATTGGATGAGAATTTGCCATTTCTTCTTTGTGTTGAGACCCATAAACCATAATAGAGTGTGTAGGTCTCAAAGGGAGTGTTGGGAGTTGATTGGGAGCTTGGATTACTTCCATAATCATTATTAAAATTGAATATAAGGTATGAACCCTTTAATTTTAGTGTAGAATTCTTGATTTCTCGAACCAAAACTCCAAATCTCTTGAGGCTTGATTTTAGCCCCAAATATGAGTGATTTGCGTAAATTTCTTTATGGATATAAATCCCTAATTGTTTGTTAAGAGTAGGTTGGTCTCGAAAACTCATTTTCCATATAAAGGATCCACTTGGGAATTTTGGTTGTCATTTTTGGACCTGAAGCACAATAGTGCAATATGGGTATTATTAGACTGGTATTGATAAGTAGGTTATGGTTTTTTTAGTGTGATGGAATTTTGGTGATTGTGAAGTGAAGTCAAGCTTATGGTTCATAATGGGAGGTTTTTCGATTCAGCTTAGAGGTATGCCTCTATCTACTCCTCTTCATATATGACATGTGATATATATTATGTGTGAATTTAGATGTTATGCTTTATTATGCATAGAGTAAATTTTCCTTGATTGTTGATGCTTTAGGGATTAGATGAGGGTTTTGGACTCGTAAGATGATATGTCTATAAGCCTTTTAGATCCTAGTGCCTTTCCTCTCTAGTTTAGATTAGTTGTAGCATGGTTATGACGTAATGCTATATTTGGGTTGTGGTTTTTAACATTTGAAGCATGAATTGTTGATTTGACCTTATTGGACTAGTGTTATAGTTTTGAAATCGTAACTTGGGTAGAGTAGATTGAGTGCCCTTATTTCTAGTTAAAGCTCATATCTTAAGCTTGTTTATGGCTTGCTTGACATCTAGAAGTTAAACTAGATATGTTAGACTATTTTGGGGCATGGTGTGGCTAATTATGGAAATTGAGGTTTAGAAGTGGGATCGTCAGGTCCACTTAGGCCTAGACTTATGTTAGTAATGTGTACTTAGTTACAGATGATAGACATAAATGGGGCTAGTAAAACTTAGTATAAGGTTACTTCATAACTTGGTAGCTTGTATTGATGTTCCCTATATTATGGGTTTGATCTATGTCTATGATACTCCTTGTGGAAGTGATATTAGGCAGTTAGTGATGATATTCCTCTTAGATATGTTGTGCGGCCTATAGAGATGTTATTTCCTCTTAGACTTAATGATTGGCCAATAGAGTTGCTATTTCCTCTTAGATATAATTGTTGCACCTATAAAGATGCTATCTCCTTATTGGTTATGATTGTTGGGCCTATAGAGCTGATATTTTTCTTAGATATGACAATTGTCCTAGAGAGGTGATATTCCTCACAGTCGTGATGTATGTTCTCATAGTATACGATCTCCTATATTAGAGATGATTACATTCTTATTGATATTATGCCTCCTATATGTGAGATGCCTCCTATGTCAGAGATGATTACATGCTTATTGAATTATGCCTCCTAGATGTGAGATATCTCATATGTGAGAGATGATTACATGCTTATTGATATTATGCCTCCTAGATATGAGATGCCTCCTATGTGAGAGATGATTACATGCTTATTGATATTTTATCTCCTATTTTTGAGGTGACTTGAGATATGCTACAGCTTATAAATATATTTATTGAGATAAGTTTCGGATAAGTATATGGGTCTAAGGCCGTGACTATGATGTTGTGATTATTTCAGATATATTATTGGGCCAAGGGTCATGTTATGATAATGATTGGACATCTCAAATCTATTTATCATTGTAAAGGGATACAATTACAGTTTATAGATTTATATACATGTTTTATATACACATCTCTTTGGTATGGGATGGAGGAAGATACGGTATGTTGCTTACAAATTTATTGATTGAATACTAGTGATGGCACACATAGATTTGGTACATTCATGATTATTTTATCAGTAACTTATATGATTCTTGATGAAATATGATCATATGATTGTTCTTCTTAATTAAAGGCTAATCTATGTGGTAGCTAGTTGTCTATTAGGGTACTATAGCACTTGGTGGCTAGGAATTAAATGTATTAGTCAATGAATCTTGCTTATTTGAAATATTGTAGTTAGATATTGTTGATATATGGCTAATGATGATGTCGGGTTTAGCATAGGTAGAGATTAGTCATATTGATTCCTAAGTTTATAGTGGTAATTAGTTGTTGAATGAAATGTTGTGTATTAACGAGGCTAGATAATAAGTGATGTTGGTAATAAGAGGCGGCTAGATAATAACGTTGAATAGTTGCTAAATGGTTGAGCAATGAATAGTTAAATGAGTACTAGTTGGTTAATGATGGTTAGTGAATGAATGATATCAGTTAATAAAAGATGGTTAGATTGTAAGTACTTATGTGTTGTCTAATAATGGTTAACGGATATATGATGGTTAGTTAACACTATGGAATAGTTGATAAATGGCGATTATGGTCTAGTGATAAACCTTGCCTAGATGTTAGACGTTGGCTATCTAATAAATAATGATTAATTGCTACCCCATGAATAAGGTTCATGTTTAGACAAATACCTAGAGGTCATGTGATGGCAAGAGAACTAGTGGTTTCATCGTAATAGTGGTTGTTATCTAATAATGAGTAGTTGGGAAGTATTGTCTAGATAGATACTTTATGGTGATAAGATTATGTTCATGAGTATATTAGTATATGTTTTTCCGTAATGGTTATTGTGATGATATTGATACTCAGCAAGACCGAAGGATACTATTGTGATGATACTAATACCCGGCAAGGCTGGAGAATGCTATTGTGAAATTGATACCAGCAAGGCCAGAGGATGCTCTTGTGATATTGATACCTGACAAGGACAAAGGATAATATTGTGATATTGAAACCAGTCAAGGCCGGAGGAAGCTATTGTGACGATATTGATATCTCGCAGGGCCATAGGATATTATGATGATACATTGATACCCGACAAGGTCAGAGGTTGATCACGATGATGATGGTCATAAAGATGGTAGTTATGGTGAGTTGTGATATTTATTGTATACCCTGCATTCATTCGTGTATGTGTATCATCTATCACTAGTATGCACCTATTTCTATCAACCAGTATAGGACAATTGCATAAACATGGGTGAAGAATATGCCCTGTGTTGTTATGTGTTAATTGAACCTTTTGAGTCTAGGGCGATGGGGGTAAGCATAGGCTCAGTTAGCTATATCGTTGTCCAGAGTAGCTGGTTATTTTCTTCATTACTGATATTGCTATTATCATTAATATGACCATTATTATGGCTAGCTTATGATAGATTGGCCGTTGATTTGGTATCGAGATTTGAGGTATGTTTTCGGCCTGTTTTATCTTATGGTTGCATTATGCACGATTATATCATGTCTAGCCATGTGAATTAGAAACCCTACGCATGTAGCATTAAATCCTAATAGTAATATAATGAGGTGTTAACATGAGAATATGATAATTTAGGTTATGCTTTGATACGACCTCAGGTTTACATGTATATTTACACACACACATATATATGTAGCTATATAAAGCTATGGTACTACCATATATCCCTTCCTTTGCTTGTTCATATTGTATATTTGTTTCTTGACCTTGTATATTACTATATATCTTTCTTTCCCTCTTTATTCATATATTGACATGGGATATATGGTATAGCATTGTCGTATACTAAATGTAGCCGGAATAGGATGGTTCATCCTAATATTTTCCTTAGATTTATTATGCTAGACTCTTGAACACGATCAAGATAGTTGTTCCTCATTATCTCATTGACTTTTCATATGATTTATGGACTCTTGGTATAGTTTCCATTCTGTTTATATGTTGTATATATTTTCTTTATCTTTGGAGCTCAGTTAGTAGTTGCCTACTAAGAACTATTCATTTGGTACTCATACCATACTTCTGCATCCTGTATATCATAGTACGGGTTATCATTGTTGATGTGCGCCTCGAGCAAGTTAGCCATGGTAGAGGGAGTTATAGTAAGCTCCTAACATTATCTCTCTTTTTTGTATTAGGCTAATCTCTATATTGTATTCAAAGATAAGTTGTACCAGTGTAATTATGTTGTTGTTTCACTTTTGATTTCTTGTGATATTAGAACCTCTTATACTAATACCACCAGGTTTTGGGACTTTCTTATGTATTGATCTTTACTTTATATATATTGTGAATTCTTTTCCTTCTTATTGAGAAGTCTGTTACTAACCATTTCGTACTTTCGGTTGTCTTGCCTACTAGTGGGTTATGGAAGGTTCCATCATGACCTGATAAATCGGGTCATGACCAATTGGTATCAAAGCCTAGGTTTCTTCGGTGTATTAGTACAAGAGATAAGTGTTAGTACAGTCCTGTGTATCGGTACGGAGACGCCCGCAACCTATCTTCGAGAGGCTATAGGGATATTTTAGGAAATTCACTTCTTGACTCCTTATCTCGTGTCTGCATTTCCTATGAACCTTGATTACACAACCCAAGTCGGGACCTTATCATAATGGGTATCCCAAGTCTAACCAGGACCGGAGACCACCCCTGATACCCAACCCAACCAACCATGCATAAAGCTTGAGTCGTATAAATGTTGAACAAATAACAAGATGGCGTATTTTATACATCTTCCCAAACCAAACCATAAGCCAATAACTAAAACAATAACCAAGTTCCTATCCATAACATAATATAAGTGTATGGAACAATTATAAATTTAGTCCAACGGTATCATCCCCAATACAAATGCCAATACTAAGGCTGACACCAATAAAGATCCCGCCCATTCCAACCCATAGTAGTCACACAAGTTCTAACAAAAAGAAAAACAATATCTGGTTGGGACATGCCCCCAACCATAGCCAAAACCAACATCTAAAAAATAACCTAAGTATGTAAACGCATCCATGTTATGAAATGGAGCCTTCCAAAATATAAAAGCTTGCCACTTCAATCAATAGCTGATTCGAATCCATTCACTAAGAAGAAGGAGTAGAATGGTTGGTTCCTACATCGCGTAGGGATAAAGCCACCCAAAGACGAGTTAGCAAGTGAACGCTAGCATGATCTCAGGATAAGGATAAAATTATGCCATCCAATAAAACCAAGTAAACTGACCATATACACACAACCATAAATATATATATATATATATATATAACTATCCTAGGAAAGGGAACTGGGTTTAGCATGCATTTAAAACCATTAACCTGGATATGTGTGGCTTAGCCATCATAGAACCACCCACGATCTATATAGGTCAAGTGTAACCCCCTGAAAGGGCCCTAATGTGGGTAGCTGCATGAACTAGAGATACCATAAGAGTAGGGGATTCCCAAATACCCTTCGCTCTACATGATACATATGTACAGTCGCTATGACTAACCCTCATGTCGGTAAACATGAGTTTCCAGTGTCTGTTCATTGGACTCGCACCTTCACGATTACCTATCACACCATACCATTATTGCCCAATTAAAACCATTACTATCCAACCAAAACATTATTCCATTATTATTAACCAACGCTATAAGTGGTAGTATCGTCATACCTACTATATCTTGCAAGCAATGTCCTTAGCTAACCTTTTTTATGTAAAAGGAATTCCCCACAAGTAAACTTAGGGGATTCCCATGTACCCCACGAGTGTTCCATTATTAAGTTTGCTTGGGGGAATCCCATGTACCCCACAAGTAAGTTTAATTAACCATAACCATGACCACCAAAACATTTCATTTAACCATTCCAAATGATTTAAACCATTTATACCATTTACGATTCCATTACCAAACCATATCAGGCAATAGTTCCATTAAAAATCTAATAATATAGTAAAAGCATTATCATAGGCATTTTATCAAACATGTTGGGGGTATAGTGTTTCCAAAACTAATTTCTATTACCAAAAAACCATTCCTATGAAACCAATCATCCAAACCACCACTAAACCATGTGAAAACATAATTAAAACATAGGAAAACCATAACCAAGCATTTAATACCAAAATCCCAACATATATTTGAAAACCCCAAAACTATACATTAATCATGGAATGAAAAGGATTAAATAAAAATGCCTTAAGTAGGAACTAACAATGAGGGAGGAGTACATTCCTTAGATTATGAAGATGATGGAGATAAATCACCCAAACAAGACCCAAATTGCTCCTCTAGATAAAACCCTAGTCTTTCTTTACCCAAGAGCCTTAGATAGAATTAGAGAGAGTTTCTAAGTGTTTTAGATTAGAATGATAGGGTAATGATGTTCCAATAGAATTATAAGTCATGGGGCCTTAAGTGGTTAAGTGGGGAAATGTCCATATTACCCCCAACTTAACAGCTTAAAATTTCTTGTCATATGGCACGACTACCCATACCAGTCGTTGATGAGTGGTGATTTTACCACTTATTCGCACCCATCATTCGTGCATATTACCATGTTATTAGGAATAAATGAGACATTATTCTGATTAAATGCATTAATATCCATATTTTGTAGGCACATTATTGATGAGATGAAAAGATGGGGATCGGAGATAAAAGGATCAAAAGAAAGCAAAGAAGTGTAGCTGAAGACCTGGAGCGGACATAGCCTCAGTTACCGCAAGCGTGGTTTGCATACCACGATCGCGGTAAGTAAAGATACCATTATTGTATGGAACTAACCGCAGTCATGGTAGGCACAATCGCGGTAGAACCGACGTGATTGTGGCCTAGCGAAAATCAGCCCAAGGGCAAAGCCATAAATATACACAGTTGTTCCCAAATGTGTCCTAAAGAAGACTCAAACCCTATCATTCCCATATGATTCATCTCTTTAATTACCAATTATTGAATATTGTTCTAGCTCTTAGCCTTTATACTTGGAGAAGAAAATATATTATTAATTTTGGGTGAAGAATACATTGGAGTGGTTTTCAAATGAAGGATAGCTAACTCTCATTGAAGATTTAAGGAGATTAAAAGTTTGAATTAATATTCACTTAATCTTCCATAGATCTAATCAATGGAGGTTATTGGGTATATCTTGTTGTAACACCCCGTATTTTGGGCTAGAATGAAAATCGTGCGTTTCTATGCATAGATGATCCAAAAGCCATAAATCCTATGCAAATTTTGCATGTTAAACAATTAAATAGTGTGGAACCTATTTGAGCATGAACTGAGATCATAGAGGTCCCCAAACCCAAGGATGAGTTGAAAGCTTTCCAATCATTCGAGTTTGAGTGAGCATCGAAACTTAGGTCAATTTCAATCGGCCATAACTCTTTGTATATAACAAATTAGGAGGCCTACTATATATCAAATGAAATCTCTTCGAATTAGATTTCTATCGCCATCGATATTTCTTTAATCCGATATCATAGTAGAAAGTTATGCTTATTTTACTTTAAAGTATTTGTCTGCCAAAATATGACGACGAGGCAGACGACCTATAAGCTGTATGATGGCCCGTCAGACCTGGTCGTCAGCCTAAGGCAGTGAATGGTGAAAACCAACCTAAAAGTGATGACCTAGGTGATGACTTATCACCTGAGTGACGGTCCATCAACCCTGGTCGTCAACTGATGAAATTATGCAATTTTTTGGGGTTTCTCAGGGGTATTTTGGTCTTTTCCTCACTCCAAAAACCTTTCACACAAATTAAATCACCCTCTTAAGCATTATTAATCAATAACTATTAGTTTTACAACATTAAAAACTTCCTCTTCACTCTCAAATTAAGATCAAACTAGGGTTTTCTCCAAGAATAAAAAATTCAAGAAAATCAAGCCTTAAGTTCAAGATTTCCAAGGAACAAATCGAAATTCAAGTTCTTCTCTTTAAACTAATTAATATAAGGTATGCAGGTTTATCCTAAAACTACATGGGCTTGTTGAAATATTCAAGTATGATTTAAAGATCTTTCGAGAATGAATTTAGAATTATGCTTGATGAATGTTTACTTGTATTGTGATTTGGTCTTTAGTCCTTTCCCCCTAAATTGATTTACATCTATATGTATATGTATGATATTGAAAATTTTATTGACAGCATTATTATTGAAATCCCTCTCTTTGGTGATTTAGAGTTTATGAAACGGTTGAGAATGATTTGAAATGCATGATTTTTGGCTTGAAAATACTTTATTCAATACCATAGTATTCTGAGCATGATTTAGAGATTGATGAGAGGGAGTTTCTTGATATAAATATGTTTTGTTTAAAAGAGAAAGATTTACATGAGATTAAGGACTTTGCCGATATGGGTAGATTATTATTGTACGTTGACGACAACCGTGTGGCGTAGTAGAGACAGAGACTCCGACCCTTGTGGCATACTTGGGTTGGGGGTTGGATGCCAAGTTAATGGCAGATTCCATATAGCCCATGGAATTACTTTATTTTAGCGTATACCACCTAGCGTAGAAGTAATACACAGAGTGTCACAGAGTTTAGATGACTTCACAGAGTCTTTTAAAATTTCCCATGTGATTTCTTACTATATGACATATTTATAAACTATTTTAAACTGCTCTCATATAGGTTGAATATAAATGATTATTTTGGATTTTCTCTGCGTACTAGTACATCTGTATTGACCCCCCTACCCTACCTCCCAAGTTCTAAGGTTCAATTTAGAGGTCCTAATAAGCAGTAGATTTCTCCAGACAAAAGTGTTGAGTTCAGTTGGTGAGCCTTCTATGTTTTAGAAGGCTTGTTTATTTTCGGACATTTATTTATGGTTTTGGTCTACTGGGGGTCTTGTCCCAATTTTCAGACATCTTTGCTTCATATATAGTAGAGGATTCGCAAATGGAGTCAGATATTAGTTTAAATGTTGTTGAACTGTAGTCTTTGATATTATGTTGTTTTTAGAGCATGACTATGATTCGTTATTCAACATGATTTCTGCATTTCTTTTCTGTTATAAATAGTGTATGTGATTACAAGTTAAATGGGCATCCGAGCCTTCATGGTTTGGATTGCTTGTCATGGACAGGGCCTTGGTTCGGGTCGTGACAAACTTATTATCAGAGCACGGTTCATGATCCCAGGGTATCTGAGAAATTGCATCAGGTATAGTCTTATTTATGGGTATGTATCTCACCGCACTTATACGCAGGAGGCTACTAGGCATTTAGGAATATTTCCCCTCTTTGTGATTTAGTTCGTGCTTTGAAGTCTAATTAGTCCCCTAATCAGGTAATCTCTTGTATTTCAAAAAAGTAGCCATGCCTTCCCGTCGCTCCAACAATCAGAATACTCAGGATGATGAAGTCTACCCCATACATGGGATGCGGACCCATAACTAAGCACACACCCTAAAACCTATTTCCACTTCGGGAGTACCTCCAGTCCTAACCAGTCCTCCTCGAGCTCCAAAAATAGATGTTAACTATCCCCAGTCTTCTCAGAGAATATATCTAACGCAGAATTCAGACAGTCTATTCACATGCTTGTATAGCTGGTAGTCGTATAGACTCAGAGGTTAGAGGATACTAGGTCTGCATCTGTTACTTTTGAGGCTACTAAGGTGGGTTAGTTCATGTGAATAAACCCGCCCAAATTTTCTGGCACTAAGGTAGAAGAGGATCCACCGGAGTTTATGGATGAAATGGAGAAAATTTTCAGGGTAATGTATATAGACTAGGTGGAAGGGGTTGAATTGGCAGCATACCAGCTTAAGGATGTAGCGAACCAATGGCATAATGAGTGGGAGGATGTGAAGGGTGAGAGTGCTGAGCCCACAGTTTTGGGGCGAGTTCATAGAGGTCTTCTTTGATCGGTTCTTCCCTCTAGAGATGAGGGAAGCCAAAGCTAAAGAATTCATGAACCTGAAGCAAGAAAAGATGAGTGTCCAGGAGTACACTCTGAAGTTCAACCAACTGTCCTATTATGCTCCTGAGATGACTGGTAATATAAGGGCCCAACTGAGAAAATTTCATCCAGCCTTTCAGATGATTTAGTGCTTGAATGCCAGGGAGCAATGCTGAACAGGGACATGGATTTCGCCAGACTATCAGTCCACATGCAGCAAGTTGAGGAGCAAAAAAAAGAAAATCACTAAATCAAGAGAGAAAGATAGGAAGGAAAGACAGCCAAAATAGCCAACCAGAGTCATAGTCAGTAGCAGAGCGGTATTAGGGTAATAAATGGTAGAAAAGAAAGAATTGGGGTCAATGCACAGTCTACAGCTAGAGCTTCGGTGTTTAGACCCCATCTGAACAGCGCACCCAGAATTTTCAGTCTAGTCAGGGGCTGAGGATGCAGGGTGTGCAGTATCAGGGAAGTATAGCTCAGACCTCTCGGTCATACCCTCGCTATGGGAGATGTGGGAGGAATCATCTCGGGAGATGTTATTTTGGCTCTATGGTGTGTTATTCGTATGGCCAGCCAGGCCATATCCAGAGAGACTATCCGGCAGTAAGAGGTAATATTGGAGGATCCAAGTCACAGACTAATTCTTCTGCACCACCACCTCCTCAAAAGGGTGCCACTTCAGTTGCTGAAAATGGATAGAACCGGTTGTATGCTTTGATCAACTGCCAGGAGGTAGAGGCCTCACCTGATGTAGTTATCGGTATATTGCAAATCTTTTCTCGTGATGTATATGTAATGCTTAATCCTGGGTCTACCTTATCCTATGTGACCCCTTATGTGGCTATTGGTTTTGGGTTTGAGCCCGATGTGATTGCTGAGCCCTTTTCTATTTCCACCTCGATGGGAGATTCTATTGTTGCTAGGAAGGTGTATAGGAATTGTGTTGTGTCTATTTACAGTTGGGATACTATAGCCGACCTCATAGAGCTGGAGATGGTTGACTTTAATGCCATTTTAGGGATAGATTGGCTCTATTCGTGCTATGCCACACTAGATTATAGGACCTAAAGAGTAACTTTCTCTTTCCCAAATGAACCAGTTATAGAGTGGGAGGGTCATTCTTTAGCAGCTAGAGGGAAATTTATATCCTATCTTAGAGCTTGTAAGCTCATTTTTAGAGGTTGTTTATATCATCTGATTTGAGTAAAAGATTCTAATATTGAGAGTCTATCTCTTCAGTCAGTCTCTATGGTAAATGAGTTTCCAAAAGTCTTTCCAGATGATCTCCCAGGAATACCACCTGATAGGGAGATAGATTTTGGCATTGATTTATTATCAAATACCCATCCCATCTCTATTTCAACATATAAAATAGCTCCTGCAGAACTAAAAGAGTTGAAAGAACAACTAGCAGATCTTCTAGATAAAGGTTTTATCCATCCTAGTGTTACTCCCTGGGGTGTGCCTGTATTTATTGTAAGAAAAAAAGATAGTTCCCTGTGTATGTGCATAGATTACTGCCAGCTAAATAAGGTCATCGTTAAAAATAAATACCCTCTACCTAGAATAGACGATCTGTTTGACCAACTTCAGGGTACTTAATGTTTTTCAAAAATAGACCTTCACTTAGGATACCATCAGTTGAAGGTTAGGGAGTCAGATATTCCTAAAATAGCTTTCCGAACCAGATACAGTCATTACAAATTCTTAGTCATGTCCTTCGGGTTGACTAATATCCCTGCAACCTTCATGTATATAATGAATAGGGTTTTTCATTATCTTTTGGATCTGTTTGTCATAGTATTCATTGATGACATCTTGGTTTATTCTAAGAGTGAGGAGGACCATGCGAATCACCTCTGAATTATCCTTCAGACCCTCGGAGATCATAAGTTGTATGCAAAATTCTCCAAATATGAATTCTGGCTAAGTGTTATTGCATTCTTGGGGCATATTGTATCTAGTGACGGGGTTAAGGTAGATCCCCAAAAGGTTGAGGTAGTGAGAAAATAGCCCAGACCTACGACTCAAACCAACATTCGGAGCTTCTTAGGTTTGGTAGGGTATTACTGAAGATTTGTAGAGAGCTTTTCTTCCAAAGCTTCTCCACTTACTAAGTTGACTCAGAACAGGGTAAAGTTTGTGTGGTCTGACTCCTGTGAGAAAGTTTTGAGAAGTTGAAAGACAAATTGACTACTGCACTAGTTCTGACTCTTTCGGCAGGTGCAGAGAGGTTTGTTGTGTATTGTGATGCATCCCGTATGGGACTTTGATGTTTACTTATGCAGAACGATAAGGTGGTGGCTTATGCATCTAGGCATTTGAAGGTGCATGAGCAAAATTACCCCACTCATGACTTGGAGTTAACAGCTGTGGTGTTTGCGCTTAGAATCTGGAGGCATTATCTTTATGGGGTGCATGTTTATATTTTCACTGACCATAAGAGTTTACAGTATGTTTTCTCACAAAAAGAATTGAACCTCAGGCAAAGGCGCTGGATGGAATTGCTAAAGGATTATGACATGAGCCTGCACTATCATCCAAGCAAGGCAAATGTGGTAGCCGATGCCCTTAGTAGGTTGTCAATGGGCAGCTTTTCTCATGTTGAAAAAGGGAAAAGAGAGATGGTGAAGGATATTCACCAACTTGCAAATCTTAGAGTGCTACTCTTAGATTTGGAAGATGGAGGGGTGGTTATTCATGAGATAGCTAAATCATCCCTTTATGCAGAAGTTAAAAAAAGCAGGCCGAAGATCCTATCTTGATGTAAATTAAGAATGATATGGGTCAGCAAAAAGTGATGTCATTTGAAATTGGTGGTGATGGTATTCTGAGATATCAGGGGAGATTATGTGTGCCAGATGTAGATGGTTTGTGAAGAAGAATCCTTGACGAAGCTCACACTTCGGTTATATTGTTCATCTAGGCTCTACAAAGATGTATTATGATCTAAAATCTATGTACTGGTGGAATAATATAAAACGTGATGTGGTTAACTTTGTTTCCAAGTGTTTGAATTACCAACAAGTTAAAGTGGAGCATATAAGTCCCAGTGGTACTTCCCAAGAAATAGCCTTGCCCTTGTGGAAGTTGGAGATGATCAATATGGATTTCATTATGGGACTTTCGAGGTCCTGAAACCAGTATGATTCCATTTGGGTAATTGTGGACCGACTAAGTCTGCTCATTTTCTGCCTGTTAGAACCAACTATTCGGGAGATGATTATGCCAAACTGTACATTGAGGAAATAGTCTGTTTACATGGAGCACCGGTATCCATCATATCTGTCCGAGGTAACCAATTTTATTCATAGTTTTGGAGGTCTTTTCAGAAAAGTTTAGGTACCCAAGTGAACCTAAGTATTGCGTTTCACCCTCAGACGGATGGGTAAACTGAGCTCACCATTCAGACCCTTGAGGATATGTTGAGAGCCTGTGTCATTGATTTTAAGGGTAGTTCGGTCGATCACTTGCCACTAATAGAGTTTCCATATAATAATATCTACCATGCCAGTATTATGATGGCCCATTTTGAAGCATAGTATGGAAGAAGATGTAGGTCGCCTATAGGGTGGTACGAAGTTAGTGAGACGTGGTTTTTTAGGCTTGATATTGTTCATCAGGTGATGGAGGATGTGAAAATCATTAAAGAACGACTCAAGACAGCTCAAAGTCATCAGAAGTCCTATGCCGTTGTTAGGAGAAGAGATTTAGAGTTTGAGGTTGGTGATTGGGTGTTTCTCAAAATTTCTCCCATGAAGGGAGTCATGTGTTTCGGGAAGAAAGGTAAGTTGAGTCCTCGCTATATAGGACCATATCAGATTTTGAGAAGGATAGGTGGAGTTGCGTATGAGTTAGAGTTGCCTGCAAGTTTGGGTTCTGTTCATCCGGTATTTCACATATCCATGCTGAAAAAGTGTATTGGAGAACATTCTCTAGTGTTACCCGTAGAAGAGATCAAAGTTTTAGACTTTTGATCCTATGAAGAAGAGCCCATGGATATCTTAGATCACCAAGTTAGACAATTCAGGAGAAAAGAGATAGACTCAGTTTAAGTGTTGTGGAGAAACCAGAAAATTAAAGAAGCTACTTGGGAATCTAAGGATAACATGCGAACTAGATACCCAAACTTGTTTGATCCGGTGAATAACAAAATAGAAGGTACAATCTTTGTCTTATTTTTTTCCTATGCCTTAGTATTCTTGAGATCATGCTTGACTGTGTTCCATGTCATCATTCGGGGATGAATGATCCCAAGGGGGGGATAGTGTAATACCTCGCATTTTGGGATAGAACGAAAACCGTGTGTATCTATCCGTAGATGATCCAAAAGCCATAAATCCTATGCAAATGTGTCATGTTAAACAATTAAGTAGTGTGGAACCTATTTGAGCATGAATTGAGATCATAGAGGTCCCCAAACCTAAGGACGAGTTGAAAGCTTTCATATCATTCGAGTTTGAGTGAGCATCGAAACTTGGGTCAACTTCAATCAGCCATAACTCTTTGTATATAAAAAACTAGGAGTCCTACTATATATCAAATAAAAGATCTTCGAATTAAATTTCTAACGCCATCGGTTTTGCTTTAATCCAATATCATAGTAGAAAGTTATGCTTATTTTACTTCAAAGTATCTGTCTGCAAAAATATGACGACGAGGTTGATGACCTATCAGCTGTGTGATAGCCCGTCAGACCTGGTCGTCAGCCTAAGATAGTGAATGGTGAAAACCAGCCCAATAGTGATGACCTGGGTGATGACTTATCACCTAAGTGACAGCTCGTCAACCCTGGTCGTCAACTGATGCAATTATGCAATTTTTTGGAGTTCCTTAGGGGTATTTTGGTCTTTCCCTAACCCCAAAAACCTTTCACACGAATTAAATCACCCCCTTAAGAGTTATTAATCAATCACTATCAGTTTTACAACATCAAAAACTTCCTCTTCACTCTCAAAATAAGATCAAATTAGGGTTTTCCCCAAGAACAAGAAATTCAAGAAAATTAAGCCTTAAGTTCAAGATTTCCAAGGAACAAATCGAGATTTGAGTTCTTCTCTTTAAACTAAATAATATAAGGTATGTGGGTTTATCCTGAAACTACATGGGCTTGTTGAAATATTCAAGTATGATTTAAAGATCTATCAAGAATGAATTTAGAAAAGGATTTGGGAATACATGACTTTATTATGCTAGATGAATGTTTAATTGTATTGTGATTTGGTCTTTAGGCCTTTCCCCCTAAATTGATTTACATCTATATGTATATGTATGATATTGAAAATTTGATTAAGAGCATTATCATTCAAATCCCTCTCTTTGGTGATTTAGAGTTTATGAAATGATTGAGAATAATTTGAAATGCATAATTTTTGGCTTGAAAATATATTACTCAATACCATAGTATTCTGAGCATGATTTAGAGATTGATGAGAGGGAGTTTCTTGATATAAATATGTTTTGTTTAAAAGTGAAAGATTTGCATGAGATTAAGGACTTTGACATGACCACCTTGTATCATTGAAATGTTGATAAAGAGATTTGCATACATGTGTTCACTTGAGTATTTAAAGAAAAAGTCTTGAAATGATTTATTGATATGGTGGTCCTAAACATATGTTTTGAAAAAATCGAATATAATAAACTATTAGTAGCTCAGAGATGTGACTTTCAAGTCAATAGTATGATGATACCATATATGCATATGCTATGACAGAGTTAAAGATTTCAAAGTATGTTTTCAAAGAATGCATGTTTACAGAATTAAAAATGGGCATAAAAAGAGTTAGGACGTTAACTAAAGAAGGCATGAGTTCAAGTAACTCCTAGACTGAAACCGTGTTTGCCGATACGGGTAGATTCTTATTGTACACTGGAAAAGGTCGTGTGACGTAGTAGTGACAGAGACTTCGACCCTTACGACACACTTGGGTTGGAGGTTGGATACCGAGTTAATGGCAGATTTCATATAGCCCGTGGAATTACTTTATTGTAGGGTATACCACCTAGCACAGAAGTAATACAAAGAGTGTCATAGAGTTCAGATGATTTCACAGAGTCTTTTAAAATTGCCCATGTGATTTCTTACTATATGATATGTTTATGAACTGTTTTAAACTGCTCTCATATATGTTGAATATAATTGATTATTTTGGATTTGCTCTGCGTATCAGTACATCTGTATTGACCCCCCTCCCCTACCTCCCAAGTTCTGAGGCTTAATTTAGGGGTTCTAATAAGCAGTAGATTTCTCCAGACAAAAGTGTTGAGTTTAGTTGGTGAGCCTTCTATGTTTCAGAAGTCTTGTTTATTTTTAGACATTTATTTATAGTTTTAGTCTATTGGGGGCCTTGTCTCAGTTTTCAGACATGTTTGCTTTATATGTAGTAGAGGTTTCGCAGACGGAGTCAGATATTATTTTAAATGTTGTTGAACTGTAGTCTTTGATATTATGTTGTTTTCAGAGCATGACCATGATCCCTGATTTGGCATTATTTCTGCATTTTTTCTGTATATGAATAGTGTATGTGATTACAAGTTAGATGGGCGTTTGGGCCTTCATGGTTCGGATTGCTCGTCACGACCAGGGCCTTGGTTCGGGTCGTGACACTTGTTTACTATTTCTTTAAGTAGATAGTTTTTCCTCTTGGGGTTATGCTAGAGTAGGGTGCAAATATATGTGAGATGTGATTTATTTGTGATTTTACTAGTTTGTGATGTTAGGTTTTATTATTGATTGACTAAATTGGTTGGGATTTGTGGGTAAAAACATCAAATATCCAAATAGGGTTTGTGGGTGAAAATCCCAAGCTCTTGAAAGCCTAACCCATACTTGAAAAAAGGGGTTTAGGTGAACTTTAAGAACCCACATCATCCTGGAAAGAGGGATGTGAGAACTAAGGTAATAATAGAAAATTTATGAGCATGGTTGACTAGTTTTCGCTATCTTGACATAAGGGTGATTGTGAAGTTTACTATACTTAGGGCACCATCCTAGAAATAGGGGTGTCTAATTTAGGTATTAAGAGGTTTTGATTAAAGCACTCACTAGGGACTTGAAAGGGTCAATGAGTGACACCCTTAAGGTTTTATTGACAAACTAGCCTTTCTAACCTAGCCTACCACATCACTAACATTTAGAATTTGCATCAAGTCATCACACACATATGCATATGTCGCCCCTAGAAAAGAATAATCCCAAGATCCTTGCCTAATTGATTAGACTCTAGTTATTTGTAGCCCCGAATTAATCCTAGAAAATCCGAAAAAGAAATATTAGTTGTAAAATTTCACAAGCCCCCCCCCCCCCAAATTTTTATCTTCTTGTATTCTAGATTTGAATTTTGTAAGTATCCATTATTTTGAGTTAATTTGATCTCCACTAACATTGTTCCTTGTGGATTTGGCCCTGACTACAAAGTTGGATAAATATATTAACGATGACCGCCTTGCACTTAATTTGACGTGTAAGTTGAGCGTAATCAAAAATGGCATCGTTGCGGAGGAATAATTTGGCGTATTGAGTTAGTTTGGAATTTTATCTTACTTGATTAAATTAAAACCTGTAAATAAGTGTTTGTTGGTTTCTTTTGTTTCTTGTGTTAGGTAGAATTTTGTTTTTATTTACTTTTCTCTATGGTATCTTGGTACTACTATGATTTTGGTAGTTGGAAGTCCTATCTGTACAATCCATGTCCATATTGTGACGAACCCCACTTTTCAAGAGGTTGTAGATATGCTCCTTGGAGAGAAATGTAATCATCATTTCGATCTCATTAGGAGTATGGTTATTCTTTATATGGTGGTCGAGATAGACATTGGAGTGATTGTCCAAATGCCCCCTTCCCCCGTTATGCTAACCCAATTGCTAGTTATTCTTATGAGTTTGACAGGTATCATGATCTAATAAGGAAGGTCAACAATCCAAGTCCAATAGTTTTGAAGTAATGTTTCAAACTATTTTGGATTGGGTAACTACAATTGGGGAGAATGGGCAAGACATACAAAAATCCATGGGGGAATGTAAAGACAAGATCGCTAAGATAAAGGACATAGGCGAGGAAACAAATCTTGCAAATACTAATGTCTTGCCTATTTCCATAGAAAAGGTGGATCAATAAGGTAAACCAAGCTACAATGATGATCTTGGTAGCGAAGAAGCCTCGAAAACTTCCCAACCAACCAAACAATATATTGTGGAAGATGCCAAGATCGAGGAAATGGTAATAGAGTTAAAGGAAGAAGAAAAACACATCTACTCATGAAGACTCCAATCTATTTCAGGGTGAGGGTGCTACTAAGGATGCAATTCCAAAATTAAGGGATAGACCTCATTCAAACCATTTCTCAACATTATGCTTAGAGGAAGTGATGAGAATCCATTTACCTAGGCAAATAGAGGATGGTGGGGAAAAGGAGTACCATCCCTACATTTTGGAATTTGACACTCCAAAAGAGCACGTGGGAGACCTATAGTTAAAGACCAAGGAGCTCAACTTTTGATGTACAAATAGTGGCCTATTGATGTTTCAATCCTTACCCAAGGAGCCAAATCAAAAATTTTATATAAAGTTGGGTAAAAGGTTCAAGTATCCAAAGTGGTGAGATAGAAGCATCATCGTTATGCCCGCACCTCTATTTAGCTTCACGTTTGAAGATTTGCATCTTCTGTCCCTCTGCCGCTCAACTCATAGTAAGCGGAAGTTGGGATGGAGATTCAAATATTCTAAGTGGAAACACAAATGATAAAAGAAGGGGTGCCTTACCACAAGAGATGGGAAGCAACCCATCATGCCACGAAGAGTGGCCCGTATCCTCTTATTTATGCATGATAGAGTAGGTTTTGTATTTTCATTTGTCCATGCATAATCCATGAAAAGGTGGTGCTATGAGGAGTGTTGATTGAAATTGAATAAGGGAACATGTGAAATTGCAATGTTAGGACCAAATAGAGGAGTGTAGGAGAACTAAATTTTGGTATCAATTACCACGACTGCGGCCCATGAAACTGTGATCGCAGAGGCTACATTTCAATGATCACAGAACTAGGACCGCAATTGCGGTCGAATCAGTGGACCATCCGACTGCCATTCTCCCCACACGCATTTCTTCTAAAATTCTCTCAAATTTGCTTCTATTTTTAGCTTTGTGTTGAGGTTCTAATTTTGCATTCCAATCTATTTACATCTTCTTCTTCGGTATATTGTCTCAACTCCCTTATTTGTATGTTTTTTTAAGCCTGCGACTTGGTTTTATGAATAGGCCTGCAATAGTGTTTAAAATGCCAAATCTTTGCTTGTTTGTGATGATTATTATGGTTAGCCATTATACTAGGTGTACATGTTATCAGGGAAGTTTAAAGTACCTAAATTTAGGCCTAAAACTGTTGAAATAAACGTGTACACCATATGTTTAATTTAATTCCCCAATGACTTCCTTTTCAATATATTTGAGTTTTGAGGGTATAATCACTCATTCTAAGTAAATTTCTTGAGCATGATGATTATATGACTAATTGGAACACAAATTTTGGGTTAAAATATGGTGTTTGGAGTGATATTGCAGAACTATTGATAATGGTCTCAAATATCACGATCACGGATCGATGACCATGATTGCAGTACAGCGATCGCATTCAAGGCCCCACGATCGCCATACAAGAGAGTAGTTTTCTTCTAAAACCAAAAATTCTTCACACCCATTTATCAAACCAAAACCCTTTATACCACTACCACATGGGTTTATCTAATTAATCTAGCATGATTTTAGTGGAATAATGTTAATGATGGTCTGGATTGTATTACTTACACGTACTAGGACATGAAAATGGGAGACTTTGACAATACTAACTTCATGGACATTCAATGTCAAAACCTCTACTATGCTGACCTCCTAAGGACCAAATTACTATCAGAAAGGGGTATTTTCTTGGATAAAATGGAAGAAAAACTCTCAGGATTCCATGCCAGACCCACTGACAACGGGTGGATGTGCTTTTCGCAAGACCACGACTATGCTAATAAGCAATGGGTGCATGAGTTTTATGCTAACCTTAGCATAGTCTCCCTCACAAACCCATTGATGACTATTTGGGAAAAGGAAGAACATTTCGTAGAAGAGCAGATCAATAAGGTATATGGGCTCCCTGATGAGAACATAACTCAATTTCAAGCAAAAGCGTGCGAGACAGGGACCTAGATGGGAAACATATTATATCCTGGCAAGGAAGTTCCCTCTTCTACTAGCAAGAGGGGCATTTCTATGAATGACTTCACTGCAGAGGCCAGACTATTGTTGAGTATCATCAGCAGTCGGGTTTCCCCATGCACACAAATAACTGCTGTCATAGATTTGTGTGCTAAGATGGTGGGTTGTATCTTTGCTGGCATTGAGCTGAACATGGGCAAGATTGTTCTTTCAGAGTGGAGGCACTTTAAGAATCAAGGGGGTACACTTCTTCTCTTTCCTTCACTTATTACTAAGCTATACATAAAGGCTGAGGTGGAGGAGCATGCTGCAGATACCTGGGTGCACCCAAGCCCCCACACCTTTCTACTCAAAATCTGGGGTGAGGGTGCCCCTGTTTAGAGCAAAAAAAGAAAGGTCGACTCCGACAAGTCGACAGCTGAGAAGTCAAAGTCATGCAGACCTTCCACTACTGGGCCTCTACATGATATTGGTGTGTATATTATGGTCATTAGGGATAAGGTTTCAGTTTTACCTTAGGGACCAAGAGATCCCTCTACCAGGCGTCATTAGTATGTGTCTCGCTCAGATTATGAAAAGTATCAGGACAAGCAGATAAAGCAAAAAGCCATAGTTGATAGGATCGAGAGGGCAGATCCATTTAACCATGACCACCAAACCATTCCAAACTATTTAAACCATTTATACCATTTAGGGTTCCATTACCAAACCATATCATGCAATAGTTTCATTAAAAATCCAATAATATAGTAAAAGCATTCTCATAGGCATTTTATCAAACATGTTGGGGGCATAGTATTTCCAAAACCAATTCCAATTACCAACAAACAATTACCATGCTACCAATTATCCAAACCACCATTAAAGCATGTAAAAACATAATTAAAACATGAAAAACCATAACCAATCTTTTAATACCAAAACCCTAACATATATTTAAAAACCCCAAAACCATTCACTAATCATGCCACGAAAGCATTGTATAAAATATGATTTTAGTTGGAACTAACTATGAGGGAAGAGTACATGCCTTATATTATGAAGATGATGGAGAGAAATTACCCAAACAAGCTCTAAATTGCTCCTCTACATGAAACCCTAGCCTTCATTTACCCAGGAGCCTTATATATCACACGTTTCCTCACTCTCCAATCAACTTTCATACTACTTTCTTTTCATCAAGAGTGTATTTTCACTTCCCTCTCAATGAATTTCTTTTTATCTTCTTCTAATTATTTACATTCAGATCTTTCCTCTAATCTCTTGCACATCAGCAAAATAAGGTGCATTATAAATCAGGCTACCACCCCTACCTCTTTCTCTCAAGATGTGTTGTGTGGTTCAGTAAGATTAGGCAAATCAGTGGAACATTCTATGGTTAAACCTTTTTCACATTCTATTCAGTCACTATTTGCCCTTCCTGTCAAGAAATGAGTTGTCAAACTTATTCCTTATGATTCCTCAGATTTAAATGAAGATCAGGATGCCATGGTTAAGAAAAACTTTGAACCAAAAGAAAGTCCTGCTAATCCGATCCAACGATTGATAAATATGTTTGTTGAATTGGTCCTATAAAAGATAGTGGAACGCAAAAAATCTAATAATGGTCAACCTACTTCCTGGGAAGTTACTCAAACTGAAATCCTCCTTGCTCAAACTTTCATAATAGTGAAAAAGAGAAGCTCCATGCTAAGATTGGTTTTCTCCAAAGTGTTCTTATTAAAAAGAGTGATGCATTGGCTACTCATGAGTCTAAGAAAATACTGCTTCTTTCCAAAATCAAGTCCCTTTAGGTTGATCTTGCTCGTGAACACACTGACAGTGACCATCGAACCACCTATTTTTTTCTCTACCTTTACCAACTCTTAATGTCCTAGGATTTCTTTTCTATTTCATCTAGTTATTTTTGGATTGATTATTTGTTATCATGGGTTGGTGTTTTTAATAATATGGCTTCTTTTTCTCGTTAAACTTGTTTCTCCTACACTTTTATGCCTTATATGTCTTTTCTTTCATATTCTGAATGTTTTAGTGATAGCCAAAGCGGCCATGAATTATTAAACAATCTTTTTGCCTGGGTTTATCTTGAACCAGCTTTTCTATGATGTCATGAGGGGAAAGATGAGTTGAGCAATGTTTATAACCTAATGAATAATCTATTTCATTTTTAGTGTCTTTACTTGACTTTTCAAGGAATTTAAGTTTGTCATCATCAAAAAAGGGGAATTAGTTAGATCAATGAAGTTTTGATGATTAACGTATAAATGAAACATGTTACTCAAGCTGGTCCAATCACATGAACACACTCACTAAAGGAAACAGACGAGGTTACAGACGAGGTTCGTCAAAGCTTGAATGGATAAGTTCTATTGAGTAATCACATCTGATAAAGAAGAAATTGTAGTTGAATACAACACTTTATTGATAATTTGAAGAGAAAGAGTTTCACTCAAACAAGGAGATCAAGTTGAAGAAAGAGTTTTACCAATGCAAGGAGTTATACTCGAAGAAGGACTTTGAGTTGGCAATAAACTCTGTTGAATTAAAAAGTCCAAAGCAAGGTAGAAGACCAATGATTTTGAAGGACTCTTTGAAGATTTTTTATATATCGAGGGAGTAACTCATTTTGTTACTCAAGCACTTACAAAGATAGCAACATATCAACAAATTATTAGTGAAGTTCCAAAGCTTGAAGCAGCCTGAGTCAAACCTGTTCCTATTACTTAGAGTTACTAAGTCTTAGACTTTATATATTAGGTTGGTTCTTGAGTTGTATTTTTTTCTAGTCTCAGTGAATTATAAACTGAGTTAGGACCATTTTTTTCAAGTTTGGGAACTCGGAGACTTAGGAACACTCACCTTAGGAAGGTTTATGTTTTTGTAGAAATAGGAGTTGGAGTTTGATTCCTAGATTACAAATGTCTTGTAATTTGTTGATTGTTGAGGCTCAATTATTTTAGTGAAGTTGGGGTTAAATCTTGTAGAGATACAAGTCATGGATTTTGTACACTTCTTTAAGCCGGGTGTTTTCCACGTAAACATCACTATGCAATTACTTACGATTTTATCTAGATAGGAACATATTAGTCAACCTATTCCATTGATAGGCAACTGTTCGGCTAAAATAAGTAATCAGTAGGGTACGTACTCTAACAATAATGTATTGTATAATTTATTAAAATGGTTATGGACGATTTTGAAAACCTTGTGGGATACATAGGAATCCCCCAAGTGAACTTATGATGAAAAACTTATGGGGTGCATGGGAATCCCACAAGTGATTTTAATAATGGAGTCTGCAAGGTACACGAGAATCCCCTAAGTGTTGGATAATGACATTGCTTGCAAGCTATAGTAGGTATGATGATACAACTTTATAATGACTGAATAATTGACTCCTGGAATTGGTAGTTTAGTTATTGCTAAATGTTTTAATTGGGAAATAAAGGGGTTTATGGTAGCTAGCCGTGAAAGTGTTAGTCCGTTGGATGGACACTAGAAACTTATGTTTACCAACGTGTGGGTTAGTCTTAGTGACCATATTCTTATGGGGTACATGGGAATCCCCCAAATTAATACTTGTATATATGTATCATGGAGGGCGAAGGGTACATGAAATCCCCAGCCTTCTTTCATATCTTCGGTTCATATGGCTACACACCTTGGGGACTATTCAAGGGATAACACTGGACCCATATAGCCCATGGATGGATTTATGACGGTAAAGCTACACAATCTAGTTTAAGGTTTTAAAATGCATGCTAAACTTTGTTCACCATCCCGGTGCGATATATATGTATAAATGTGATTGTGTATGGTTATTTGATTGATTTTGAATGATGGAATTATCTTATCTTTATCCATGAGTTACATGCTATCGTTCACTCTGCTAACCATCTTTGGGTGTTGTATCCCCTTGCAATGTACGAACCGACCATCTTTCACTTCTCCTACTCAGTAACTTGGTGATTTGTTGACAGCTTTTAAGTCAGAATAAACTGGTGAGCTTCCCTTCGAAAGACCCCATTTTATGCTAATAAATTTTTTTTATCATTGTTATTTCTTTAGTTTTGGTGTGTCTATGGTCAAGGGTATGTCCAACTGGATATACTTCAATTCTGGTTAGAGGCTTTGTAAGACTACTATGGACATGGACGGTGTCGATATTAGTAGTAGCATTGGTATTGGTATTGGTATTGGCATTGGGTTTTGTATCGGTTGGATACTTGGTTGTGACTGTTTGGTTATGGTTATAGATTTCATCTAATGTCTTTAAGTTATTATTTCCTTATCATGTTATATGTTTGGAATCATCTGACATGGGGTGTAGGCGGTTAATGGTTTGGGTATTGGGGTTAGTCTCTGGACCAGGTTGGACTTGAGATACCCGACACGACTATGCCCTGGTTTGGGTCATGTCAATTTTGAGTTACCACACTCTTGTAGGGTTTCTACGTCTTTAAGATGAAGCGAAAATGACCAAAATACGGCCAAAGGGGTCATTTTATACCTATACGAGGTATGGATATGTTGCTATCTCAATCTAGGTATTGCTATCGTGATTGTGTGATCGCCATACACCTTGTGTAATCACCTTAGGGCGATTACAGTGGCCCTTGTGTGATCTCAATGCACCAACACCAGCAAACTAGGAAAACTTGAATCCAGCAATGCCTCAGGATTCATTTGGAATCTGATTTTTACAAGTTAACTATGTAGCCACACTAAATTTGATGTTCCGAAAGCGATGGTAAGTTAGATTTTCCATCCGAGGTTGTTTCAACCAAATATGAGTCCCACAAATAAACTTCTAATTTTCCCACATTTTGACCAATAGGTCAAAATGAGTCTGGGTGCATTGGGACCCGAACCAACGGTCTACCTATCCAAAAATAGATATTCCAGAGTTTCTGGTGTAGTCAGAACTTACATCCAAGATTGTTTTACTAAAGTTTTTACCCGATGGCCATTTGAAACCAACAAAGACTTCTAAATAGAGAATTGGCTATAAAAATCAAATGTACTGTCTGGTAACCAAACTGTCAGTCCCTACGGGGCAGCTATGGGAAAGCCCTAACAGCAAAAATAAGCAGAAATATGAAAAATAACCTGAAGGCTCATTACAACCCCCTAGTCATAACATGATGCTTAAAGTCATAAGTGATCCCAAACTAACCCATATTTTTTGTCTAATAGCCTCTACTAAGGCGAGTTACTAGGACAAGCCCCAACCTTTACTTGTTTAAATCTAAAATGAGAAAACAAAAGAAATACTAATAACCAGTCATCAAATGATGAGGACTCACCAAAACACAGTTGTTGAAGTGATGCTGGATCAAGCTAATCGCGATCGGGTGCTGAAGGTTCGAACCCAGATAATAAGACAAGATAGCGCAAAAGAAAGTATGTGGTTAGTACTTTGAATGTACTGAGCATGTGAGATATGCACTCTTCTATATAAAATAAACATACTGAAAGTGACATGTGACCTAAACTGGGACTGAGATCTATAAATCAATGTTATGACTAAGTAATAAACATGTAGGACTATAAGATGATGAATAGATTGGAGACCAAGTCACAGGAGATCTGAGACTAAACTGTGGAAGGTTATTGTAACCTGCATAGACTATGTGAGCACCCAAGTTTGGAGGGTTTTCTATACCTTTCCAAGGGTAAGAACCATGATTTGAATGAATTCACTCATGATCTCATTAAGGCAAGGGAGAAAATCTTAACTAACAAGGACCTTTTTAACCTACAGTGGCACGTAGTTTGGGACAGGGTTATATAAACACTTGTCCTCTTGGTACTAAGTACTACTCCAAACTGAACGTAAATTGATAAAGTAAGATGCTCAACAATATGATATTCTCAAACTAAATGATAAGTGCTTTATATAAAAGCATTCAAAATTATGAAAACATAAAAATTGAATATTCAACTTACAATGCATGATATCCTAGGTCATTGGGTTTTCATAACCTGTCATCATTAAGGAATACAACTAATCATGAAAATTTTATAATCTAGACATAATAAGGAATTTCATAGCACAAGCCCAAAATCACAATTTACCAATATAATGAGATATTCTAATCATTAGTATGGAAAGACGCTCAAATTTATGGGAACACACATATTCATGGTTTAGTCAAAGAAAGAAACTAAAAACTAAAGGAATTCACGCTTTTTCATGGAAACCTAAACATAAAGGGTGAATTAAACTTGAGAATATGACCAAGGTTTGACTCAATAGGTTTAAGGGGACCTATTGATGAAATCCCACACACTTGAGGTTGAAAACATTAATGAAATCTTTGGATTTGGAGGCAGAAGTAGAAAAGCCCTAGTTCTTGCTTGGAGAAGAAAATTTTCCCCTTTTATCTCTAAATTTTCATAGTATCAAATTAATTGTGAGGATTCAGGGACTTGGAGATGTTTTATAATAGTTATACCGCCCTTGGGTATCTTAAAAGACGTATTTTTGGTGTTTAAATAGTAGTAAAGGACCAAATAACCCCTTTAAAATCATCTACAAAACTGCTGGAAGTAGTCCCGACGACTCAAGTAATGACTCCTAGGGTCTGGTTATGAGTCTTAGCCTAAGTCAAATACTAAGGACTCAATTTTTGCTTTCCTTTGTCTTTACTATGAGTCACCCTATGATTCGTAGGGTCTAACGATGACCCGTAGTGTTACCCTACGAGTCATAGGGTCTAAATCGTCGCCACTGACAACTTTGACGGTACTTCAGTAAATGACCATAATTTTTACTCCAATACTAATTAGGGAAAAATCGAATGCGTTTGACAGATAATTAAAATATCTATAATTTGGTGGGTCATCAGCTCAAAAATCTATTTTTTGATTTATTTCATCTATTCCATGACCGAAATAGAGGAAAATACACATTAAACTACAATTTTGAATAAGGAGAATAATTTCATGAAATGGCAAATCTATTCACTCTACCAATAATCTAGTTGGATCGGGTGTATCATAAGGGATTTGACTTTTCCATTGATCCCTGCTGATTGGATCAAAAACAATTCTTGAATGAGGCCAGGGATGAATCAAAAAAGAAATCTTTATTGGTTCTACCTCCTATATTTTATGAAGAGAATGAATCTTTTTCTCAAAGGGTCATAAAAATGGATTCGGACTCCAGGAGTTATACTTGTTTGAAGTTGACTATAGCAAAATACTTCACAAGAAGTCAATCGGTATGGTAGATTTTGACTTAGCTATGCGCTAGGAGTTATTTGTGTCCTTAATATATGTATAAGTCACTTATCATACTCTCAAAACATGAAGTTTTATTTCAATATGCACTTGAAGAATAGTGTTAATTTTGGATTGAATTTTTGGGGTATTACAAAAAGCATAACATAACCCTATAGCTATAGCAAGTATTCTAGGCTTAGGCTCAAACTATAATTTTATTCTAAAATACCCCCTACCCTCCAAAAAACTAAAATAGGTCAAATATCAACATTAAGATACAAATAGCCTTAAAACTATCCTATAACCCCACCCTACATGGAATCTATATAATACATATTCTCGTAGAGCAATGTCTAGAAGAAAGTAACTTGTAGCCTACCTGGATGCCAAACAGTCGCCTTGGATTGACCATGAGCTGCAGGTGCCCTCTACATGATCTTTGAAAATATTCCATTCTATCAGAACATGATCTATAGGTCATTATGAGTAATAAAAGAACCATATTGTAATAATAAACTTCAGGCCAAGACGGGTCAAAAATAGGTTTGTGGGACCCGTTAATGGAATTTAAAAATTAAATCCATCACGAGGTCCCTCTTTAAACAATTAATACGTGCTTGATGTTTAAGCACAATAGAGCCCAAATAAGATCAAAAATTTCAAGACAACTAAATTCCATAATCAAGAATTAATAGATTTTAAGGGTGGAAAAAGCACTGGAATAAAAGGAGAAATGACCAAGGAATAATAAATTAATGTACTTGATTTCACTGGGATGAAATTCTAACGATTCCCAAGCTTTCAAGATCAATAATAGAGGAATTTGGGTTTTAAAATAATTCAAAAAAGAAGAAGAGAGTATTTGTACTGTCATGAGTGTCCTTCTTCTCGAATGCAGGATCCCCAAAATAAATGCAAAAGCATACCATCCTTAACCTTCACAATACAAAGAAGAGAGTTGGACTGGGTCAGACCAGCCCTTCTCTATCAATGCGAGAGAAGGCTTATGAATGCGACGATCTGAGACTCAACCCTTTAAAAATGCAACCAACTCTTTCCGAATGCATAGAGTAACCTGATCCTGCACCAGGTGTTGTTGCTTGAGCAAAGAGCTGAGTTAGGAATTTCTCTAGACATAATATGACCCAAACTAAGGCCTAGTCGTGTCGGGTCCCTCAAACCTAACCAGGACCAGAGACCACCCACAATACCCAACTATAACCACCCTACACCTAATGTTGGATGAATTTTGAATATATATAACATAACAAAATGGGACAATCATAAATCAAATATAGTCAATACGTGCCAACCCCAATTCCAATACCAATGCCAAGGCTGACACCATTGTCGACACCACCCATACCCACCCAAAGTAGTCCCAAAAAGCCGCTATCTAAAAGTAAAATAATACCCGATCGGGACATGCCTCCGACCATAGCCAAACCCAATTCTATGACCTGACAAAAGTACGTAAAGAAATCCATAACATGAAATGGAGACTTCCGGAGTATGGAAGCTCACCACTTCAATCCAACACAAGTTGTCCCCAAATCCAATCACTGAGCAGGAGGAGTAGTTTGGCTGATTACTGCATCGCTTGGGGATACAGCTCCCAAAGACGGGTTAGCGGGTGAATGAAAGCATGCAATCAAGATAAGGATAAAATAATGCCAATATTTGAACCCAAGTAAATAACCATATGCAAGCACAACCATACATATACATATATAATCCATGTCGGGAAAGGGAGTCGGGTTTAGCATTCCTTTAAAACCATTAACCTGGGTATGTGTAGCTTAACCATCCTAAAGCCACCCACGGGCTATATGGGTCTAGTGTCACCCCTAAATGGGCCCCAGTACGTGTAACCGCACAAACCAGATATATCATAGAGGCACGAGATTCCCGTGTACCCTTCACCCTCCATGATACATATATACAAGTACAACTTTACGGATTCCCATTTACCCCACAAGTATATGGTCGCCAAGACCAATCCTTATGTCAGCAAATATTACTCACACCTTCATGATTAGCTATCATAACACTCCATTATTGCCCAGTTAAAACCATTAGACACAACCAAATCACCAATTCCATATATTATTAACCAAGGCTATGAGAAGTGGTATCGTCATACTGACTATATCTTGCAAGCAATGCCATTAGCCAACACTTAGGGGATTCCATGTACCCTATATAATCAATTATAGAAGTCACTTGGGGGATTCCCATGTACCCCATAAGGTTTTAAATCAAATCCATGGCCACCAAGTCCTTACCATTTAGCCGTTAAAACCATCTAACCAATTTATGTTCCATTACCATATTATACCATGCAAAGTTTTCAGTGAAAGTTCAACTATGTAGTAAAAGCATTATCATAAGCAATTTAACAAATATATTGAGGTCATATAGTTTGCAACACCAAAACCAAGTGCCAACTAACCATTTCCATGCAACCACATGTACAAACCAACATTATAATATGTAAACCATAAGTAGGAACATGGGAAAACATAAATCAACCATTAATAACCAAAACCCCTAATATATAATTCAAAACCAAATAATACCTGTAATTAATCATGAAAACCATTCGTTAAAACATGAATTTAGTTAAACAAACAATGATGGAGGAGTAACATGCCTTAGATACCAAAGAAGATTGAGAGAACTCACTCTTGAAAGCCCCAATTGATATGCTTGATGAAAACCCTAAGTGTTCTTGACCTTGAGGATTAGTCTATTTGATGTGTTTTTTATAGAAAATGATGACTTAAGGAAGTTATAACACGTGGGTTTTAAGTTGGGCAAGAGGGTAAATGTCTAGAATATCCTCAGGTTAAAAGCTGAAAAATATGTGAAGAAGGGTACCACTCCCCCCTTGACTCATATACACAACATACGAGTGGTACCCACCACGCCATACCCTAGATAGAATGGTGGACATCACATACCATCCACCATACGAATCCCCTTGCCCAAATCGTACCCATAGCATACGAGTAGTATTTATAAATAGTTACCAAGACAGAACAAAAGAGGTTGACACTGTCCAACCTATGAGTTGGATCTTCCTACTCGTACTATCTCTATACGACTTATATGGAGTCTAGTCGTACCTAGGATAGTAACCAACCAAAACCACACTAAGTAACATACGACCAACACTGCTAAACCGTACCTTATCATACGATAAGTCCCCCAATCATATGATGTCCAAAAGCTCATACTCAAGAAATTTTCTAAGGATCAAAACCTAGGGTGTTTCAATTCTCCCCCACTTGGATCATTCGTCCTAGAATAATGGGAAAAGGCATGACTAGCATGATTTACACCCCACCACCTAAACTCTATCATTTAACTAAGTTAGAAAAATAAGATGCAAGGAAGTCAATCTTTACTTTAACAAAGTTTGAAAACAAAAGTATGATGAAGAACACATAACTTCTGCACAAATTTGCGGAGCAAAAAATAGGTATGGATACTTGGACTTCATGTCCTCTTCTACTTCCTAAGTAGCCTCTTTAACTTTGTGGTTCCTCCATAGAACCTTGACAAAAGCTACATCCTTGGTCCGCAACCAATGAACCTGCCGATCTAAGATCTCAACCGAGACCTCCTCATAAGACAAGAAATCTAAAATACCAATATCCTTGATAGGCATGATTTGAGACGGATCGCCCATACACTTCCTCAACATAGAAAAATGAAACACTGGATGAATGGAGTTCAAACTAGAAGGCAACTTCAACTCATATGCAACATTACCAACCCATCAAAAAACCAAGTAAAGACTGACATTCCAGGGACTGAGCTTTCCCTTTTTATCAAACCGCATCACTCCCTTCATAGGAGACGCCTTGTAGAACCCCCTATCCCCAACCTCAAACTCTAACTCTCTACGTCTTACTCCGCATAGGACTTTTGGCAACTTTGGGCAGTCTTAAGCCTATCCCAAATCACCTTCACCTTTTTTATAGCATGGTGAACCAAATTTGAGCCAAACATCTCCGCTTTACCAACCTCAAACCACCCAATTAGAGATCTACACCTACCATACAAAGCCTCAAACGGGGCCATCCCAATACTAGAATGGTAACTATTATTTAAGCAAACTCTATAAGAGGTAGATGATCAATCCAACTACCACTATAGTCAATCACACACGCACGTTCAGCGTAAACACCACAACTAACAACTCCAGATCATGAGTAGGATAGTTTCTCTCATGCATCTTCAATTGCCTAGAAGCATAAGCTATCCCTTAGCACATTGCATCAAAACACAACCAAGTCCCACACGGGATGCATCATAGTAAACCACAAACCCATCCGGCCCTTCAGGCAAAGTAAAAATTAGAGCCGAAGTTAGCTTATCTTTCAGCTTATCGAAACTACTCTCACAAGCATCAGACTAGGAGAACTTTACCTTCTTCATATTCAACTTAGTAAACGAGGCAGCTATAGTCAAAAAACTTTCCACAAACCTTTGGTAGTAGCCAGCTAAACCCAAGAAGCTCCGAATATCGGTTGGAGTCGTGGGTCTAGGCCACTTCTTAGACACTGCAACTTTTTGCAGATCCACCATGATCCCCTCACTAGAAATAATATAACCTGGAAAAGTGACAATTTTCAACCAGAATTCACATTTCGAGAATTTGGAATATAGTTATTGCTCCTTCAAAATCAACAACACCATATGAAGGTAATCGGTATAATCCACCTGACTCTTAGAGTACACCAGAATGTAATCTATGAAGACAATGACAAATAGATCCAGAAATTGATGGAAGACCCTATTCATCAAATTTATCAATATTGTCGGGGCATTAGTCAACCGAAAAAATATAACCAGAAACTCATAATGCCCATACCGGGTACAAAAAGCAGTCTTAGGGATATCCTCCTCCCTAATACTTAATTGATGATACCTGGATCTCAGAGATCAATTTTGGAGAATAACTTAGCACCCTACAACTGATCAAACAAATCATCTATCCTTGGAAGAGGATACTTATTCTTTACCATCACCTTATTCAACTGTTGGTAATCAATAAACATCCAAAGGGAACTATCCATCTTACGCATGAATAACACAGGTGCACCCCAGGAGACACACTGGGATGGATAAAACCCTTATCTAAAAGATCCTTTAATTACTTCTTAATCTCCTTCTACTTAACTGGAGCCATTCTATACGAAGGAACAGAAATTGGACGAGTATCTGAAATAAGATCAATCCCAAACTCAATCTCTCTATCTAAAGGAACACCATGAAGGTCATTAGGGAAAACCTCAGAAAACTCATTTACCACCAGGAAAGAATGCAAAATAAGGCCCCTCTCAGTTAGAATTTTTAAACCAGACTAGAAGATAGAGATACCCCTTGGAGATCAATCTTGGATCTCTAAGATATGGTATAAACCTCCCCTTAGGAGATAGAGAACTACCCTCCTACTCAATAATAGGCTCATTAGGAAATTTAAAGATAACCTTATGGGTCTAACAATCTAGAAATGCATAGAACGAATGCAACCAATTCATCCCCAAAATGACATCAAAGTCAACCATATCTAACTCAAATAATCCATCAAGGTCTCTTTACTACCAACAGATACCACGCACCCCTATAGACTCTTTTAGCAATCACTGAGTCACCTACCGAGGTAGAAATTAAAAAAGGGTCTGAAATATACTCGAGACTAAAACCAAAATGCACAGTCATAAATAAGTTCACATAAGAGAGAGTGGACCCCAGATCAAGTAAATAATACACATCACGAGAAAAGAGTTACAACATACCAGTAACGACATCAGTCGATGCCTTAAACTTCTATTGATTAGTGAGAGCATAAAGACGGTTCCAATTAGTGCCAGAACCAGATGGTGCACCCTTTGGTGCTGGAGCTAAAGGCGAAGCAACTTAAACCTTGTTTGTCCCAGAAGCAACCTTACCTACAAGATAGTTTCTAAGCATATGGCTTGGCTAACCACAGTTGAAGCATATGTCCCTTCCCCCATCACAGAATCCCCTGTGCAAATGACTATAGAACCTACATAAAGGATATAATGGAGCTGACTGAGCCTCACTAGCCTAAGACATGGCACCCTGTGCCCTAAAGTTATTGCCACCATAGAAACGCCAATCATGTGAAGACTTTGGGTAAGGAGCACTAGTCGTGAAGAAGGAACCAGAACTCCTCCACTTCTTTTTTGGCCACTTACCACAATCCTTACCACTCTGTTGTTGGCCACCACCCTGCTCAAACAGCCTAAACTTCTTGCCCTGCCTCTCACTTAACTCAGTATACTTCTTCTTTTATTCCTCTACCTACTGCATGTACACAACCAACCTGGAGATACCATGTCCTTGATTAACAAGGTAGCCTTACTCTTAAGGATCAACTCACGAGACAATCCCCGAAGCAAACTTTCTCATTCGGGCCCTTATCCTAGAAACCAACTCTAGAGCATATTGTTATAATTGGTGAAATTTCAAGGCATACTCCTTGACTAACATCTTACCCTACCTCGGATTAACAAACTCTTCTGCCTTAGCCTACTTTAACTCCTGAGGAAAGAAACGAACCAGAAAAGCATTGGAAAAATCCTCCCATAGTGATGAATCATCCGTGTCACCCCTTGCCTGGTCCCATTCCTCGTACCATTGGTATGCCACATCCTTCAACTGATAGGCGGCAAACTCCATGCCCTCCACATTCATGGCATGCATAACATGAAAAATTTTCTCCATTTCATCCTAAAAACCTTAAGAATTTTTCTCAACCTTAACATCAGTAAAGGTTGGAGGGTTCAACCTCATGAACTAGCCAAACCTTGTGGCCTCAGAAGATAGAGTAATAGGAACACCACGTTCAGACTAAGTATCTACCAACTCTGCCAACATATGGATAGACTGATGAAACTAAGAGTTTGTCACTTTAGCTTGATGGGCCTGAGAAGGACTAAAGAGAACCAATAGAACTCTAAAATAATTCAAAACTAGACGCTTAAACCAAGTATAGATCCTATAAGTAAAGCATGTCCCATCAATATTGTCCTCAGTTGGGACAGAGGAGTTTCCGTGAACTTCAGATCGTCGAGGCATGATCTAAAAAATGAACAAACAGGAATTAGAGAAGATTCTAGGACTTAGACTCTAAGCTTAAAAATAGAACACAAGAAAGAGAAACATTCCTAAATGCCTTATATCTTCTCCCTTATGAGTGTAGCTCGCTACACAGCCTTTAAAGAGACTCTACTTGACATGGCTTATTAGACTCCCAATTAACCAAGATCCTAGGGCTCTTATACTAATTTGACATAACCTTAACCAGGGCTTAGTCATGTCGGGTGCCTCAAGACCAACCGGGATCGGAGACCACCCCAAATACCCAACCATAACACCCTACACCCAATGTTGGATGAATTCTTAACATATATAACATAATAAAATGGAACAATCATAAATGATATACATTCAACAAGTGTCAACCCCAATACCAATACCAATGTCAAGGCTGACACCATTACCGACATCGCCCATACCAACCCAAGGTAGTCCCACAAAGCCTTCATCCAAAAGTAAAACAATGCCCGATAGGGAAATTGATAGAAGACTAAGTGTGTATCGAGAGATTCAAGCCAACTCAAGAGCAACAAGATGATCAACAAGGTGCTAGTGAATTGAAATAGGCCACTCACGGCTTCACTAGACTTTAGATTAATTTTTTTGCAAGAAAAGAGATGAACACAATAACAATAATGCTAGTGAATCGAAAGAGCCCCACACGGCTTCACTAGACTTCAAAAGACCAACAACAATACAATGATAACAAAAGAGATAGATAGATAGTTTAACATACAATATTCAAGAATCTAACCCTAACCACATGTAAGGACCCTAAGATTAATAAATGTTAACACCAAACTCTTACTTGGACCAAGAGGGACTCAAAGAACCCCAAGATCCTAGTTTCTAGCCAAGATACAACACAAGTATCACTCTACTTATAAGATTCAAATTTGGGGCTTCTCCAATGGAAGAGAGAAGTTCCAAAATATTACAAGTGTTTTGTGTCTCAAAATATTATGAATGAACTAAGGCAAAATAACTCTAATGTTGTCTATTTATATTACACCACAAATAAAAGATAAAATGACTATTTAACCCTTGCCATGGGTGGCCTTGGAGTGTAAGTTTATTATAATTCAAGGCTCCTCTTCACACTTAAAAATATTTAAACCATTTGGTGGATCAAGTAACAATGTACACATGACCATTTGCATTAACAAGGCTTGGAGTCGTTGTAACTCACGTGCCTGGCCTCATGTGAAAGTTCTCAAACTAGGAATTTCTGTATCATCCTCTCCATCTTGAAGGGATTTGTCCTTAAATTCGGATCATTGCCATCCTCCACCGTTTCTACCTGAGAGAGGTCACACACGTTGAAAGTGTTGTGCACTTGATATTCCGGGGGTAGATCAATCTTGTAGGCATTATCATTGATCCTTTCTAATACTTGGAACGGGACATGACCCCGCGGAATCAACTTAGCATTCTTTTAAGACGGAAATCCATCCTTCCTTAGGTACACCCACATCCAATCTCACAATTCAAGAATGAGCTTTCTTCTTTCTTTGTTGGCTCGCATTGCAACTTCTTGGTTTTTCTTCTCCAACCGCAACCTCACCTTCTCATGTAGCTTCTTCATGGCCTCGGCCCATTTTCTTCCATCTAAGCTTATCACAAGATCACTTGGCAAAGGGGTTAAATCCAAAGGGGTAAGGGGGTTGATGTCGTATACACACTCAAAGGGTGTCATCCTCATGCTTGAGTGTATAACACGATTATAAGCAAACTCAATCAATGGTAAGTGCTCCTCCCAAGAAGTTATTTTTCCCTGAACCATGGACCGCAGCATAGACCCTAAGGTCATATTTACGACTTCCATTTGGCCATCGATTTATGGGTGGCATGAAGTCGAAAACAACAACTCAGTACTGAGCCTACCCCACATTAACTTCTAAAAGTGGCTTAGGAATTTAGAATCCCTATCACTCACTATGGTCCTCAAAACACCATGAGGTTTTACAATATTATCAATAAACAAAGAGGCTACACTAGGCGCATCATCACATTTGGAACAAGGAATAAAGTGGGCCATCTTGGAAAAATGATCCACCACGATAAAAATACTATCCTGCCCCCTTCTAGTCCTCAACAATCCCAACATGAAGTCCATTGATATATGGGGTGTACAACCCGTGGGATTGGAGCCGTGACTTGGCTTCTTTTCACTCAACAAATTGGCCGTAAATTCGGGCCACATCCTTGTGCATTCTAGGCCAATAAAATTGTTCTTCCAAAATTTTGAGGATCTTCTCGACCCCAAAATGGCCCATTAGAACGCCATTGTGTTCTTCCTTCACAAACAATTCTCTCTATAAACTTGAGGGAACACACAATTGTCTACCTTTAAACAAGTATCCATCAAATTTGGTATAGGGATGAGAACCCCTATCCATAACCCACCTATCCCTATCCAACTATTCACTTTTCCTATAGATAGGAGCGAAGTGAGGATCTTCGGGATATAAATACTTGAGGCTTTCAAACCCCAGCAACTTATAATAAAAAGTAGACACAAGCACATGTTTTTAAGATAAAGCATCGGCAACCACGTTGTCGTTACCTTTCTTGTAATGAATAACATAAGGAAAAGTTTCAAGAAATTCAATCTATTTGGCATGCCTCCAGTTAAGCTTGTCTTGTGCCTGTAGATGCTTCAAGGATTCATGATCCATTCGGATCATGAATTTTTTAGGCCACAAATAATGTTGCCAAGTGGACAAGGCTCTAATCAAGGCATACAACTCTAAATCGTACATAGAGTAGTTTAGAGTTGATCCTTTGAGCTTTTCGCTAAAGTAGGCAATAGGCTTTAATTCTTTCATTAAAACCACGCCTATACTGACTTTGCTAGCATCATATTCGCCCTCAAAAGTCTTGTCAAACTTCAGCAATTGTAGTAAAGGGGGCGAGATGAGCTTAGCTTTCAAGTCCTCGAAGACCTTAGCTTGTTTATCTCCCCACTTGAAATGCCGATCCTTTTTAATCACTTCGTTCAAGAGGGAAAAAATAGTGCTAAATCCTTTTACAAAACGTCTATAAAAACTAGCCAACCCTTGGAAGCTTCTCACTTCACCTAAGGTTTTGGGAGTTGGCCAATTTTTAATGTCGTCAATCTTAGATTCATCCACTTTGACCCCTCTTGAGCTCACTACAGACCTAAGAAATACAACCTCATGGACACTAAAAGAACACTTTTCTAGATTAGCATGTAACTTCTCCTTTCATAGGACATCAAACACATATTGTAAATGCTTTACATGCTCATCTAAGGACTTACTATAAACTTACACATCATCAAAGTAAACAACAACAAACTTTCTGATAAATGGCTTCATTATATAATTCATTAGCCTCACGAAAGTACTTGGAGCATTTGTTAGGCCGAATGGCATAACCATCCATTCATAGAGACCGAATTTGGTCTTGAAGGAGGTTTTCCATTCATCACCCGGTTGCATACGGATTTGGTGATAGCCACTCCTCAAATCAATTTTATAAAATAAACACGAACCACTCAATTCATCAAGCATATCATCTAATCTAGGAATAGGGTGACGATATTTTACCGTTATCTTATTGATGGCTCGATAATCAACACACATATGCCAAGTCCTATCTTTCTTGGGAACTAGTAGCACCAGGACCGCACAAGGACTCATACTCTCCTTGATGTACCCTTTGTTAAGAAGTTCCTCAACTTGGCATTGCAATTCCTTGGTATTCGTCGGGTTGCTTCTATAAGCCGGTTTGTTGGGCAATTGTGATCCCGGCACAAAATCAATTTGGTGCTCAATGCCTTGAAGTGGAGGCAATTCCTTTGGGAAGACATTCACGTAATTCTAAAAAACATAAGAAATAGATAGAGAAATAAAAATGCTAGCGGGGTTAGTATTAAAATAATGAGCCAAGAGTAGCATCAGAGTGTCCACGTCATGATCCACAAATAGTTCCTTCCTCCTAGCCATCATCACTATGCTCCCATTCCCCTTAGAATTTAAGGACCCCTCGGCTTCCCCTACTCTCTCTCTCTTAGATTCCCTTTCTTTTCCCTCACTCTCAGCCTTCTTTCCTTTTTCCCTTAATTCCCGCATCTTTTGGTGTAATTTATTCACTTGGGAAGGCAATAATGGATGAAGAGTGACCTTTCGGCCATATTTCTCAAGTGTATACCAATTGGACCTTCCATCATGTTTGGTTGACCTATCGTATTGCCAAGGCCTTGCTAACAATAAGTGACAAGCTTGTATTGGTATCACGTCACAAAGCACATCGTCATGGTAGTTGGCTACCTTAAAACGTATCACATATTGCCTTGTGACCTTTAACTCGCAGCATTTATTCAACCATTGCAACTTGTAAGGACTAGTGTGAGGTGTAGTCAGAAATTTCAAGAAGTTCACCATTGCAACACTAACCACATTCGCACAACTTCTACTATCTATCACCATAGTGCACACACTTTCCTTCAAAGACATTTAGTATGGAATAGATTCTCCCATTGGCTAGGATCATCTATCGCCTTACTAATCATTGCACGTCTTAATATAAAGTTTGGGACCACGCACTCCCCTTCTTGTGGATAAGCATCCTCACAATCATCATCATGTGGCTCCCTCTCGATCGTCTCTCCGTCTTGAGGCTCAGCCTCACTCTCATCAACCTCAATACCTACTTTTTCACTAAAGAAATACAATCTACCTTCCCTAAGGATTACATTACGTGGGTTAGGGCATTCGTTGGCTTTATGCCCCCAACCTTGGCACTTGAAGCATTGGAACCCTTTCGGATTAGGATACTTGTGAGCTTCTTGCCTCAGAGGGATTTCTGGACTGTTTTGGACTCGGGCAGCCTAGTAGTGGCGGGTTGGTCCTTGTTTTTGGACCAACCCAAAGAGGTTTGAACCATATCCTTACCGCTCGGCCAACCCGAGGCTGATTGTCCTTTTGCTTTGAACAACAACCTCTCTTTAAGTTCCCTTTCCATCTCAAGAGGCGCTTGGAAAATACCTTTGATGGTATCAAAATTTTGAAGTTCAAATGAGTGAAGATCTCTTTGTTCAACCCACACATGAACTGAATGGTGTCATGACTAATTTGTTCACCACGATGATCAAGTTTCAACATGAGTTGTTGAAACTCATCATAATATGTCATCACACTTCAATTCCCTTGCCGCAAGTTGTAAAATCTAGCAAGTAACTCATGGCGATAACTCTCGAGAAGGTACTATTGCCTCATTAGGTACCTCAACTGAAACCAAGGTGGTGGTTGCCCATCAATCAATTCATTACCAAATTGTTTGATGTATTCCCTCCATGTGTTAACATAGCCTTCAAAGTGAGATATGGCATAACAACTCTTCTTCTCTTCCGAGATATCATTCACTTGAAACACTTTATCACATGCCAGCTCCTAAGCAAGATACACCTCGGAGTCACTTTTACCTTTGAAGATAGGTAGGCTCAATTTAATAGTATTGATGCTTGCGTCTCTCTCTTGGTATCGGTTTCCTCTTTCTCCAACCCTCAATATCTTCTTGGATCCGCATGTCCCCCTCTCATCTCTTCCCCCTCATGTAAGCATCATCAAAGAATCCATACTCTTTATAATCCTCTCTACCATATTCCTTAAAGTGGATGGGACAGTTTTGGACATTTAGAACTTGATTTGGAGGGATTGGGTTTTGTGGAGGTGGTGGTCTTTGGTTTAGTGGAACTTGGAAGTGAGGGTTTAGATTTAGTAGAGGTGTTGGGCGCCCAAGTCCCTCTTGTGGAACTTGAGGAGTTTGGGAATGGGTTAGTCTATTAGAGTCTCGGTTTAGGGGGTCATGAGTGGTTTAGCTTGCGGCATTTAGTGGAGTTAGTGAAGGTTTGGTAATTGTGGCCATGCTTCGGGAGTAATGGTGGCGAAGGAATTTCTATCATGTCCACTTGACGAAACATGTCGAGGAGTAGAAGGGCGAGAGTTCCTTTTGACTCTCCACTTGTTCTAACCTCCCACTAATAGTCGTCACTTCTCTCCTTATGGCTCTCACTTTAATACTCAACCTTTCAAGAGTTCGGGTCATATCCTCAAGAGTGGCCCTCATACTTTCCATTTCATTAGAATCCACAGTTTGAGACATGATTCCTTTTATTTTCAAGGTATCACCCACACAAGCAAGAAACAAGTTAGTTTAAAAACCTCTTCACCCATACTCTCTCGGATCACTCACACTTGAGCTCCATAAGTGTTGTAGATTGGCTAGAAACCAATGAATCCTTAAGGTTTGAGTATGCTCTTGTCCGGAGTGGATTCTTGATTGAAACTCAAAGAATTCCCGTCAGACTAGAGTCAAGGAGTTACAACGTATTCAAACAACAAAATCACACAAACAAACAATGACACAAATACAAGGCTTCAAAGGACTAATTGACAACCTAGTAGGAATATACTAGCTTGCTAATTAGTTCTCGAGTCAATTAGAAGAAACTATGAATCAATAATTAGAAACTAGATTATCCAAATTGAGCTTAATTAATGACATGAACAGTGATTAAGGTGATGTGGAAGCATGTTATTGGTCATGGGTCCATACATTTTGTTCATCAACTTGAAGCCTTAATCTTCACAATTTTGTAATGGATGACTTTGCTTTTGGAAGGAAAGTAAAGTCTTGTAACTTTTTAACTTTTTCCAACTCAAAAAAGGTAAGGCTTGACTTTACTAGTTCCACAAGACAAGGCTCCTTGCTTTAAGGAAAAGTGGTTGTTAAGTCAAGGAAGTGATGTTGGCAAGTCTTCTCACAAACAACTTTACAACTTTGTCTTGCAACCTTTTTGGATCTATTTTAGTTTTTATAGTGGTTAAGACATGAGATGAAGAGAAGATCAATATGAACACCACAATAATACTTCAAGAACACAACCACAATTCACCAACAACAACCCACTTTAAACGTCAAGCAACAACAACACACAACTTTGTCTACTTCAAGTTCATCATACTACCACTTCAAGTCCACAATAGCAATGTCAATATGTTAAGCTCAACTTAGCTTTAGACACCTTTTGTGTTGATGAGAAAGAAATCAACATAAGAAACAAAGTAGACAAACAAAATTATTGTAGATCTAACAACCATTTTCGGCCAAGACTTTCAACAACACACTTTTGGTAAAAGCTTTCCAAGATTGGTTTTGTAGTGACAAAACCAAGCCTTGAGCTTTGATACCAAATGATACAATACTAAGTGTGTATCACGAGATTGAAGCCAACACAAGAGCAACAAGATGATCAACAAGGTGCTAGTGAATCGAAATAGGCCACGCACGGCTTCACTAGACTTTAGAGTTAATTTTTTTTTGCAAGAAAAGAGATGAACACAAGAACAACAGTGCTAGTGAATCGAAAGATCCCCACACGGCTTCATAAGACTTCAAAAGACCAACAATAATACAATGATAACAAAAGAGATGGATAGATAGTTTGACATACAATATTCAAGAATCTAAGAACCCTAACCACATGTAAGGATCCTAAGATTAATAAATGTTAACACCAAACTCTTACTTAGACCAAGAGGAACTCAAAGAACCACAAGATCCTAGTTTCTAGCCAAGATACAACACAAGTATCACTCTACTTGTGAGATTCAGATTTGGGGATTCTCCAATAGAAGAGAGAAGTTCCAAAATATTACAAGTGTTTTGTGTCTCAAAATATTATGTATGAACTAAGGCAAAATAACCCTAATGTTGTCTATTTATATTACACCACAAATGAAAGATAAAATGACCATTTAACCCTTGCCATGGGGTGACCTTAGAGTGTAAGTTTATTACACTTCAAGGCTTCTCTTCACACTTAAAAATATTCAAACCATTTGGTAGATCAAGTACTAACCCACACACGGCCATTTTCATGAACAAGGCTTGGATTCGTTGCAACTAACGTGTTTGGCTGGCCTCATGTAAAAGGTCTTAAACTAGGAATTCCCGTATCAGAAATGCTCCCGACCATAGCCAAAACCAAAGTCTATGACATGACAAAAGTACATAGAGAAATCCTATACATGAAATGGAGCCTTCCGGATTATGGAAGTTACATGAAATGGAGCCTTCCAGATTATGGAAGCTCACCACTTCTATCCAATACAAGTTTTCCCCAAATTCAATCACTGAGCAGGAGGGTAGTATGGACATTTCCTTCATCGCGGGGGATACAGCACCCGAAGATGGGTTAGTGAATGAACGCTAGCATGTACTAAGGATAAGAATAAAATAATGTCAATATTTGAAACCAAGTAAATAACCATATGCAAGCACAACCATACATATACATATATAATCTATATCGGGAAAGAGAACCAGATTTAGCATGCCTTTAAAATCATTAGCCTAGGTATGTGTAGCTTAACTATCCTAGAACCACCCATGGTTTGTATAGGTCCAGTGTCACCCTCTGAACGGGCTCCAGTGGGTGTAGCTGCACGAACCGAAGATATCATAGGGGCAGGGGATTCTCGTATACCCCATAAGTATATGGTCCCCATGACCAATCCTCATATCGGCAAATATGAGTTTCCAATGTACGTCCATTGGACTCACACCTTCATGATTAGCTATCACAACCCGCCATTATTGCCCAATTAAAACCATTAGCACACAACTAAATCAACAACTCCATATATTATTAACCAAGGTTATGAGAAGTGGTATCGTCATACCGGCTATAGCTTGAAAGAAATGTCATTAGCCAACACTTAGGAGATTCACATGACCCCGTAAACTCCGTTATAAAGTTCACTTAGAGGATTCCTGTGTACCCTACAAGGTTTTAAATCAAAGTCATGGTCACCAAGGCCTTACCATTTAGCCGTTAGAACTATCTAACCAATTTAGGTTCCATTACCATATTATACCATCCAATGTTTTCAATGAAAGTCCAACTATGTAGTAAAAGAATTCTCATAGGCATTTTAACAAACATGATGAGGGTATATAGTTTCCAAACCAAACCAAGTGCCAATTAACCATTCTCATGCAACCACATGTATAGACGACCATTATAATATGAAAACCATAAGTAAGAAAAGGGGAAAACATAAATCAACCATTAATAACCAAAACCCCCAACATATGATTCAAAACCAAACAATACCCATAGTTAAATCATGAAAATCATTCGTTAAAACATGAATTTAGTTTAACGAACAATGAAGGAGGAGTAACATGCATTAGATACCAAAGAAAATGGAGGGAAATCACCCTTGAAAGGCCCAATTGATATGTTTGATGAAAACCCTAAATGTTCTTGACCTTGAGGATTTAGGAGTGTTTGAGAGTCTATGCTAATAATGCCCTAAGAAAGTTATAAGACATGGGTTTTAAGTTGGCCAAGAGGGGAAATGTCCAAAATACCATCAGCTTAAAAGCTGAAAAATATGCGCAGGAGCGTACGACTCCCCCCTTGACTCATATACACAACGTACGAGTGGTACCCACCACTCGTATCCTAGACAGAATGGTGGATATCACACACTGTCCACCATACGACTCCCCTTACCCAAATCATACCCATAACATACGATTAGTACCAATAAACCGTAACCAAGACAGAATCAAAAGAGGTTGACACTGGGAACCTACAAGTTGGATCTTACCACTCGTACCATCTCCATACGACTCGTATGGAGTCTAGTTGTACCTAGGACAATAACTAACCAAAACCACACTGAGTAACATATGACCAAGACCCCTAAACCGTACCCTATCATACAATAAGTACCCCCAATCGTATGATGTCCAAAAGCGCATACTCAAGAAATTTTCTAAGGATCAAAACTCAGGGTGTTTCAAGACAGGTCCTTGGGATTCATTAAAAACCCTATGAATACAAATGAACTATGCTACCCTGTCAAAAATAGCATTTTGGGTTCAACGGTACAATCAAAATTATCAATCGAGATTGTTTTGATAAAATATAGGCCCCACATCCAGTTTTCCATTTTAACCAAATTTCACCCAATAGCCCAAATCAAGCTCGAAAGCTTTAGGAACCAAACCAAAGGTCCCCCTTGTCTAAAATCCACATTTTGGAGCTAATGGAATTGTAAGAATTTTCATCCGGGGCCATTTACTAGACGGTTTGACCAAAGACCAGTTTCTCAACTTTAAAAGCTCCAAAACATGGAACGGGGCTTTAAAACCCAAACAAATTGCATGAAAACGGACCATCATTTAAGTGTTGGTTTAGGAACTGAGTACATATCGATAGCCCAATTATCTGCAATTGCATGAAAATTGAAGGATGGTTCATTCCATTGAGGGAAAACAACCTTATTGCTTTACTAATACAGTTTAAATCTCCAAGTTATCACCGCAATTACTCGCCTTTAGTTAAATAAATTACTTTCATTTCTTATGAAATAAAATTTAGACTATTAATCAGGTATTTGTCCAATCGTTAGTATTTTGTACTACCATATATAGTATTAAAATTGGCCCCTTTTATAACCAAATAAGTTTTTTTGTTCTTAGTAAAGTGGGAGTAGTAGTTATAGAGAAGACATACATCTCCATAACTCATCTTGGATCCAATTGAAAGTTAAAAGACTTTTATTTATCAGAAGAAGGTGAAACCTTATAAGTGATTATAAAATTGAAGCTTCGGGTTGATAACATGCTAAGAAATTAAGCTCAAAATAACACTATTAAAGATAGAAACGAAGAGATAAAATAAGAGAACTTTCTTCTTTCTTTTCAAGTGTACCATACATCACCTCTCATGAACCTACTTATATTATTACATAGAGGGTGGTTACAAGGTTACCTTAAATGCAACCTAACTATTGAAATCATGGAGAAGGTTATAAATGTGCAGAAGATCATGTATGATGTTATGGAGGTGTCTTGAGTTACTTTACAATGCCTAGAAGTGGAACTCTAACAGTTCAACTCCCTTGTTAAAAGCTAACACAAAATGTTGGATGAGCATCCACAATGATAGTAAATTAAAAATTACTTATTAGTGGAGTCCAACCAACCAGAGAAGAAGCCCACAAAACCGGACTCTCTTTGTTGTGAACTTTCCAGCTCTCTTCTTTGCAGCACTCTTAGGAACTCATCTGAACTTAAAGTCCCATCACAATCTGAATCAAACATGAAAAATATCAAATCCACCACATTATCACTAAGTGTTATGCTGCAAACCTGGTAAGAGACATCATTAGCAAAGTTGGTCAAATTTGTTGAGGGGAAGAATAGAGAAGAGAGGAGCTTTTAGAGACTTATCATACTTGGTTAGCCACTTTCTTCAACTCTTGCCTTGACAAAAGTCCGTTTACTTTCCCATAGCTTAAGATGGACTGAGAAAATGACGGCAGTTCTTTCCGTAGCTCAGCAAGGCTCATGAATTCGTTGAATGTAATTCGTAAATCTCTAAGTTGTGTTTCATCATCAAGATCTTCTACTCGGTCAAGAAACTTGTCGATGTGACTTATATCAGCAGATGCAACCATTGATAGCGCAAAATCTTTAGCAGAAATGCTTCCTTGTGACTTGTAGTCATAATGGGCAAATTCCAATCGAGATATCTGAAATTCATAAAGGAAATTTGACACATTTTTTCTACAGGGGAAAAATCTGACATTTAGAAGAAATATGAATACTGTATTCCTGGGGGATGGAAAAACATACTTCATCATGTAAATCTCTTAAGAACTGAACGAATCTTTCTTGCTCAAGGCACCCGTTGCCATCTTTGCCAAAGAAATACTCTAAGAGACCTCCTTCCTCTACTGAACCACTAACTTTTAGTCCAAATCGCAATCCATTTCTGTGTCGGGCACCTTGTCTATTAGCAGTTCGCATGAGTTCCATCATTCTCTTAAATTCATCCTTGTCAACTCCTCTGTTCATTAAACTAATCAGAACAACTAGAAGATGCATCAAGCTTGTTTTATTTTCTACAACAACAACAACATACCCAGTGTATTCCCATATAGTGGGGTCTGGGGAGGGTAGTGTGTACGCAGACCATACCAGAGGGTCAAGCTTGTTTTATTTTCTAGAAAAAAAGTATGTTGTTGACTCTTGTAAGAGCATATTGCTAAAGAAGTGTGTTGTTTCTTATTAAGCATACATAGGACGTGTTTGATACAAAGGAAAATGTTTAAGAGCATATTTCTAAAGAAGTGCGTGATTGCTTAATTAAGTATACATTAGGGCGTGTTCAGCGCGAAGGATGACGTTTTTAATGACTTTTAATATCAGAAAAATAAGTGGGTTTTTTCTAATTTATTTTCATGCGTTCACCACATATGCTAAACATATTATCCTAAAACCATTCATATATAATCATGACAAAAAATATGAAATGTGAGTGTTGGATATTGTGGATGAAGATGAGGTGGCTTGGAGGGTAGGGAGGACACGATTAATGTGGAGTGACACTGGTAGAACTTATTTTTCCTACTTCCATTAAGGAAGTTATTTCCTTATTTTTAAGTAAATTATTTTTTCAGAGAAAATATTTTCTAAAAACTTTGACCAACTGAACATGAGAAAATCAGAACGTCGCGTAACAAACACACCCATTATCTATTTACGAAATAAAAAATCAAAGAGGGTAGAAACAAAATGAATAACAGAAAAACGAATGACATACCCATCATTGTCAAGGTCAAACATTTGAAATGCCTCTGAAAAGCTTGGTTCTGGGATGCTAAGTAGTGTAACAAAAAATATGTACCTGAAAAAGATCATCCAAGGAGAATTTGATGACTTATTGCTTAGACATTATCAAGAGATCAACAACGAATAGTTCAAAATACTCACTCTGGAAATGATATAAGTCCATCATTATTGGTATCAAAGAGCATGAAAAATTCTGAAGGAGCACAATGTAGTTTACTTGAAGTCGATTCTCCTTTCAGATAACCCCCTCTAACACCAGTTGTTTCAGATGAAGGAAACACCGGAACAACTGCTCGCATTAAATCCCCTGGTGTCATATACACTTCGCCACCTTGAGTTCGGTAAGACGCGAAGTACTCAAACACCTAGAATCAACATAAAAATAAAGTAAGAGTACAACTTTTAAGCATGGCACTTTAAGATTAAATCAGATATATTTCTGCCAAACGTATAAAACAAAATCCATTTTGACATCGCATTTGTAATGATTTATGACCGTATAATTCCACAAAGTATTATGTGTGATGTGCTCAGATCGAGTAGAAACTTCTCGTTATGCTTGTGGTTCCTCCTTTTCATTTATTTGTTTGTCTCGCTTCATGGACAATTTACGAAATTGAACATGTAATGAGCCTTCAGGTCATAATTTTTTGCACGTTTTCTATGTTTTGAGCCTTCCTATAGTTGCTACAAGGTATATGTCACATGATGATGTCACATGATGGGACATGTGTTTCGGTTCTCGAAGAGTTTGGTTAGGTTTACACTAATTTTCCTATTTTGGAGCCTTTAATGTTGAGAAGTTTTGACTTTGGTCAAAATTTCTAGTAAACTACCTCAAATGAAAATTTTAATAGTTTTGCTAGCTCCGGATCGTGGATTTTGGTTTATACGGACCTTTGATTCATGTCCCGAGGCTTTCAAACTCATTTTAGGAGCTTGATTTGAATCTGTAGTGAAAATCAAAAAAGTGTTGACTTTGGTCAATATTTCATCAAACATCCTCCGTTTTTCTTTCATCGATTTCAGTAAGTACGTAACACCGTTTTCAATAAGATACCATATTTGATTTATGTGCATGGAATTTCAATCGAATCTCGCATAACTGTTCAAGGACATTTTAGACTTGGGACTTTTTATGGGGTGTCGCACCTGGTGCAACCCATTTTTGTTTTTCGCATTTGTGAAGGGCCTGTGGCGTGCACGATGAAGGGTCCGATGGGACCTGGCCCAGGTCCTTCGTCATGTTTGGAGAAGGACCATTGCGTCCACAATGGTCAGGCCTAATGGGTCCTCGCCTGTGTTTATATAAACCTCCTTATTTTGCGTGTACTTGTTCTACTTATATGAAAGTTGATAGTCTTTTGGTATAGGTAATGAACTAGATTTTTTTATGCGAGTATTGGTGGTGTAAATAGGTTTGAAAATACTGCTCGTACATTTTAATGTGATGCGACCAAGTTAACGTTGATGCAACTAGTTAAACTTGAGATCGTAAGTATGTATTTTAGTTTAAAGTTTAAAGTGACCAAGTAAATACAAGTTTCAAGTTAAATTAAGGGATTAAGAAATGAAAATGGAATAAAATGCTTGCTTGACTTAATTAAGCTAGTAGGTGAGTCATCTATTTGAGCAATATGGTCAAAGTTAAATGTGCCAAGGAGGTGTATTACCTACATAAGCTAATGGATCAGATTAAGGCTTATATTAATGGGCTCTTTTAAAGGCCAAACTAAGTAAAATAAAAGGAAAAGAGAATGGGCAGCCCAACACCTAGAAATCTGCCCAAAATCGAATAAATTAAAGGCCCACTTTAGCTATTAATAAAGCAAGTAGGTACATTACCTACTTTTATCTTTTGACCAACTTGAACTTCTTAAGTAGGTGCATCACATACTTGACCAATTTGTGGTCCAAAATGAGCAAAAACGGGTGGCTAGAAAGGGGGATTATAAGATCAAGATGAGCTGTGTTGGTTTTTAGCTTTGAAATTGGAGAAATAACAAAGAAAGAGTTGAAGAAAAATAAAATACGGCAATAGCATTGTCAAAGAAAATTATTTTATTAATAACTCAAAACATATATTTATAGCTAAATTTCTAACTACACTTCAATTTAAATAAGAATAACTAATTCCTATTCAAATAATAAAGGCCAAACCCATCGGTGGCCCCCTAAACTTGGTACGAACTTTCACTTAGGCACCTCAACTGGACGTTGTTCACTTTAGGCACCTCAAGTAGCCATAAACTGTGTCATTTTGACACCTTTCGACATCACCACGGGTGCGTGTGTCTCACTCGCCGCCAGCATGGATAAAACGACCAATTATTTGTGCCAACTCATTTAAATTGCCACATCACCATATGCACCTAAATTTTTATTTTTTAAAAAAAAAGACAAACACATGGAAAGGGACCAATTATAAAAAGACATTTGTCATTTTTATAAAAAAAAAAATTATATAATTAATTTAAATAAAAAATATTAATAACCCCACCCCCACCTTATATTATCTTCCTAACAACCCCACCCCACCCCACCCTATATCATCTTCCTCAACCCACCCCACCCCCCAACGTTTTCTTTTTTCTTTTTCTAATCATACATTTTTCTTTCATTTTCTTCCATACCCACTATCTAATTTCCATTACCACCATAGCATCACAATCACTAAACTCCACACAACTTTAATCTCCATCAATGGAGGTTGAATCCTCAATTAATGGAGGTTGAATGTTTCAATCCATCGTGTTGCTCATCCTTTATAGAAGTTTCTGGAAGCTTGAATTCTTTGAACGATTTGGAAAATGTAAATGATTTACTAATCTTCTTGAAGAAAGAAAGAAACACACAGTGACGTTTTTGAATTCGTTTTAATTTTTTTTCTTTTTTTTTGGCTTGTCGTTTTTGTTTATGTGAAACTGTAAAAGAGAGTGCGAAAGAGAGAGAATAAAGGAGAAGAGTGGAGTGGGGTGGGGAGGGGGGCTGCCAAATAGAGAAGAGGACTTGGGGTGGGGGTTGTCGGGGAGATGGGTGGTGGTGGAGAAGATGACTTTGGGGTTTTGGGGGTGGGGTGGGGGTGGGGGTGGGATGCCAAATAAAATTAAATAATTTTATAATTATTTTGGAAAATGCCAAATGCCATCAATTAATTGGTTCTTTTAATTTAATTGTGTATATATATTAATGAGTTGGATAATGATGTCATTAATTGCTATGTATATATATTGTTGTTGATTTGGAAACAATTTCAATAATTTAAAACAAATTCAAGATAAAAAATTATGAAAATACCCCTCAAAAATTACGAAAATACCCCTGAAACGCGCCCAAAAGCAAGTGTGATACACTCTCTTTGCTGAATCAGCAAAAGGTGCCAAAATGACACAGTTTATGGCTACTTGAGGTGCCTAAAGTGAACAACGTCCAGTTGAGGTGTCAAAGTGAAAGATCGTGCCAAGTTTAGGGGGCTGCCGATGGATTTAGCCAATAATAAAAGGACAACTAATTTCTTAGTCACATAAAACTCTAATAATTTAAAACTACCAAAATTATCTATTCCTACTTTATTTCTGAGACACATCTTTAACACTCCTCCTTGGATCAGAAATTGTCTCGGCTTCGGCTAAATTTGAACTCTTGAATAAATCTGTCAATTCATCTTTGTTCTTGCATGGCTTGTGTGCATCTTCTGTTGGATTGTTGGATTAAATAAGAAACTTTTGTCTCTCATATCAACTTGTAAAATCTTATGATTAGTGGAATCAAATATTCGACAATATTTATCCTCAAATAATAATTTAAATCCTTCTTCCATTAGCTGACCACCACTGGAAAAACTTTTATCAAATATCAGGCAAATAAAGGACATTTGAAATTTTTTTTAACCTGAAATTGCTTAGATTGCAACATTCCCTTTTCCTTCTACAAGAATATAGTCACCATTCCCAATTTTGATTTTCTTATTTTTCAAAGGCAAACACTCTTTAAAAAGAGTTTTTTTGTCATATGTCATGTGGTTTGTACAACCACTGTCAATCATCCAAAAATCAGATTTCTCGGTTGAACATGTTGCACAAATAAGTGATTTTCTTTTTCTTCTTTGGTGACTTGGTTTCTACTTCATATTTTTTAGATTTGTTTTTGCAAATCAAAATTTCATGGCCAAGTTGATTGCAAATCTTGCATTGTGCATCTAGTCTCTTCCAATATTTAAATGGAGGATAACCTATTTTGCCACAGTGCTGGCAAGGTGGGTAGTTTTTCTTGAATTATTACCCTTGTTTTGAGTCTTGTGGTTGGCTACCAAAGCTCCTTCAATCATACCATCCTGCCCCATAAGCCTCATTTGCTCTTGTGTCTGCAACGTATTTAACAATTCTGCCAAGGTAATCTTGGACGGGTCTTTGTGTTTTCCAAGGTAATTATTGATACTTCGTATCTTTCAGGCATTGTAACAAGAATTTTTTCAACAATTCTTGAATCTATCAATTTTGTGTAAAGCAATCTTACCTTGTTAACAATGCCAAGAAGTCGGTCTGAGTACTCTTTGACGATCTCAGATTCCTTCATCTTTTGCAATTTGAATTCCCTTATTAGATTCAATGCCTTTATGCCTCGTATTCTTTCATCTCCGATAGATTCTTCCTTCAGATAATCCCAAATTTCTTTTGTTGATTTAAAGGCCATAATTCTCATGAAAATTATTGGACAGACTAGCAAACAAAGTTGCTTTTGCATTTGATTTTTTGATTTTCTTTTTCTTTTGGCTTTTGATCTGGGCCACGTAGGATTATGGGATAGATTCTCCGATAGATTCTTCCTTCAGATAATCCCAAATTTCTTTTGTTGATTTAAAGGCCATAATTCTCATGAAAATTGTTGGAGACAGACTAGCAAACAAAGTTGCTTTTGCCTTTGATTTTCCGATTTTCTTTTCCTTTTGGCTTTTGATCTGGGCCACGTAGGATTATGGGTAGCAGAAGAACTTCAGAATCCTCTTCAACGGCTTTCCAAAGATCTAAAGCCTCAAGATAAGTCTCCATTCTTACTACCCAAAGATGATAATTTTCACCATCAAAGACACGAGGAGCTATTTGGGAAAAGTTGTTTTCAGAATCCATATTTCTCACAGATCCCTCAAGAAACTGGCTCTTTGATACCAATTGTTGATTTTTGGCTTTGAAATTAGAGAAATAACAGAGAAAGAGTCGGAGACAAATATACTGCAATAGTATTGTCAAAGGAAATTATTTTATTAATAACTTAAAACATATATTTATAGCTAAATTTCTAATTACACTTCAATTTAAAAAAGGATAACTAATTCCTATTCAAATAATAAAAGGACAACTAATTCCTAAGTCACATAGGACTAATAATTTAAAACTACTAAAATTATCTATTCCTACTTATTTCTGAAACATCTTTAACGAGCTGACTTACAATATTAAGGTCCCATTAAGTTTCTCTAAGCTCTCTCTTGACTTCAACCAGTAGCTCCTATACTCCACTTAGGGTTTCTTTCCACAAGTTAACTGTTCACTTTTCTTGGTTATTAAGAGATTTTTCTTTGCTTTTTTGGTTTAAAGTGTGAAGGAAAGTTCAAGCTATTGAAGAGTTCAAGTTAAAAGCATAAGTTACAGAAGTTAAGGTAAGGTGACGCTCTATTTTTGTCCTCCTTATGTATGAGTTTGGGTAAGGAATTATGAATGTGTTTGTTATTAAAAACTCAAGGGATGATGAATTGAATATTTGATTGCTACGATAAAGAAAATTTGGGGCTGTTTTGGGGATTGTTTTATGTGTATATGTTGGGGATTACCGGATTGATGTTAGGGAAAGGTGTGAACAGTTTTTATTAAAATATAGAAGAAGGGTATACTGGTATGCCACCGAACTAAATATTGTGTATGTTTACTGCCCATTCCACTTTGTATACTGTTTTGAAGGTGTAATGAAGTCAAAGTTGTTTCAGAGAATCTTATAAGAATCGATATGGTATGAGGATGTAATTGGAGGCAAAAGGGTTAAAGGAACACCCTTGATTTGACAAATTATGGGCTTAGTACCAGACTACTGTTTTGGTGAAGTTAAGTAGCTCAAATGTTTGTGTTAGCTACTAATACTAGTTAAACTATGTACATTATTGTAGATAAGTAATCCAAAAGGCAGGAGGTTAATTCGGGTAAATATCAGAGTTGTACAGCAAGGTCGGTAAGGCTACTCATTACGTATTCTTTGGCATGAAATCCAACACTTATGTTACAAAGTAAGCTTCCAAAGTTCTACTATAACAAATGATACATAGTGGCAATGTATGATTTCCGGTGTAGCTAACAACCTTGTTCCCACTCCCTAATGTGTTAAAATACTTCAATACGCGCGTATTATCAAGTTTGCAAGTCAACTTTCACTAGCAAGTTTTAGGAGTTCTCCTTTTAGTCAAATAAGATACATGTGTTTATTCAGCTCCTAAGCATTTCATTTGTGTACAAACTACTTCTTACCTCATTGTTACTACATTAAGTGTTTGTTCACGCGTCCCCTACTGGTGGACTATTGTCCTAAAACTCAGTAATTTTATGAGCACTAAAGTAACAATCTAAACGATTAAATAAACTAAGGAACACAAATTTGGTTATGCATGGGTGGCAATTCATGGAAGAAAGCCTAGCATGGGTCGATCCTGATCTTTTTATGTATGGGTGGGAACTCAGGGGCAAAAGTCTAGCATGGGCCGATTCCAATTTGTTTATATACGGGTGGCAACTCAGGGGTATTAGCCAAATATGGGTCGATCCCAACTTATGTATTTACCACGGATCAGTTGGTCATTTGTATCACATGGCTTACAAAGATTATAAAGTGAAGAAAGGTAAAGTAAAGAAAGCAATAGAATGTACATTTTTTCGTAAGTATTTAAAAAGGTGGTCTATTAGCACAATTTATACACGTGTACTTAATTTCATTTGAGCTTCTGTGTTATGTATAGTTACTTTCACCCTTACATATTCAGTACATACTTTTGTACGACATACCTCACGAGGGACCTTTATTTCATGTTACAGGCATAAGTGCTTCAGCTAATACACCTCCTCAGTAGGAGCACAGGACATCCAGCGACTATTGGCGAGCTCCCGGTTGATTCAAGACTTTCCGAGTCTGATATATATTTTGGTATTATACAATAGTTAAGAGTAAGACGGAGGGTTTGTCCCGACCTTAACTAAGTTTATGTATCTTTTAGAGGTTTTTGTAGACCAATGTGAAGTTAAGCATGGTAGTGTCTTGTCTTTTAGACGTTGTGGCCCCAACGGCCAAGTTTTGTATATCTATTTTGAGCTTGCCTACGTGGTTTATTTTCATTGATCATCATATTATATTTGGCTGAACCTTTAATTGTCAGTCACATGCATGACAAGTACAAGGTTATGGGTTGGTGCTCTTGGACCTTTACGACTACGGGTGCCTATCCGCCTCAATGGCATTTGAGACATGACAAAAGTAGTGAAATGGCGGGTTGTCCTAGAGAATCTATAAAGTCGTGTCTATGTAGAGTTTTGCTTATGGGTGTGTTGTGCACCACATCTATAATCAGGAGGCTATGAGACATTTCGGAGTTGTCTCTTTTCTTCATATCTTAGATCATGCAATACAGCCAAAGTTGTAGGTGGAATCATATCTAACCATTGAATCTATTTACTCTCATTATATTAAAGATGTCAGTTACAAGAAAAACTAAGAATATAAGTAAGCAAGTAGATGTGGTTGGGTATAGTCGCACCTTCAACTATTTGGAAAGAGTTCAAAGAGACATTACCTTCCATTTGAGATTCGAGAGGCCCAAGCAAATCAGTTTTTAAATCTTCACCAAAGGAATATGAGCATAAGGGATACAGCCTCCGGTTTAACTCTTTGGCTAGGTATGCTCCTAATATAATAGCTACTATAGACGATAGAGTTCATCAATATGTGGATGGATCAGATCCATATTTGGTCAGAGATTGTCCTGTTGTTGCGTTGAATAAAGACATGGATATAGCAATGATACATATTTTTTTGCACAATAATGGAGGATCAGAAGCAAAGAAGAACGCAAGAATCAGAAAGAGGGCATTCCAAGAGGGCCAAATCTATGGGGAAGTTTATGGCGTCGCAATGAGAGTTTAAGCCTCGATTTTCTAATAGATCACCAAGGCCATCATCTTCTTACTCTGTAGATAGTACTCTACCCTAATTTTAAAAGTCCAATGGCAATAAGTTTCGGCAAAAGAGCGAGAGTTAAGGTTCACGAACATTGAGGTATCAAGATCAAGGGAGTATGAGCTAATTAAGACCTCCTCAACAGCCATGTAAGCAATATGGAAAGCTTCATTTAGGTGCATGTTGATTTGGGATAAATACTTGCTTTTAGTGTTGGATGTTGGGGCACATGATGAGAGAGTGCCCACAAATGAGCATGGGTGGTATAGCACGACCTACTAGATCAGTCGTTCCATCGTCATCATTGGTGCCTTTTTTAGGTAGGGGTATATAGCCTACAGGTTGTGGTAGAGATGTTAAATGAGCAGCTAGTTCTAGCGGAGTTCAGAATCGTACATATGCTTTTGTGGATCGGAAAAATTTAGAGGCTTCTCTTGATGTGGTTACAGGTACATTGTCAATCTTTTCACATAATGTATATGCATTAATTGATCCGGACTTTATGCTAGCATACCTCTATTGGTTGTTGGAAAGTTCAAAAGAACACCGGAATCACTGGTTAAGCTATTTGAAGTGTCTATACCGATTGGAGGGTCTAATATAGCTAAGAGAGTGTATCAAAATTGCATAAATAATTGTTTGTGGTTGTGATACAATGACTGACTTTATAAAGCTAAAATGGTAGATTTTGATGTTATAATGGGTATGAATTGGTTGGACTCTTTTTATGCCAAAGTATATTGCCGAACTAACAAGATGCATTTCCATTTTTCAAAAGAGGCAGTCCTTGAATGGAGAGGTAAAATTGGTTCTCCAAGAGGCAAATTATTTCTTATCTTAAGGAAAAGAATATGATGTCCAAAGGTTACATATCTCATCTTGTTAAGATGATGATGTCCAAAGGTTGCATATGTCATCTAGTGAGAGTGAAAGATATAGATATGGAGCTACCAATTCTTTAAACCATTCTAGTGGTAAATGAATTTCTCGATGTATTTCATGAAAATCTCCTAGGTTTACCTCCAGAACGAGAAGTAGAGTGTTAAAAGTTGTTTTAAGGAATAATGCACGTGATTTATCTTTTATTTTTCTTCAACTTTTTTACATACAACTCCTAGACAAATTGGGATTCCTATTTGTTGTAGGAAACTGATTAGTTATTATTTATGGTAGCAAATAGATTTTTTTGTACGGTAAGTTTAGTCTATTTTTACTTGTAATAGCACTATTTAAGGAGGAGTTGATGATCAATAAAAAATACAGCTTTTACAAAAAAAGAAAAATAAACTTCTTTGTGTCTCCTCTTCTAACTCATCCTGATTTTCAGTTTTTAACTATATTAAAATCAACAATTGGTATCAGAGTTATTTTTCTTGAGAGACCTATCAGTGAAAAGATGAATTCTGAAAATAGTTTTTCACGAATGGCTCCATCCATTTTTTATGGTGAAAATTATCAATTATGGGCTATGAGAATGAAAACTTATTTGGAGGCTCTTGATCTATAGGAAGCTGTGGAAGAGGATTATGAAATTAATCCGCTGCCAAATAATCCCACCATAGCCCAAATCAAGAGTCACAAGGAAAAGAAAACCACGAAGTCCAAGGCGAAGGCAACTCTGTTTGCTTTTGTTTCAACAACTATTTTTACAAGAATTATGTCTCATCATCAAAAGAAATTTGGGATTATCTGAAGAAAGAATATGTTAGAGATAGAAAGAATTCGAGGAATGTAAGTAGTGAATTTAATGAGAGAGTTCGAGTTGCAGAGAATGAAAGACTCCAAGACAGTCAAAGAATACTCAGACAGATTACTTGGCATTGTTAACAAGGTAAGATTACAAGGCACTGAATTTAAAGATTCAAGAATTGTTGAAAAAATTCTTGTTACAGTGCCCGAAAGATATGAAGCATGTATAACTACCTTGCAAAATACACAAGATCTGTCTAAGATTACCTTGCAGAGTTGTTAAATTCTTTTCAGGCACTAGAACAAAGGAAACTTATGAGGCAGGATGGTATGATTGAAGGAGCCTTAATAGCCAACCACAAAACTCAAAGAAGGGATGGGTAAAAATATAAAAAATTACCCACCTTGTGAGCACTGTGGAAAAATGGGTCATCCACCATACAGATGTTGGAAAAGGCCAGGTGTGAAGTGCAACAAGTGCAATCAACTTGACCATGAAGCAGTTATTTGCAAAAGCAAATTTGAGAACCATAAAGCAGATGCACATGTGGTCAATGAATAAGAAGAAAACCATCTTTTTGTTGCAACATGTATCTCAAGTAAGGTTTCAACAAATTTTTGGTTGATTGATAGTTGTTGCACCAACCACATGACTTATAACAAGAGTTTATTTAAGGAATTAAAGTCTACTAAAATATCCAAAGTTAGGATCGAAAATGGTGACCGGGTTCTTGTTGAAGTTAAAGGAACTGTTTCATCAAAACAAGTTCAGGTAATAAAGCAATTTCATATGTTCTTTATGTACCTGATATTGATCAAAACTTGTTAAGTATTTGTCAGTTGGTAGAAAAAGGATACAAAGTATCCTTTGAGGATAAACATTGCTTCATCAATGATGGAGCTGAAAAAGAAATTTTAAACATTAAGATGAGAGGTAAACATTTCTCATTTGATCCAACGGAAGATGTTTCTGTAGAACATGAAAAAAATCAAAGGCTAAAAATTAGAAGATGATCCTCTAATTCAAAAAGCACAAGCAATATGTGAATCTCTTAGGTTTAAAGGAGATTTCAATGTTCCTAAAGGAATTGATTGACGAGACTCGGGGAGAAGTTCATGATAAGTTGGAGATTTGGAGACAAACCCTTGAATCTAAATATTTTCGGCCGAGCAGGACCAAGACGGAGTACTCGGAGTGTAAGTTTAGTAATGTGTCTCAGGATACTGATGTGGTTGTGAAGCTGGATTCTCAGGCCATTCAAGAGAAGGAGAGTTTCAAGTATCTGGGGTCTATGATTCAGGGTGATGTTGAGATTGACGAGGATGTCACGCATCGTATTGGGGCAGGGTGGCTGAAATGGAGGCTTGCTTCGAGGTTTTATGTGATAAGAAGGTGCCCCAAAGCTTAAAAGTAAGTTCTACAAAGTGGCAGTCCAACCGGCTATGTTGTATGGAGCGGAGTGTTAGCCAGTTAAGAAATCCCATGTCCAAAAGTTAAAGGTGGCAGAGATGAGGATGTTGCGGTGGATGTGTGGTCAGACCAGAAAGGATAGGGTGAGGAATGAGATTATTCGGGAAAAGGTGAAAGTGACTTCGGTGGAGGATAAGATGCAAGAAGCGAGGTTACGTTGGTTCGGGCACGTGATGAGGAGAGGTGTTGATGCGCCTGTGCAGAGGTGTGAGACACTAGCTATGGATGATTTTAGGCGGGGGAGAAGTAGGCTGAAGAAATATTTAAGGGAGGTGATTAGACATGATATGGAGCAGTTACAGCTTACAGAGGACATGACCCTTGATAGGAAGGTGTGGAGAATGCGGATTAGGGTAGAGGGTTAGGGGGTGGGAGAGTGTCGGTGACTGCAGGGGAGTATTCTGTATGTGTCTAAAGTTTCTTGTTCGTGGGTGTTATGTGTATGTGGCTAGCGTTGTTAGTTTATTTTTGCATACTGTACAAGCTTATATACATTTAGGTATTGTGTCTGTTATATTGTTATTGATTCCAAGCCGGGGGTCTATCGAAAACAGCCTCTCTACTTCACCTGAAGTAGTGGTATGGACTGCGTACACTCTACCCTCACCAAACCCCACTAGGTGGGAATACACTGGGTATGTTGTTGTTGTTGTTGCTGCTTGTTTTTCAATTTTAGTTTCAATTACAAAATCACATTTTATCTAAAATTTCTATAGTCAAATACTAGTTTTTAAATCAAAGTAAAAAAAAATCTGAAAAAAAGGTGAAAAATTCACTCGGTAAATGGGTTCTAATTTTCTTAAACATAAAATGGACTATAATTTTTACGGCTTGAACCTATAACCTTTAGATCAAATAACAATAACTTTATTAATATTCAAAAAATATTTAATAATATTTCTTACCTTTTCAGGAGGACTCTGCAGTCTCAACCGTTTCTCATACTTGAAGAAAACTTTTTTCCGGTATGAATCTGAAAATTCAGAAAAAAGCAAACTAAGACCATAAATATTGAAGAAATTTTTTAGGAAAATGAAAAATAATCAATTGATTAATTAATATAAATTACAAATACCTCCAAATAAAAAGGTGGATTTCTTCCCAAGGTCTTCTTTTCTAGTTCCGGAATCAGCATAACAAATTTGATGAGAAGAGGATGAAATATAATAGAGAGCTAAGGTTGAGGCTGCAATAACGAAGCCAGAACCCAAAACTGTCGGATTCCTTTTATAGTCACTGGAGCCATTTGATTTGGTGAAGATGGAACGTATAAAAATTGGATTTTGGGCCGCAAGCACTCGGACTGCAGGCCTGGATGATCTTGAAAATACCCATGAATGCATAATAAAAGTAATTACAAGGGAGCATAGAGGATCAGACTTTTGATAGATTATTATGACTAATTTATTAAAGAAAATAGAAAAAAAATGGTGATCCTTGGAAAGTGGAAGTGAGAATAGTACGGATATAATTGATGGAGAAAGAGAGGTGTTGGGAAGTATTTGGCTTAGTTTTTTCCGTAACGGTCTCAAAGGTCATGTATGTGATATACATCGAATACCATTCCGAAACTAAAAAATTTTATACCGTGGTATGTATGTTATGGTATTTAGTATGGTTGTAATACCTCGATCATTTCTTAAGCCCAAATCCGCCTTTTGAGTAAATATGGATGACTTTCAAAGTGATTGATGTTTATACCATGTTGTATTTCTCTAATTTCTACTCTTTGCCATGTAGAGCATTGAATAAGCTTTCTATCGATACCAAATTCGTCCAAATCCAACACTCGGGTGAAGAGTTAGAGTCATTTTAGTGAGACAGTGTGTCACCTGGCACTTTAGCGCATCGTGGAGCCAGCCAAAATAGCAATTGTCATTTTCCAGTAACCCTCCATGATATTAACGCGTCGCGCCAAGGCTCAATTTTAGGATTGTCAAATTCCAATGCACTAACATGATTCCACCACGCCGCAGTGCCCTTCCAGGTCACGACCAAGGTGGCAAATGCAACTTCACCGCGTCGCGCCACTGAGCAGTTTCCCAATTGTCCAATTCCAATGAAGGCCCATGATCCTGGCGCGTCGCGCCAAGGCCAAAATTCGGGCTCCAATTCTAGAGTTTGCTCAAGGGTATTTTGGTCATTTTCGACCATTTTGGCCTCTCTATATATATATACAAGTAGAGAAGAGCAATTCATTTTCTCCCCAATCTCTTCCGAGAAATATCTAGAGCCAGGTTTCTCTCCTCCAATTCCAAATCCCAATCTTCTTTCACCGAGTTGTTCAAGAATCAAGTTCTTTAAGTCAAAGGTATCAAAAAACTTAGCTCAAAAGTGTGGGTTTAGCGCATCCTACTTCTCCAGAACTACGTGCCACCGTAGGAATGAGATTTGAGGGCCAAAGTGCCGAGTTTGTGATCACAGAGATGAGTTTGAGGTTATACTCCCTGGCAAGAGTATAACGCTCCCGCCAATGTGGGGTTCCTTCCTTAGAAGGGCAAAACGTTGGACTCCATGCGGCTCACGTGGTTTATGTCAATTATAAGAAATGCCCAAGTCCATAATAGTCTAAGTTTCTTGAGTTACCGAGTCACTCTAAGTCATGAGCTAAAGAGTTTGAGTTGAGTCCAAGGATTTATGAGATTTTGTGAATTATGTGTTATTATCGATGATTTGTGGAAATTATGTTTCAGGAAATTCAAGCAAAGAGAGTCATTATTGTCAGCATGCATGACTTTATTTTACATTTATGATATTGTTTAAAAGTGTTGCATACACCCCCACATACTCAGTACAATCCCAAGTACTGATTCTCATACTTTTCTATGTTCTACATTTTCTTGTGATGTAGATTCAGATGCTCAGTCTCAGCAGCGACAATGATCTTTGAGTACCTTCATCTACATTCTTACAGTTGGTGAGTCCTCATGGTTCGAGGGCCTATGTCCCTGCTTTTTGGCCTTAATAGTAGATGATTGTATCTTTTCAGCTCAGGCGAGTCAGTTGGGGATCTGTCCCAATGGCTCCTCAGTTTTTTGTAGTAGAGGCTTTGTCAGACTAGAGTACCAGTATGTACAGAACTTTCAGTATTTTGTTTGTACAGGACAGTATTTCTTCGTATCACAGTATGCTTATAACATGATTATTCTTCCCTATTTTAAAATGATTAGTGTTATAGTGAGTTCTGAAAGTAATGACAGGCTTAGAGGGTTAGCTTGAGGCCATGTGTGGCCTTAAGCACCGTGTGACGTCTCGGGATAGGTTCTTGGGGCGATACATTGGTGTTTGGTAAGAATTTTAAATTATTTTGGTATTTAGTATGGTATTTGGTATTTATGCAATAAATACCGAAATATCGTATATCGCACCAAAGTTTTTGAATAATATATAAAATCCATATATATTATATTTAAGATTATTAAATATATTTATATATCATCCATTGGCCAATTGAACATAAAAAATAATTTTTATTTAGAAATAAATTTTTTGGGAAGCTTATTATTTAGGAGTACTATGTTTAAGTTTAGGTAATGTTGTTCAAAGTTTGCATCTTGGACTACTGAATCGTGATTGAAATGTTCTTTTTGTGTAATTGATTGACAAAGGTAGTTGTTAGTATTATATGTTTGAGACGTTTTTAAAGTTTAAAGTTATAATTTTTTTATATGAATATATGTAAGTCGAAATCAAATAAAGTATGGTTACCGAATTACCATACCGTAAAATACTGAAACCGAATTTAAAAATACTGAACCATACCGAACTTATTTGGTATGGTAATGGTATTATTCTTTTAGATGCCGAAAATCGAAGTTACCATACCGAATTTTAAAATACCGTACCTTCTGCACAATGCCCACCCCTAGTTGTTTGCCAAGGCGTTTATGTGCATATATTAAAATGGCAATATTCTTTTCAAACAACTCTTCCACCCAACATGGTGTATTACGCCTACACACTGTTTGGATGGTGGTTCATGATATGGTATGCTATGGTTATTAAGAATTATGTTTGTTTTAATTGTTTTTAAAATATATGATATAATATGATTTAATTTCATAATTTGATAATCATGAAAACGTTCATTTTATGTAATCACCGATTTGGTGGTCTCCATTATTTTGCTTATTTTTTTCTAATTATGTTCTTATTTAATATTATGTAATCCTAGTTTATTTTTTACATTATATTATTTAACTTCATCTCCTACCCCTACCCCTACGCCACCCCATGAGCCACCCCTCCCCTCCCCTCCCCCACGACCTACTCCACTGCACCCCACCCCGTCCAAAAAAAACTATTATTTAAATTTCTTTTTAAAGAAATTTTAAATTTTTTTCTTATCTCACGCCCTACCTTGACCCTGACCCCAACCCCATCCCTTACCAAACCCCCACCCCAATTTTTTTTTTTCTAAAGAAATTTTTTTTAAGGAAATTTCAAAACTTTTCTCACTTATCCCTACCCCCTCCCTCCACTTACCAACCCCACTCCCGAGTCAAATTTTTTACTTTTTAAAAAGTTTTTAAAAATTTTACCCCACCACCATCTCTACCAGCCTCCCCCCTAAAATACACCTACCCACAAAAAAAAATCTTTTTTTAATTTATTTTTAAAAATTCAATACTTTTTTCTTACCCCAACCCTACCCCTACCATCGATCCCCCACTCCACTATTCCACTCCTAAATATTTTTTTAACAAAAAATTTATAATTTTTTCTTACCTACCCCCCTTAGCCTATTCATTCTCATTGTTTTGTGTTAAATATATACAAATATTCTTAGAAAATATTTTTTTATTTGAGTAATGAACACAAGCAAATAGGTAAGAAATCATTTGTTTTTCAAGATTTTTTTTTTGTATTCCATACCGACCTGTAGCATACAACAAAAATACATTCAAACTTTGTACTTGTCGTTGGTGGTCACGTTTCAAACACTAAAAGAAAATCAAATTTACTTCAACTATTGAAAATGGTACACAAATACCCTCCTTCCACCTTTAGGCTTAAAAATACCCTTCCATCTATCTATTTGGCTCAAAAATACCCTTAATGTATTAGAAATGACTCAAAAATACCCTTCTTCCATCTATTGATTCAAAAATACCCCTCCATCCACCTATTTGGATAAAAAATGCCCTTAACATTAAATTTAAGTCCAAAATTGTCTCCTCCTTTTAACAAATTCTGATGTGGAATATAATTTTATTTAAATTAAATACATGACATTATTTTTATTGGTCCACATGTAATTAGACTCAAATTCATTCACAATTTAATGGTCCTCTTTTCACTATTTTTTTTAGTTATATACAAAAATTTAGAAAGAATTAATTAATGTTTAAGTGCAAAATTAGAAAAGAATTCCTTAAATAGGATAATTAGCAAAGGGCAAATACTCTCATAGTTAATGATTATCTACGTGTGCTCGAATATTAGAAAACATACTTTAGGTAAAGTTTTGAAAACTTTTAGTTCTTTTTAGGTTTTGAACTTTTTATATTAAAAAAAAGTTGAAAGTAATTTAAGTCTTTATTTAATTTAGGTAAGAATGCATGATATTTTACACTTCTATCCTTCTCCAACATGAAACCATACAAAATAAATATAATAAAAAGAAAAATAGTAATAATATATATATATATATATATATATATATATATATATATATAT